>NW_010972972.1:2613163-2855282 GCF_000737465.1 Haliaeetus leucocephalus | reverse complement strand
TGATAACCTAAAAGGTCTTCTCCAACATAAACAATTCTGATTCTATGATTCTAAATGCAATATTTTTACAATAGCTAAAATATTGTATTATTCATACAGCTGTTGTTTTTACAGGAAAAGTTAAATAATTTAACATTATTTTACCACTTGTGCTCTTTCCCTCAAAATAAACAAAATGAAATTATCAACTCCAGCTGAAGCATTATTATATTTTCCTGGTTCTTCTGCAAAGTTATTGCATAAGCACATGGGGGTCAAAGAAGAGAGCTTCTAGGAAGAAAAGAAAAGTGTCTGCCAAATATTGTTGAGCAATGTATTAACATTATTTAAATTCCTTTTAAAGAGCAGTCCTTCCCCCCACAGTTTCTTCTTGACAGGTGTCAGTTGATGAAGAGATGAGTGCGGGGGTGGGTGTTCTTATCTAAAAGGATTTTAAATAATGTTACTGACATTATTTGAATCAAAATTACTGCCTAAGTAATGTTATAAGGAGTTTTGTCTTTTAAAGGGTATTCAATTATGTTACATTTCTCAGTAGCCCTACCTTTCAAACTCCCTTCCTCCCCGTGTGGGACGTATGTGTTTGCATTTTCCTGGGCCATAAGATGCCATAAAGGCACATGATTGGTCAGTTATTAATTGAACATTTCACAGATAGTGGTCTAAGGAGACACAGGTGAGCTTCAAGGGGTTAAAGTGCTGACTCGGTTTGCTGGGAACCTGTGGTA
This sequence comes from Haliaeetus leucocephalus, assembly GCF_000737465.1. NCBI lineage: Eukaryota > Metazoa > Chordata > Aves > Accipitriformes > Accipitridae > Haliaeetus > Haliaeetus leucocephalus. Next base: position 2,854,554 of record NW_010972972.1, on the reverse strand, counting down.
GTGCAGCGGCTGTGGAGTGATGGGGTCCTGAGGCATTGGGTGTGAGTGATGGGTATGCACTATGCTTTAAGAATGGCTGAAAAACAGCAGAGGATTTCAAGCAGAGAACTTCTTTAAGTAAACTTAACAGCACTATAGTTCTGCTCTGTGCCCTTTCTCCCCCTGTTTTTCTTTCTGATCTATTAAAAAAAAAAAAGAAAGTGTTTTTCAGCCACTTTGAGTGAGTGGCCACCTTTGAAGTAAAACTAATAGCATGGGTTTTCCTTAAACTTGCTCTAAAAGTAGGAATAATAAATCCATGATGCATCCATTGAACTTATTTGTGCATGTCTTTTGAGATGCCAGCAAAGAGGCTGGCATAGTTTTAAAGACTGGCAGATGATGTGTTTGAGGAAAAGTTTACATTTTAATAACTGTGTCCAAAACTAGCTGCTGTTGTTGATAAACACAAGAATGCTGTGCTTCTCAATACATTACAAGGAATAATTAACAGGTGGAATAGGGAAACTAAGAATAAGATTTCTTTTAATTCTATGTCTGATTCTGCTGGTAACTCTTTATAGAGTAGTTTATCATAGAATAGATTAGGCCTTGTTCCCATAACCTCTGTGAACTGATGCAGCAGTTTTAGAGGTGCTTGGAGGAAGACTCCACGGTAAGTGTAATATCTTTCCTAATAAGGGTTTCCAAAATTTGAAATGCTGAGGAATTGTAAGTCTTTTTCAGAAATTATTCATGTCCTGTATATATAGGGGAAAACAAGCATTAAATAGTCCTAAACTAAAAGAGTACCAATAGAGTATAGGTTTATCAGATAACACCTATCAACTAATATGCAAACCATATAGTCCTATAACTGAAAACCTAAGATGTTAAAAAAAAAAGTTTCCCTAGTAAAGTCTCATCTTTGTATAATTTGGTTCCCTAAGATAAATTTCCTAGATATGTAGAAGAATCCTCCAGCACCTCAAAAAAGAATTCTATTCATTATATATTTATTTGTTCTATATTGAATGAATCTGGGAAGAAAAACAATCTATTAGTACACTTTCCCTTCCATAAGCTGAATTTCAGGGAGGCTTAGAGATGCTGTTCAACCTGATTATGTTATTTGCAGTATCCTGGCTGACTACATAAACAGATCAAAAATTATTTCTACATGTTTTGCGTGATTTGGAGATTTCATTTTTAATACATATGTAAATATTTATCGTATAAATGTGGAGGAAAAAAGTCCCTAGAGCTGCTGTGATTTTATATTAGACAAATAACCACCTCGGCAGATAAATATGCTATGACGTGGCCAAATAAGTAAGGCAGTAAACAAAGCAATAAGCAGAATCTGGAACTTGGTATTCGAAAGGAGCAGACCTAATGCCTGTTTTTCTTCTGTTTCTCCAGAAAGGTCCATAGAGGATAAGTTTTTCTAGTTGATTGAGAAAGCTGAGCTGATCACAGCACACTCTAAAATGTAGAATTCTTTTGGAGGATTTTGCTTCACCTCTTCATCCTCACTAATAACTATTTATATAGCATCCTATGTTTGTGAGGTTCTCTTCAGAAATGACGAAAAAGACATGATCTCTGGCTCAAAGTAGAGAAACAAGAATCATAACAAGAGATGAAGGAAAGTGGGTGGGAGGAAGAAGGTTTATAACAAGTAAAGGTAATTGGGTGGTAATTGCATATAGATTTCAGCATTTAATCTTAGAATCAGGACAGAGAGAAAAAGAGGAGTAGCTTGAGTTGAGTGCTAAAAATTGCAGCTCTGGAGAAGGCATTTGAAAGCAGAGAGAGTAACCCCAGCTCAACAGAAAAGATTGAGATACAAAAATGTATATGGAAAAAAGTGGAAGACTTGGGATTGTGAGTTTTTACTGGTCTGTACATCTCAGTAGGCCAGAAAACTGTCCAAAGATTGGGGTAAAAGGTGGTACTTAAGATCTTCAAGTCCTTCCCTTATATTTTCCTCCACTCCACTGCTTATGTTTACATATCTTGCTTGGTATCTAGTGCCTCGAAATGCAAAAGATTGACAGCAAGACAGACAGTGTCTAAACTGTGGGCCTGTGATAAATTATCCATTTTTGGCCCCATCAGATCCCAAAGGATAAAAGGGAGGCAAATGGTCTTATCTGAAATCTGTCACACACATGAGGGACCTGTACCAACCTGTCCACCACACCGTCTTCCTGCAGAGAGAGTTGCTAGCAAGAGATCAGCTGAAATGTTAGGCTTTCATTCAGTGTAAATTTTGAAGAAAAGTTCAGGAATTTATAACGGAGAGGGATCTCTTTGGTCAGTGCATCCAGTCTTCTGCACACTCTATCTTACAGGATCCCTTTTGTGAGTATAAGCTACATCTTGAAATTAACTCAGAAGTTATTTCTCCCCTACTGTTCTGGCTCTAGATTTGCTCTAGTGTTCAGGTTTTCTTCATAGTTCCTAACTGAAACACATTTATGACCAGTTTATGACCCATTGGACCTTGTGGCTCTAGTTCTTTTTCTTCTTCTCTGATACTTTCCCATCCAGTGTATTTATAAAGAATAATCATAAACTGATGTCCTGCCTTAATTAAAGCTTCTCATTTTCTAGACTTTCGAAGTAGACCTCTTGTGCGCCAGACTATGCATACGCTCCTGCTCAAGTTCATATTTGCAGATAAGGTCTTGTAAAGACTTTTTCTGTAGCACTAACACTTTCTTACCATTGCAACACATACCTTTCTCAAAGTATCATATTATTCATCCTATCTTCTTGCACTTCCAGCACCTGAGAATCTTTTCCTCACTCTCCCACACAAGAATGCAGTTATGGTGACATGTGCATTTTTCACCTCTACACTGCACTACTGTTTTTCATTGCATATATTGCTGAATGGAAGAAAATAATGTACAGTCTCAGCTGGTTACTGACCTCCCCCATGTATCAAGATGAGCCATAAACATATCTGTTGTTCCCTTGGCTGTCGGTGAACCCTGCTCATCAAAGCAATTCATAAATAAGGCTGCAAATACCCTAGAGATTCTCCTTCTAGGTGCCTCAGCAACTGCTGGAATAATTTTTAACTATTTAAGCATGTCGTACAGCAGGCAGAAAAAAAATCATTTTACTGGAGATGAACAGGTTGACTAAGCTTCCAGAAGACATCAGCCCTGGATCGAACCACTTGTTGACTGCATCAAGAGATTTCCCTGTTTGATCAAAACTTTCCATAATAAACAGAATGGTATTTGTGCTTACTATCCCCATATAAAAATTATCTTGTCCAGAACAGAACTTTGCCCATCTATTAGCTGCTACAGACTCAGGTATTCTAATGATGGTAATCAAAACAAAGACCACAGAAGTATAATATAGACTCTACTTACTAGAGTACTAGTCACAGTATTTCTGCTTTTCAGATCAGTACATTTTATTTTACAAGCAGAAAGAATATGAATATTATCATAGTCCATGACATTTGCAGGGGTGTCCAAAATGGTTATTTATTAAAATCAAAATAAAGCTTCTCTGGACTCCAGTTGGTGTTTATTAAGCTCTTCCTTTAAAAAAATTATTTGGACATTTTCTTGTGTTTGCAAGATGAAAAAGAATGAAGATACATAGCCAAGCAGGAAGCAGAGAGAAAAGCAATTCAGAAATTCTCATATTAAAACCAATATTTTTTTTCTAAAAGACTTTTTTCCCTTTTTATTAAGCTGAGAAATTTCCTGTAAACTGAGGTCTCACAGGGCAATATTTGCAGGGAATTTCAGGGAAATTTTAAGAAAGTGCTGTGTATCTTTCTTCGATTATACTTAACAAAAGATGAAAAAGTAAATAACTAATCAGTAATGATCATGTGGAGCTCGCTGCCACAAAAAAGCCCAGCCGAGCACTTAGCAGGATTCCCAAGGACACGCGCTGTGCTGCAGCGTACAGCGATGGAAGAGTCAACTAGTGTGCACGTATGTTTGCAAGAGTGAGTGGTAAAAGTGGATCACGCTGCCTACAACCTAACAAAATAATTGAAAGAAAAGGGCAATACGGTTCCCTTCCTACCTCGCAGTGCAAGGGCAGCAAGGAGAGACCCACACCAGATGTGTGCAGATGTCAGCGCGCACGGGTGGGGATTCGGGGACTGGAGGTACTGGTGTGGGTACCCACAGGGATACGGCCACCACATCTCCAACAGGAGGGGTGTGAAAATGGGGAAAACAGCTCTGAGAAGAGGAATGCCTTCTCGTAACCCCCACGTGCCGGGGGGAGTTGTGTGCACTCAACTCTGGGTCTGCGTGGGTGCGCGTGGGCGCGATTACAGCTTTGGGGGATTAGTTACAGGAAGATGTCTTGAAATGTGTAGGCGTCCGTTAGCATTTTGCAAGTGTCTAGTGTTGTGGTTTATTTGTTTTATTGCTGAATGGATCCTGACTGTATAGCTCACTGATTGCAAGATAATGATCTGTCGTTAATGAATCGACATACCTCCTTGATACTGATTTGATTTAAATCACATGAATTGAGCAGGGTTTTTTTCCCTGCACCATCTAGGAATGGAGGTACTGGTTTTAAGGCACAGTAATGAGCTAATCTTGGGCCAAAAATCAATCAAAAGGGACCTTTTGGGGGGCATTTGTAAAAGTATAAAATTTTTTTTTTAAATTATGATTTATAATTATTGCACTAATTTTCAAAGTAATACCATATGACAGGATGCTTCCAGACCTTTTCAGCTGAACTAAACCAGCAAGCCTCTCAGAACTGGCTTTCCCAGGACATTTCTAGCTCAGCATCATAGACATAACTTCAAATTTCAAAGGGCTCAGGTAAGCTTCTGTGCTTCTTATTTGGTAAATCACGCTGGCCTCCTAGCTGGAGAAATGCAGACCAGATTCTGGATCAATATTCCATTGCATGATTTTTATCTCCAGCTGAACTTCAGAAGCCTACATTGCACAAAGGATAATTAGTAGAGATCAACAAAAAGATAGACACTGATAAATTTAAATATGAACAAAAGCTTCTGTGATGATGCTTTTCTGCACATAGACAAAGTAAACGAAGGTGGTAAGCTGTGAGATACCCACAAATTGGACTACCCGGTCAGAACTAGAATGAAAAGGACAGCCAGACGTGGTGGTGCTGTCAGAGGAGAGCTGCAGGAAAGAAATAAGCGGAAGTATACAAATATATATATATTGGAGGGAGAGAGTAAAAGAAGCTGAGAATTCAGAAGTACACCAGAACACCCACTGAGTTTGTTTTGAACTCATCCAATCAATTTTTATTTTTATTTTATTCTTTTTGTCTGAAAAATATAACCACTGATTCTTTCCTGCTGGTCTCTATGCCTCTTTAAAAAAAAATAATCAAAGAATTACAGCACAGCACCATCTATGGTTGCTAAAACTCCTCAGAACCACAGCATTAGAGGCACTGGGTTGTGCTCAGCAGAAAATGGGCTTTTATTTAAAAATATAGCAAAGAAGAGCTGAAGCAGCAGTAATGGGGGAAGGGGGATGTCATGTAAAACTTGGGTTACAAAATTATTCTCTAATGTTGTTGGGGCCACATTCCAGGAAGGTGAGACAGAACTTCACAAAAAGTGTAACCAAGTACGGTTTATTTAAAGAAAAGGAAGAGGAAAATATTTCACTGGCACGGGGAAAGAGTGAATGCAGTACTACTCTGAGCAGTCTGGTAACTACAACAGATGATCAGGAGTCAAGATCATTTCACTGCATCGCCTTAAAAAAGATCATCTTCAGCAAGCCTTGCACCCTCTAGCTATAAGCAGAGATCTTCTATATTTTTGGAGGTTTTAGTGAGATCGTTAAGTTCTTAGAAGAAAGGCTATTAATATGCAACAAGCTCCAAAATGATAAGAACAAAGCATTAGTTTACCTACCTAAAAAATAAAATTAGAAAGCAAGTTACTGAAACATGCAGATAATATTCTTGGCCAACTCCTTCCTATGTGACACACTTTCTTCTGCTTTTTCCTTTTCTCCTTAATCTTTTCATTCATGTGTTTAAGAGGACATATACGTGATGTGCCTGATATACCTGTTGTACTAGTTGTTTGCTTTAAAAAAGACCTAATTCTCCTCTTGCACAATTATTTCTTGGTTCACTGAATTACACCTGCTTTGCTTCAGTGTGAATGAAAGGAGTTTTAAACTGCTTCTCAGGATACTACAGAGGCAATAACAAACTCCTGCAACGGGTTCTACGTCAGACAGACAGACGAGATGTCAATCCGCAGATTCTGGCAGAGGAGGTTGCCATGGAATCACAGATACTTCCTAGATGTGAAAAATGCTATTTTGATGTCTCTTGAATTGGATAAGGAAATATTTGTCAGTAAGGCTGGGATTTACCTCATCAAGGTTTAGCTCTCTAAAGTTAGGCATTATTCATGTCCTGCCTATGGTCAGTAGGAAAACAGAGGCGTCCTCAGAAGGTATGGTCACGCTCATTATTGTGAATACTACGGTTAGGATAGTTTTCTAAGTAGCATCTCTCTCTAGCGAGTACAGAAGGAACCCCAGATTACCCTACATACCTAATTTTTCACAATGTAAATTTCATTGAAATGGATTTCACATTTCGCCTTATTTTAGGAGGGAATTAATTACCATTGTAGGTGTTTAACCTCTGAAGGCAAAAGGGACTTCCCTGGGTCTCAGATAATCTGTTTAAGGACAGAATCCACTCATTAGTGATCAGGTGGGAACGCCAGGCTTAAACAACCTGTGTAAGTAAAAAATAACAGCATCTCAAGATTAACACAGGATTCTAAAAAACTGAACCTCCCCTCCCCAAGATGTGACAGGATTTGGGTAAAATGTTTTCTACTTTTTTGCTATTTTGAAAATTTTCTTAAAGAGAACTCACAGAAGTCTTAAAAAATTAATCACGATCAGATACCAAACAGTAGAGTGGCAAACTAATATATCTTTCAATTTGGGGTTATATTAATAATATGCTTCAGCATCAAATCTGTTTTCAGCCAATTGGTTTAACTGTAGCTCATCTCAGAGGCAACTAAATTTCGTCATAGAAGTATCGGTTCAGTTTCAGGAGTGTGTAACCTTTGAGCATGACTGCTGTAGTTTAGCTGTGGGGAAAAATATCTGACTACTTTTGATCAGACTAAAAATACAGAAAAATCCAGGGAAGGTGACAGCCTTGTTCATCAAACAAAGACACACAGTCTTCATTTCAGTTAACGATGCCAAGTAATGGCATGCAGAAGATCATTTCAATGACATAGAGAGAAGAGAAAGAATACTTCCATTGTTAATTACAACAATTAATTTCTGATGGATAGAACATTTAATGGAACAAAATAATTACAGGAGGATTGCCTAACTTAGTTATTTGATTATTCACAATTTTGAGAGAGAAGCTTTTCTACTCTGCATGGTGCACAGTCTTGCTCCTATGGATTTCCAAGCTCTGCTAATGAAGCAGAAATTTGGTTCTCCTAAGGTACTTGAGAAATAGGAAAGTTTTCCTGAATCAGGGCCTCATAACCAGTTAAAAAAAAACCATGGGAGGTACTTTTTGAGCTTCCCAACCACTACAAGATTGGAAATGCCCAATCCCAAAAACCAGCCTGTTGCAGTGAGAGGACCCTTTGAGATCCAACAGTAAGAAAGGCTGTAGGAAATGGCTGCTGAGTTATAGCTCCAGTCTGAAAAAGCAATTCAACAGGATTTTTCTGTAGGCAATCTTCTCATAAGATGAGAAATTGGAGAAAAAAAAAAAAGCCTCTCACCAATGAGCATAGTCACCTCAACTAAACAGAGACAAAATCTAGAAAGTGTGCTCTGCAAAAGTGATAATCATGTTGTGTTTCTTTATCTAACACTGAAGCTTTTAGGTGGCTAAGTTTCACATTATTAAAAAAAAAAAATAAATCAAAGGAAACCAAGTAGCCAGAGTTTACATCAGGATACAAAGTGAAATCTTTCCTGAACAAGCGATTATCAAATTACAGACCTGTCACTACGGTTTCCTGCAAAGGGTCAGCACCTTCTCTTGTTCCTGACAGACAAAGAAAGTGTGACAGCCTTGATCAATATTTCAGTTAACTAAACAGCTGCCTAATAATAGGACTTATGACAGACAAAGGTTTGTTTCAAGACACTAAAATAAATGTCTTCTCAAAGATGTGTTTTAATTTCTGTTTTGTCTTGTTTTCCTTTTCTTGCTTGTTGAATAGCTTGCATTAATCTGAATTTTCCCTCTTCAAGCTTGAGATTTGTGTGTTCAAAACCAAATTTGCAAAGAATCTTAGATGTGGAAAAAAAATAATCAGAAGGTCATCTAAATTAAAACAAGAACATTTTTGGTTATCTATAAGTTTGTTGTGGTTTAACCCCACCACGCAGCTGCTCACTCTCTCCCTCCCCCACCCCAAGTGGGATGGGGGCGAGAATAGGAAAAAAAGTAAAACTCATGGGTTGAGATAAGAACAGTTTAATAGAACAAAAAGGAAGAAACTAATAATGATAACTGTACAATAGTAAAATGACAACAGTAATAAAAGGATTGGAATATACAAAACAAGTGATGCACAATGCAATTCCTCACCACTCGCTGACCAATGCCCCATTAGTTCCTGAGCAGTGATCCCTCCCTGCCCAACTCCCCCCAGTTTATATACTGGACATGGCATCACATGGTATGGAATACCCCTCTGGCCAGTTTGGGTCAGCTGCCCTGGCTGTGTCCCCTCCCAACTTCTTGTGCCCCTCCAGGCTTCTTGCTGGCTGGGCATAAGAAGCTGGAAAATCCTTGACTTAGTCTAAACACTACTTAGCAACAACTGAAAACATCAGTGTGTTTTCAACATTCTTCTCCTACTGAACCCAAAACATAACACTATACCAGCTACTAGGAAGAAAATTAACTCTGTCCCAGCTGAAAGCAGGACATGGTTGTAAAAGGACAACTATGTTGAAAGGGAATGTTAGCACATTAAATACATTTTCATGTCACTCTCATGTGATGACCCCTCTCCTGTTCTCCTATCTGACTCATACCAAGGAAAGTCCCAAGGGGTTGCAGGGCCAAGCAGGCAGATCTGCCTGGCAGAAGAGAAGGCAATATCCATCGCTAAAGTATTTTCCTTTCATTATTGCTGTCTGAATCCAGTTGATGACACTCCACAGAAATTTGAGCAATTTCACAATACTTTTAAATCTTGCAGTGACTTTTTTTAACCTAGCAGCACCCTACTTTAGAAACCAAATCCCTTTCCCTTGGGTTTCCAGGAACCTCCAATGGGAGTGAATTTCAGTTCAAGGTAAACGCAGTGGAGTCTGACTATGCAACTTTCTCCCTTTGGAAGCAAAATATACTCATTGTAAGAAAGCTGGGGCCCTCAAAATGGAAACGTATGCACGTGTCAACAGTGCACTGCAATAAGAAGTTCGCTGAGAACAAAAGCAGCACAGACCTCATGATATCCTAAGCTCTGCCTTTGCAAACTGTTTCCCTTAACTTCTGCCCTTACCAGCATTTGTTCTTTGGTCGGTCACAGCCGGATTTAGAGGACAGCATCAGAGCTCCCGCCTATTCTGCCACGCACAAAGAATTCTGAAAAGGATTATATTGCAGATTTCTCCTTCTGTATAGTCATCACATTTAAAATACCATTAAACCTTTGCTTTTGCTGCTCTGTGGGTTCCTGTACCCTACAGCTTACCGCATTTCAGAGTCTGCAGGGGTTCATATTGTACTCCAAGCTTTGTGTAATGTTGTAATGTTTCTATAAAGCCATTATGTGGAAGAATGTTGCAAGCTTTGTTTCTTATTTTTGTACAGCAGTTTTGTGTGACACTTATTTATATACCTTATTATGTATTGTAGTCCCTAGTGATCATTTTTCATAGTGATCTAACTTGTCTGGTATTCTTTCCCTGAAGGCCCTAAACACAGTGGCTCTATATAATCTCAAGGCTTTAAAGCCGAGCTGTTCTGATGCTGTGTTCAGCAGCTAAAGCCTTCTACTTGAGCTGTCATCTTTGTGTGCAGAGTGTCAGCTGCATCTAATATGACTCACCCTTTCGTGTGACAACAGCTGCACTTCTGGAAAGAAGAACCACCCCAAAAGACACCTCTTGGCAATGGCACACATCCATCTCGCCAAACACACCAGGTCTGCGCAGGGGGACCGATGGACTTTCCTCCACCTCAGCTCCAACCTGCCAGAGATGAGCTACAGCCTTTGTTTTATCTGAGACTGCTGAACCGGAGTTACACGGATGTGGCCAAAACCACGGTGTTCAAATAGGAGATTGGTCCCATTTTAAAATATTTGTGTCCAAGCTTGCTACAAGTAGATGGAGTATTACCTTAACACATGCTCCGTCACAGAAACTTTCTTTCCAAGATGTCCAGTATATATTTCTTCTGTTTTTTTACCATACATTACGATGCTAAGCACCTCATGACAAACTGATACTGGGGAGAAGGAAGAGAGCTGAGAGGGAAGGGAAAACTGGAGTTTACATTTCAGTGGCTTCTGTTTGTGTTTATGTTGCCACCCCCCATGGACTTTACTTAATGCCTTGAGAAACCTTTTATCAAGCCAGAAGAACACCAGCCCCAGCAGGTTATGGTAGAGCTTACGCTGCTTGATTCAGACTCTCATGCTGATTCAAATTACTTTCTATCACACATCAAAGAAACCTCCAAAATTTGGCATGTTCAAATTACTGCACTATTTCTGGGTGTTGTTTATTACCATTAAACACTCAAAGCCTCCAGGCTCAATTAGCTGTTTCATTTTATAATGGCCTTTAGCATCCATGTATTTATGCATGAATCCATCCCTCCCTCCCTGTAGATTCTGAAGGCTATTTTCACCAAGGCTCCCTCTGAAGCTTATAGCCTTCTACAGCCCAAACGGACAGAGCTTTCTATGGGGCAAATCCCTCAGTGGATGCTAAGGTCTTCTGATAATCACTAGACCTCACATTGGTGAGGTGGAATCTCAATCTCTCCTTGAAAGCCAATCTTCCTCAGCTGCCATTTATTCTGCTTACCTTTGGTCATAAAAAATTTGGGCAGCTAATATAACCAACTTGCTTAAATTCCCTGTGAATGCAATGAAGAGATACAGGTGTAAGTACCGAGCAATTCGTTCCTTTTAAGGGTAGATGCCTGCAATATGTAGGATGGATTGCCCGTGGAGGTGCTACATTCTCTGCGTTGGCTGTAGATAATTACCTTTGATGACTAACTTTCATATGGATAAAATGAGATGATGTGATGATAGAATGACCTTGTACATGAATGGCTCTAAGTACAGGCAATTTTTAAAGCCTGTGAACATTTTGTTATACAAACGCTGAGATGTAAACATGAGACCTTAGTAATAATAGTGGTATTTACACACTTCACATTTTTCAGACTGCTTCACATTTTTCAGACCACCAACACCTCACAGTTGTTGAGTTTTTTTGTTTGGTTTGGCTTTTTTGTTGTTGCTTTGTTTGTTTGTGTTTTTTAACTTTGAGGCTGATTTAAAGCTCATCAGAAGAAATAGACTGAATCCAACAGCCACATCTCCAAGCCCACATTTCCCACATTTGTTGCAGGTTTTCATAAATTATGTCTGAGACAAAGGAGAGATAAAGCATAGGATGGCAAGACCTCGAGTCAGGCAGACCTCTGAGAAGGATCTGCTACATGTTTTCCTTAAAATGAGCATTCAGAAAGCACCACAAAGACTTTGGTACTGTAAAGCGAATTTTAAATTTGAAAAACCTAGTAGAATAGTGAGGTTTAGAAACAGAAAAGTTCAGATAGTCCATAAAAAAGAATTGGTCTGAGTACAAGTCTCCTCCCTGCTCATAGTGCTCTCTCTTCCCTTTCTCCTTGCTTTTTATCAAACAATATCTGGCTTTGTGGCATGTAATAACCTCCAATACACTCCACACAATCCCCTTGAGGCCAGAGATCCATAAATGCTCCTTTCTCTTTATGGGAGAGAAGAAGATGGGAACCCCATCTCAGGTTAAGCTTATGGAGCACTTGCTGCTCCCCAGCTGGTTCCCAAAGTCTGGCCCTTCCCAGTGCTCTTGGCATTTCATCTCTTCTAGAGTGCACAGCTAGCACTAAGGAAAAAGACATCCAGTAAAACCCCTTTAAATGGATATTATTGACCTTTGGAATACTATTGCCCTAATCTCACCTGGTAATAGACACAGCTCAGAATTTTTTGAGCATTTGTTAGATCTTTGAAAAAAATAAATGCTAATTTCTTATCTTCTGCTGCCAATGAATATCTAATTCAAAGAAAAATAATACCGGTATAAAATACATTTATAACAGTTAAAAAATGGTCATAGTGTGAGCATGCGGAAACCCTGTCTTGCCTGTCTGAAATGCAGATTCAGAGACTCCAGGGAATCCCACAAATGCGGAATTCCAGCAGAATTTAGGAGGAAAGTTAGTGTTTGTCCCAGAGGTAGCCTAGCTATGAGAAAACTATAAATGAATGAAAAAGGGAAAGCATCCTCAGGTGACCACAGGTACCAGGATTTTTCTGTCCCTTATGTAGCTGGGTTAAGTTTCCCTTGAATGATTTCCACACCAAGAAACTTGTGAAGCCCCTGCCGGCTCCTGGATCACAAACCAACAGCAGTGTCAAAGACTTCACTATATTTTGTTGGGTTTCTTAGCCTGTATTTCCTGGCCCCAATGCAAAAACACACATTTGGCTTTGTGATGAATTGGGATGATGTGAACTGCCTGACATTTGATCTAAGACACAGTATGTGATGAATGCATGGGTATCAAATAGTCTATGACAGATGTGAAGCATCTGACAGGGAGAAAAAGATGTTCCATATCACAAGAGAAAGGAAGTTTCTGCATTATTTCTCTTTTTATGTTTTGATATCCCATCTTCAGAATCTCATGTTTCTTGTTGGATGTTTGATGCCCTACTCAGGTACTAGCAAACAGCAAGAAGGAAGAATCTCATTGATGAAGGGAACCTGATCTGAATACAGAAATGGTGTTAGCAGCCAACAGTGAGGGGTATGTTTGCTCAATATCAAAGTGGAAGAGTGGGTTTTATGAGTGATTGCAGAAAGCCAAGTAATGTCTCAGGGAGAAAGAATATTCTGAAAAATTCCTAATAGGAAATTACAAGACAGACTTTCAGCTGGTGTGCAATGGCAGAGAAACTTTAACACTGCTGCTAATATTTAGCAGCGTAAGCACTGCTAAAAGCATTGAAAGACTGTACACATTTGTGAGGTTTATTCTCCAAGGTTAAACTTCAGATTTTTCCTAAAAGTTCATAAAATATGCACCTATTTACTCTCAGAAAAAAGATAATATGGAATGAATATTAAGCATATTAATATAATTGTTCTTATTTAAGATGAAAAAGTGCTTCACCATTTTTGGTCTTTTAAAGAGAATGTTTTTTCTGTATTTACTTCAAGTACGATGTAATCACATAACTTCAGCACCTGCTGTCCAGAGCCCCTGGTGTTAGGTGAGACACAGACAAAAGGCTTGGTAAATACCTTCGCTTTTCTGTGCTTCTATTTTTTCCCAACATATAAAATGGAGCAACAGCAATTTCTTATCTTCCTAGTAGGATGCTGTGAGTAATAACTAACAAATGCCTGCAAGGTTCTAAGAACTTTAATCCTATTTACCAGAGAGGTCAAACTGTTGTACTTCCAAGAGGAAACAAAGATTTTATAATGTGAAAAACCAGAGTTTTGTTCCAGTGCATGCATTAGTCCTGAGGAGAGCCAGATATCCTTGCAAGTTCACGGCAAAGAGCTGTAATGTGTGGTAGATGACTTGATGATACATCTTTATGTGAATTAAAATAATGCAGTTTTTGTTTCCAAACCATTTGTTATTCAAACCCATGCTTTATTGCAAAGCTATGCATGTCTATATGTCTTTGCTCCAAGACAATTTGATAGAATAAGCCTAGATCTAAAGGTGTTTCTGTTCTCAGTGAAGTCTATTTTATTCCCTGGAGAAAGACAGCTTGGTTTGCCAAACCACCTTAGAGAACAGTTGGGATGAACACAGAAGTGTACACACACACATATATATATATATATATAAAAAGACCCATGCAGTCATGTTCAAGTGCTGTTATTTAGACTGTAGGTATGTCTGGATGCATCTTGGATGTTTTGAAGACCTCTGTTTGAAGTTTAATATGGTGTTGTTATTCACATACAGCCTTCCTTCATGCACATGATAACTTTACTCTTTGTGCTAGACAGCTTTAAATTTTTTAGAGGGACAATAAAAAAAAAGGTCCCAGAGGGTCATGTGTGAGTGTATTGCTTATTAGCTTTAGGACAGAGACCAATCCTCTTGCATAACCTCTTCTAATAGCAAAATAACAAAGGGAAGGTTTGTGATGGAGGTAGGAAGTACAAACAACTGACTACCTGACAGTAACATGCTTAGTAGTGGTGGTGGCTGTCAAGCAAGACTTTGAATGAAGAAAATGTCCCAAGCCCTGCAACATTTGCCCATACACTCAAACTCAAGAAAATCCCCCCCAAGTTAAAGTCCATAATCAGCTCAATGTACTCAAGCTACATAGGAGCTGTATGCAACTTAATGCAATAATTAGACAACACTGCTCTTCCTTACAAAAGTAATATTTAATCTGAGCTACCTGAAAAGACATTGGTTAGATGGTAAACTGTACTATTTCTTAGGTATTATTTAGAGCAGTTGTTATATACTGTCATGTCCCATGTTGGGTTATTTTAGGTTGCGTACAGCCCGTTGGAAATGAAGGGTAAAAACCCAGTCTGAAAGCAGCGTATTCTTTTACACTGTTGTCACATTACATTGTGTCATTTCATGTGATATTAAGAGTTGTCACATCATATTATGCTGTAGGTCAACTAAATGGTAATGTGATGGGACACAACAGATACAGATAGCAGGAGCCCAATCAGAATTCATTTGCATATCCTCATCGACTTCATTAGCTGGTTGGTATCTCAACATGATCACAGTAGTTTTCAGAAAAACAGAAATATTTTGTCAAAGTACATGTAGTCCAAGTAGGAATACTGAGAAGTTCATGAGCAAAGGAAGATCTAGGCTACATATTGCAAAAGATGCTAGTTTTAGCAAAGTATATATAAATATATATAAATATATTATGCACACACACACACACTTACACTTACAATGCTGAGTCTTAAACTGTGAGAGAAATTTTTTAAATAATACTGGTCCTAAGATAGCTTTTAGTGTTCAATAACTCTAAAGACTTTTAGCTTAGGAAACAGTGTTCCAGCAAAGACTCTCATCAGTGGAATCCTATCAAACTACATGGAAAAGACACTTATGAAAAGAGTAACTGTAAATACACTGAGATTTGAAAAGTCATCTGATGTATTTTAAATTCCATTGACAGTCTGGATAACACATCTCTTGGGTTTTGGTTGTTTGTTTGTTTTTTTTTTTTACTTTTAGGGGATGGTACTTTTAATAAACATTAAGTCTTTATGAGCCTATCCCAGGTCCAGTATTTCTGATACATACACCAGAATTTCTTAAATGTGTCAGTTCCCTTCTGTGGCTTAAATACTGAAGATAATCTTATGTCCAGAGAGTTTAAACCCATTCTCAGCTCTGAGCTGTCAATCAAGATCAAGAAGATTCATGAAACACTTAAGCATGTGCTTAACTTCCAAAGAAAATAGGAGGCATGAGCTACTTTTTAAAAATAAAACTTCAAATAACTTGTAGTTTTAGATATGAGTCATCAGTAGAAATAATATTATAAAAAAAAAAGAAGGGCCTAATACATCTGGCTAATATTTAAAATAAATTGTATTGCATATAATACTTTTCTGACTGTGAGTCTCAGAAAGAAATGCATTAAAGGGGCCTGCATATCTGCTTACATTTCTGGTTTCCAAAAGAATAGGAATTTAGTGACTCTGGGATGTGTCACCCTTGCCATCCACTTTGAGCCAAGTTGACTTCTGCATTTTATAGAGTGACTCTGCAATGTCTGCACAGTGAATACAATATTTCCAGGACCAGCTAGGCCACTGTACATGTGACATAATGTCACCATTTCCCTTAAGAGATTTCTGAAGCAAACAATATCCAGCAGCAAAGAATAATTGCCAATCAGATCTTCTGACAAAAATTGACAGAAAGTCAGAGAAGGCACTAAGGATATAGAAAGGAGCTATAGAAGATTCACACAGATGGGAAATGTTAGATATGGGCTCATTTATAGAAGGTTTTTAGCTGCAAGTGACATGCTAGGATGGGGTTACATAGTCAGATTTAGGTTTCTTTAAGCACCGAGCCTTGAGATCTTCCTCCTACCAAACTAAAAATGTTTGATATTTGGCCAAATTAAGGTTTCAAATTTTATGTTTGATGATACAGCAATGCATACAGCCTTATACACATAAATCATCTGGCACTGTAGAGCCATAATCTTGGTTCAGTTCTGTAATTTACCATTAAATAAACAATAATAGTAATAGGAGAATACTGTAGTAGTTATCAAAACTCTGTGCTTCTCTAAATTTAATGTAATTTTAAGGCTAGTTTAAGTATGGGTCTCTTGGAAGGTTACTTCAGATACATAAGATCTTTGGCTGTCAAATTCAGCAGTTAATCATTCCCATGCTCCCCCCCCCCATCTGTCCTGCTATAACATAGGTAAAGCAATTTTTTTTTTTGTTATATGAAAATAGAAATCCTCAGAAAACCTGCTTCTGTCTGAAACTTTAGCTACTGCATAAGTTGATCTTATGACTTAAACTTGAGTCATTGTCGAAATTTAAGCATGTCATGAGCTTAATGGCCACTACCTCTGTAACCTGGAGAGTGTTAATAATATTACGCCTTCAGTGGAGCTCTTTTCAATACCTGCTAGTCCTGAGCAGCTTCTTTACTCTCCTGTATGGTGGTGTTGATAGAATCCCCCAGTATGATAGAATTGTGCCTCCTTAACTCCCTGCCTGCCTCAGTGGGATTCTGGCTCTAGGGCTTTGCATTCGTGATTGACTAAGTTCCAGGTTGAGCAGGAATGCAGCAGACTTCCCACCCAACTTCAACCAGCCACAACAGGCACCTGAAATTGAAGCTTTTGATGTGAATTCCTTCCATCTCAGAAAAGTAGCGAATGCAAATCCCCAACGTCCTGGATGACTCTTTTCCCTTCTAGATTATTGTGGGGAAAAAAAAAAAAAAAGAAAAAAAAATCTGAATAAAAGCAACTGTTGCTTGTTCTAGACTTAATGCTATTTCCATTTGGTTTAGCCACCTGTTCAGTGAGTTTCGGTGTCTCTGCCTCAACTCTGTATTGCAAGTCTAGAGCGTAGGAGAGAGAAGGTGATCAACGTAGGACTGAGCTGTGTAGTACCTGTGTGCCATATAGCGGTTGCTTACAGGGTTTGATACCTGATGTAGAGTAGGCTTTCCTTTCTTTTTTCTTTTTTTTTTTAAATTCTTTTTTATTCTTTTTATGTGTGTAAATGTGTCCTCAGGCCCCATTTTGGTGGCAAGTTTTGATTTCCATAGGATTCCAACAGAAATTAAAAGGTTTTCCTACCCCATTGGAAGCTCTAGTTTTGCGAAACACCCAGATGCTAAAATTTCAGCACAAAATCGGTTCCACTGTCATGGGTGCTTACGCACATTTCTGCATCAGGTCTAAGGTGGATCAGGTACTACAGCAAAACAAAAACACCCACTCCACCCCCAAAGCTGTGCTGAGGTGCCCAAAGCAGGATTGTTTTCCTTGTTGCTTCAGCTGTCAGCAAAATGATTGACAAGAGGGTTTGTCACCTTTCTTGAGCAAGTTGATCAGTGACTAATGGTCCTCTTGATAATCAATGAAATACTGCACCAAAACAATTTAGCTGTTAATTTGTCAGATCTGAGAGTTCTTCTGAGTCATAAGGCAAATTCATTTTATTTGAACATCAATTAATAAAACAAGGAGGAGGGAAAAGAGATGTAAGCTTGATAAAATACCTCATTAGTCTATTTGTATAACTGTAAATAGACATTTTTCTCCTTCTATTGCTTAAATTTCTTTGTTATATTATAAGGCTTCTTTAATAAGGGAGTTTATATTAAAAAAAGCCAGCAAACACAACAACTCTTGTTGTGGAAAAGTTTTCTTTCTTTCTTTCCTTCTTTCTTTCCTTCTTCCTTTCTTTCCTTCTTTCTTTCTTTCTTTCTTTCTTCATAAGCTATTCTTTTGGAGTGTATAAGTTAGGATAGAAACTCTTAGGGGTCTTGAGTACAGTATCTGGCTGCCTCACTGAGGGGCTACTGATGGAGATGCCTGCTCAAGAAAGCCGGCAGGAATTGAAGGCACCCTACACCCTATGGACAAGGTTAACAGGCAGGTTATGAATGCTTCAATAAGCAGATGTGTTGCTTAGCATGCTCGGTGTGGATATATACAGCCAGCCCTCAAAATGACCTCACCACACTGAGCTCTGCTATTCCTCAGCAGCAGCATCTCTACCCCATGTGCTGCACTTCTCTCTCATTGTGTGTCCCAAGTGCACATCCCCATGTGATGTTTGTAAATAAAAATGACCCAAGAGGCTTCTAACTTGCCCTGTAAATATGGACTATCCAATCTGGGCATGTGCCTCCTGGTTCTTCAGCTCTAGTAATGGGGTTGCCCCTTAAAGGACCGGAGGAGAAGTGGATCCTGCAATAACGGAGGGAGTTGTTGTCTCTGCTACGTATCTTGGACCCAATTAACTGCATGGAAAGCACACCTTTCTTTGTCAGACATGTCTGTTCTTACTGCCCGAGAGCTCTCAGATGTAATTGATTCTGGCACTTCTATTACTACCCGGAAACACAAGGGCATATTTTTTACAGTCACTCAGGCAGTAGTCTGAGAACGGTTTTCCTACAGGATATTGCTTACACTACCTATTTGTGCCTTCACCGAGACTGTGTGCAGACTTGGCACTCTCATACCACGGTGATGAGCGCAACAGAAAAGTGATAGCTTCAGAATGCCTTTTGTTGCAAATTTTTATTTTTTATATGTCTGTTTCTGCTGTGTGTTCGGTCAGTGAGGCAGCCTTTAAATTCAAAAACTTCCTAATACTCCAGCATCTAGAAAAAAAGGGATCTGTTATTTATCTTCTTCCTTTTTTTTCCTTTCTGCAATTCTTTTGCGTGTAACTAAACATGGAATAGAACTAGCTCTCCAGTTACAAAATATCATAGATTTCACAAAGAAATAAATACAATTACGTGCGTGCATTCATGAGTGGTTTCATCACAGAATACGTGTGGCATGCAGAGATAAAAAAGGTACACGCAAAAACTATACATTCGGTGTTATCATTCCTGGTTGCCGTGGCCAAATGTGTGCTTGTACATAGAGAAAGGATTGTGCTGTGAGAATTCAAGAAAAGGGGAAGAACTGGAAGAAATGAACCTTTAGTGATTATGTATAGGTAAGTGTTCCAGCATGTACTTAATTTTCCTTCCAGTTCCTCAAGACACAGAACTTATAAGTTTTATCAGTGGATTTTCCGCGAAGTAGTGGAAAGAAAAAATAACAGCATTATATTTGATCAACGCAAACCTAAACAAAAAATCAGTTTTCCAAGCTGATAGGCCAAATATTCACAAAAATTCTTATTAAACTACAACTGAAAATCTACACGCAGACAATGAACTGCATATGTGTCCACAAAAACTCACATATACTCAGTTTCTCCTATTAACTGTAGGCACAAGCCTGTTTGCTCGTAAATAATTGAATCTGGGTCAAATTTACTGCAGAAGGAATGCGACCATGCTGATAGATTTAGCCCTTGCTGAGAGCTGCTGCCTTGTGCCTCCATCTGAGCTTAGCACAGACTGCTCATCCGATACTTCAGCTTGGGGCAGGGGGTGAGCTCAAACCCTTGCAACTCAGATTTATCTGGGGGCAGAGGACTGGGAAGAGTTTGGCTAGTGGAAATGGCCATTGACTCCTCCTTTTTAGCTGCCCAAACAGGCCCATGTGATAACTAATTTTATGTGAAAACACATCTGGATGAAGAAGCCCTTTTGGTGCTTCAAGAGCATAAAAATCACAAGCTACTTGGAAATATCGGTCCACCTCAGAAGGATGGGCTAAAGTATACTTTCTTGCTCTGTCAGAGCTTTTGCAGTGGCGTTGTTGGAAATGTGGGATAAGATCAGAGGCACATGGAAGACATTATAAACCATTAGAGTAGGTGCTTCGCTATGACTTGAGCTAATTGTATGAACCTTGCTGTTCCGGGGGTTTCTTAGTCTCACAGACTATTTTGTCTCTACCTGTTGTCCCTCAGAGGGTCTGGCAGAAGAAGATGCTACAGTAGCATCAGTATGGCCAGGGGATGAGGCCATAAAGGGAGCTGTGCACAGGGAGCATGGGCAGCAACACAATGTTGTAAGAAGCTTCCTCATCTCTTTTTTTCCTCCCTCCCACCATCCCTGAACTCTGACACCCACACACAAGCCTGCTGTGTGGGGATCAAAGGAAGAAAATCTCTGCTAACAGTGAGACATGGAAAAATTATACATGCACAGCCACGTACTCATTTTGTATTTTTTTTTTTTTTAATATTGAGGGCATTTTTGTCTGTTGATAATTAGAGATGTTTATGACACGCATTAATAGTAACTCTCCACACCGCCTTTTTGGAAACATGTGACTTCATGTTAATGGCTTGAGTTTGCTAACAATTTACAGGCAGACACTTACCACTCTAATACCCACTTACTCATTTGTTCTTCATATTTTTAATTTTATGTATATCCCTGCCTGAGCTCCAGAAATGACTTACTCCATCACCCACGCTGCTTCTCCTACTTAAAGATGTAAATGGGTCCCAATTGTACGAGATATTTAGCATATGCTTAAATTTAAGCATATGAATACTCCCACTGAGGTAAATGGGACTGCATACTTAGAGTTAGGCTCACACTTAAATTGCTCATTCAGAGCTAAAAAAATTCACATACTGGCTTCCTGATTCCTGCACAGTCCAACATTAGCTCAGGACTTTGTAGGTTTTGTGACTTAGTGGCATGGTTTTTTGTAAATCCTCCGTTGAACAGTCATCCTGCTAGGTCCTCTCTCTTCTTCCTTTCCTTGCTGAGGTGTCAAACATCTCGTTCCCCTGCTTGCAAGTGTTTTTTCTAACACAGATCTGGGTGAAGAATCATTCCTGGAGAGCACAGACCAGCACCCAGCAGCAGGAGCAGGGCGTTAGCTCTTGTTACAGGTGTTATCCTCCATGCATGTTGCAGTATGGGTTTTACAGAGCGAATTGCAATCTATCAAAATGGTGCTTTTCTCTGCTTTTTCGACTTTTTCCAACCAGTGGATGCTTTGGATGATGGTTTTAAGAACAGTGAGGTCAGCAATGCAGTCTGTGTATATCTTAAGTGTTCTGCACACAAACACACCTGAGGCCTTGAAAAAAATGCAGTCAGACAACCCAATCCTTATTTCAGGAAACTTGACCCCAAACTGCTGTCTAATTCCCCAGAGACAGCCTTTAGGAAACTTGGCTCGGTTCAGAGACCCAGAGAGAAAGAGCTCTCCTATTACCCTTAATGTTTGTTCTCTAAGGATCAAAGAATTTATACACTGTCTTGTACAACCCTCATAATACAGAAAGATTTCTAAAAAAACCTGGCCATTTATTCATGGTTTAAAATCCAAAATATAATCTGAACATTTGGAAGACTATTTGTCTAACCCCTCTATTTTTGCCTTTGTACTTTTCAGTTCTATTCTCTTTACACTTTTTGGGCTAGGGTATTCTCTTTTATTGTGTTTTTACGTAGGACAGATAATAGGAGCTCTCTTTTACATAGGAGCTCTGCCTTCCATATACTATCATAAAACATGGGTCTTCTTAATACAAACTGAAAAAAATTACAGCTGCACATGCTTTTTATTTCTTTACAGCTTTTCACATGTGCTTCTAGAGTGCTACGCAGAAATAATTCTTACTATAATATGCACAAAATGATGTTTCTTATTGTGCCTGTCTGTTAAAAAAGTCTTTGATAAAAGCAAAAGGTTCAACATCTCTAAGGAAAAAAAATATGAAATTCACAATGTCTTGATCTATTAAAAATAAATTTTCATTGGAAAAAAGAAGACAGCTGGGAGGTAATGTTAGCAGATAAGGAGGAAGGATTATCAGGTAATATATTCATGTCTGAATGCATCAGCTCTTGTTTTACTTCTGCAGATAGTCTTATACGCAATGGTATTTTAGTAGTTTTACATTTTCTTTTGAATTGTTTTCCAAAGACTATTAACAAAGTAAAGAAAACAGCATTTTTCAAACTACTTCATTTGTTGTGTAGGAATGGAAACCAAACAGAAAAAGAACCACTTTTTGCTCAATGGAAAACTCTACTGTTAAGGCAGATTTTTGGAAGGACAACCTTATTTGCAATAGTAGTCACCAATCCCTCCAAACTCTACACTGAGATCCCATAGTACAAGACATCCAGGCAGGCAGAGAAACAGGATTAATGGAGGAAACAAAACATGATTGAAGAAAACCTCATTTTTACAACTGATATAGTCATAGAATGGTTTAACCTTAAAACGTGTACAGATTTCCTGAAGCTGTGTGGAAGTCGGGGGTGTCAAGCATATTTGAGGTTGAAATTTTTGAAAGTCAAATCACTTATTGTCATCACACTTTAGTCTAAAAATCAATCTCTCCTCCACTTAATCAATTGACCACGTTTCATTTTAAATATGTGCAGATGGCCACAATTCACAGTCACAGTAAGACAAATTGTGTAATAGTAATATGTTCAATATCTGGATAAATGCCTATCAGATGTATGAAAACATCACCTGGTGTGTTGTCTGCAGGTTCAAATTCCAGCAGAAAGGCATAAATGTAAGTGTCAATAATATTGCTTTTTTACTTACATATATACAAAGTAATCATTACAACAACAGAGAATATGTGTTATTCCTTTACCACATATCTTCTCTGGAAACACTCTGCTTAGCTGGTGAAGAATTCAGGGTCTGTATTTATTGTTTGAGATGATAGCCATTTTTTTACAGCAAATGGATTCTGGGAAAATACCTCCTTAGGATTTAACTGCTGGCTACAGGTTACTCTGAGAAATAAGATGATGTATCTTTCTGAGTACTTCACCTGCCATAAACAACCTTCAGATCTGTAGATAAAAACTATTAGTGCATTTGATTTACAGAGCTATTAGAATTGGTTCTCTATTTAGCAGGAGGCCCTCTTGCAGCACAAGAACCTGCTTCACCTGCCTGACATCGATCAGAGGGAGCTAATAATGATCACAACGCCAGGGTAGTGACTCGGAGGATGGTGGTGTGGTCAAATCCTGTGAAGACGGTGGGTTCATGATCTCCACTCTTTCATGCTCCCGCTCCTGTCAATGAAGCTCATGTTCCAATGAAGTATATTCCCTTTTTACATAATAGGTGCTAAAAGTGGAGATGAACTACAGTGGAATGATGATTAGCACTTGCAGCTCATTCACACAGCACACGATTCCTATTCTTCCTCCTTAGAAAAGGAATTTACGGCATCTGATTTATCCGCGGGTTGAGGCTTGCAGCTGCGACAGGCACAGCCCATCCACTGAAATCGGTATGAACGGAGCAGATCAGGTATGCAAGAACAAGACCTATAAATTGGCTTTTATGTGTGTTTCTTGATTGTTTTCTCCTCATACACAACTGGCCACCCGTTTAAAATAAAAAAAGGGCAGATAAAGGCAAGCACCCCTCATTTTAGCCATTAAAATAAGTTGTTTAGCTATCCTTACTCACTGACAAAAACTCTGATCAATTAATGGATTCTTATTTCAATTCTATGTGTCACTATATCCCTTGGCAGTAGATCATTAGCCCAGCTGAAAGCCACATTGAACAGCTCTACTGTGATCAGAAGCAACTGAACTCTAGCACTCATGGGATATGCAATCAAATAAATTCCACAAGTGAGAGATCTGTACCCAAAATATTTGTCTACTCAACTCCAGGAATGACTGAACACAGACTAAAATTTTGGAGAGTAGTGTATATCAAAAACAGAGACTAAAAGCTATCAGAACATGTCAGAATAATTTGTGCGAGAGAAGAAAAGAATTTGGGTGTGAAAAAATGTGGTTTTCCAATGCATTGATTCTGGTTGGGTTTTTTTGTCTGCACATTTCTGTTAGCACTGCATGTAGAATAAGTGGTCAAATATTTACCAAAAATGAATGCTAAAATTGTACGTGGAACCATAGTGATAAACACTCATGCAAATGTATTTGTGGTTGAATAGATTGTGCCATTTTGCTGTCAACCACAAAAGCAAAACCCTGTGACTGATTTAATAAATCTCTTCTAGGCATCTAGCTGGAGTTTAACACAGGATATTTAAGGCTTGCCTTTGTATATAGAGAGGAAAAAAACTCTAAACATATGTGAACAAGTATGTGAGTAAACTTATCTATTGGAGGATACTATTATATGAATGGAAAGAGAAGATAAATTTGTCATATAAAATATTTATTGAGACTTTTAAAAAATGTTATTTTCAGCCTGACCAAAGAAGATCATAACTGAACTGTGTACAGCTGAGACATAATGAAATGGCTTTTGTTAGATATCCAAAACTTATACATACTTATTTAATATTTTATAGTCCCAGTATGACATTTCATGAGATCAGACTGACTGCCTTTGACAGTATCGAGCATACTGCAAGAACAAACACAGAGCAAACAAAAAATGCACCAAAGAAACCAGAAAAAAATTCTGGAAGTATAAAAGTAGTGTAGTTTTCCTATCAAGTGATTTAGTTTGAACATATAGAAAAGAAGACATATATTTAAATGAAGATGTCAACCAAAGTTAATCATGTTTCAAAGGAGGACAGTACCAGATCTTAGCAAAGATTGAAATAAGTTTGCATATCATCTAAATCAGTTCATTCCTTGATAATAGGAGTAAACTACACCAAAAATAAAAGAAAGAATTCCCTACTCTGTTCTAACAGAACTTCATAATGTGTCTTTCAAAATGAAATAATAGCTGATTTTTTTATGAAACTACATAGCTCTAGGACTAGTTTCTTGTATTATCCTACTGGTTAGACGTTATGAAGAATTTCTCAGGGCATACTGATGAACTCTGATTCAGGTGTGATCAAAACCCAACTGCTTCTGTGGAATCATGGATTCTTAAGAAGGTTTAAAAAATCATTTTTAATATACATATATATAATAAAGAGATTCTGATGAGAAAATAACAGAAATGACTCTGTGTGGCTTCTTCTGCTTTAAGAAAGAAGAACATTAGTATTCTACTAATAGATAAAATGTCACCAGAAAGTTCACCTTTCTTCATAATACTCTAATTAGTATTTCATATACTATAATTTTACTCTTGATGAGATAAGCACTTTCTGAAGAAATTTCAATATCTATATTGCTAGTGCTGGCAAAAAAGCAATTTAAAATGACAAATTTTAATACCTAATGGAGGTCTGAACCTTTTGATATAGTGGCATGAATATCAAATATTTTAGGTACCTTCAAGGTTTTAGTGACTTTATAGCATGGCAAACAGACCTTGCTCAGCCCTTCCTATTTTTCCTTTATTTTCCCTATTTCTTTTTGTCGAAGTCATCCTTCTGCGTGGCTCAGCTTTGCAGAAAAACTCTATTTTCTCTGCCCTAGTCTGAAAGACTGAGTGTCAGTTTTGTTCTGATCTAAAGAAATCTGACAACGTCACTCAGAGGTCCCTTTCATCAGCAGGTGTCAATTGAGCAGAAAGAAA
Source organism: Haliaeetus leucocephalus (assembly GCF_000737465.1). NCBI lineage: Eukaryota > Metazoa > Chordata > Aves > Accipitriformes > Accipitridae > Haliaeetus > Haliaeetus leucocephalus. Next base: position 2,828,699 of record NW_010972972.1, on the reverse strand, counting down.
TGCTACAGAAAACCTTCAGAAATCCAGGGTGCGTATCTGTGTAAGAAGTTGCAGCCAAAGACAGTGTGACATATTTCCTCTTATCTTGTTGACGTGCAGGGACCTGTGTCTGTAATTCCCAGACATGCTAATTCTGTCCCTAAATACCAGTTTATAATGACTGAACCATATCCCAAAGCTTTTTTAAAGCACTTGGTTTACTTTGGTACTCTGCAAGGCCTAATTAAGTTGCCATAAATTAAAAAAAAAAAAAAAAAAAAAAAAGGAAAAAAAAACTTTTAATTTTTTTTTTTTTAAACTTACTAGAAATCAGAAAAGTATTATTACTTCACCTTTGAAAAATTCCCTCAAGGCAGCCAGAAAGCATGCAAACTTCATGGGAGTGGGTTCTGTCACAGATCAACCCAATCTCACCAAAAGGGAAACAAAAGCTCTGCAAATAATTAAATCCGTTTTAGCTTAACCTGAGACAAGCTTCTGGATTTTATGTCCAAACCAGGTGGAGCTGGATGCTTTCTGACTGAGAATATTATGAAGTTCATTGCTAAACCTCAAAGTTAGTTTACGTACGTGACTCAAAGGCAAAATACGTTCTTGCTTTGGCACAATGCAGATAAATTCCCAAATTTTACAGTGCTGGAGTGGTAAATCTCAGATCTTTGCTCTTGTGAAACACACAAGAGGGACAGAAACAGAACTGGCGCTCTCCTGCTGGTTAGGCATATCAGCTGTATTTTTCAATGGAAAATGTGATCTTTGGCTCTTAATTTACTCCAGGAACAGCTTCCACCCTCAGTGAGGGGCTCTGGGTGACAAAGGGCTTCTCTAAGCGGGTGGAATGCGGACAACTGTCCCATGCTTTGTTCTGAAAATAGGGCTCCATTCCCCCTCACTGCAGAACAAGCTCATTTATTTTCCATGCCAGCCTTTGCAAGCATACAGGTGGGGAGCAAGGGAGCAATCCCTTAGGGATGGGGAGTGATAATCCACCAAATTGGACTAAATCTGGGTTGTACAACATGAGTAAGAGGGGTACTATAGTGCTGACAGACTTTGTGCCAAAAATCTTGTTGCTAGTGTAGCCAGGAGGAAGTTCTTCAGTTGGCTAAAGCGAAACCAACACGTGCTATTTTGCTCAATTCACCCAAAATATGTTACAGTAAAGATAATGTGGAGATGTAATGCTTCCTGTCACAACTTGTAAAACTCAGATAATAGTGTTATATGAAACTTGAGCACGTTTAGTGACAGTTTGAGCTGACCTAACTTCCTAAATTTCTCCTTTTTTTTTTTAAGAGAAATTACATATGACAAGTTAATGAAACCAGTATCAAGGACTATCAAAAATGCCCCTTTACAGATATGGCTAATTTCAAAAGTCAGCAGTGTAACAAGTAGAAAACAAAATGGAGACACATTTTCTTTTTACATATCAAACATCCCTGGAACTGTGTGTTCTTGCAACTGCTTAGGAAACAGCTTCAAGCCTAGAGCAGGAAATTAGTCATCATACTTGGCTAAAACTGGCCCACATGTTTTGCCAAAAATATTATTGAAAAAATTACATTTAGAGCTATTTAAATTCTTTGTGAATTCACAAAATACTTTATGAATAGATACAGATGGTAAAAAGGTAGCCATTTCAGAAACATTTATTTTATTTCGGAATTAAAAAAAAAAAAAAAAAGAGATGTTATATTTATTTTAAAAGAAAGAAAACAATCTTTTAAAAAGTGTCCAAAACAGCCTCAAAACCCACAATGCATATGGTCAATCAAATATGAAATTGCTGAGGTTTCCTTCATTCATCAAAACAACCAACCAACCACTATCCAAATCTCAGTGATGAACATTGTAACAGGATTCCTTCAAACAATTTCTTAACAAATGGGGGGAAAAAAAAAAAGTTACTGACATGTCTTTACCCAAAGCTTTTATATGACCAACTGTATCACAGAAATCCACAGAGAAACGTTCTCCTATTAAGACATGTTAACTTGTGTCTATTAAAACCCTAATGTAGACAAAGCACTTATATTCCCCTTAGGAGAATCAGAATTTTTCCAGAGGTCAGAAAATGTTAATCTGTCCAAATAAAAATGTTCTGTAAGAATGTGTCTATGTCTGCACGAGTAGCTTCGCTCTGAGTTTAATTCCCCTAACTGCCTAAATGCTCCAGCAATCACCTGTAAAAATCTGTTGCAGGGTAAACTCGAGTTACTTTGGTTCACTCCTCGTTTGAAATGTTCCAGCAGGGTCCCACACTGGTAGGAAATGATATTTAAGAGCTTTTTTCCTGGGCTGCCAATCGGAGATGTGCTTGGAAAGATGGGAGCATGTGGAGTTGTCCTGGTTTTGGCTAGAATAAAGTTAATTTTCTTCCTAGTAGCTGGTATAGTGCTGTGTTTTGGATTGAGGATGAGGATAATGTCGATAACACACTGATGTTTTAGTTGTTGAAAGTAGTGTTTTCACTAAATCAAGGATTTTTCAGCTTTCATACTGCCCTGCCAGTGGAGGCTGGGAGGGGCACAAGAAGTTGGGAGGGGACACAGCTGGGACAGCTGACCCCAACTCATCAAAGGGATATTCCAAACCATGTGATGTCATGCCCAGTATATAAACTGGGGAATCTGGCCAGGGGCACTGCAGCATGGGGATTGGCTGGGCATTGGTCAGTGGTGGTCAGCAACTGTATTGTGCATCACTTGTTTTTATTATTATTATTATTATTATTATATTATTTTTATTTTTATTTTCCATTCCTTTTCTGTCCTATTAAACCATCTTTATCTCAATCCATGAGTTTTACTTTTTTTTTTTAATTCTCTCCCCCATTCCACTGAGTGGGAGGGAGCGAGTGAGTGGCTGTGTGGTGCTCAGTTGCTGGCTGGGGTTAAACCACAACAGAAGGAATTGCTATTTAAAAGCCATTTCACTGTGTTCACCTCTTGGTAGTAGATGGCAGAGTCCAACATCAGAGGGGAGTCGGAGGGTGCTTTTTAAAAGCATTTTACTCCCTGGGGAAACAGAAATAGCCATTGCTGACCCATCTCTAGAAGGTGGGTGGAGTGAAAGTGGTTTTAAATAGGGTAATTTCTCAGCAACTAAATCCATGCTCTCCACCAATATTTCAGACTAACTTTTTTATAAGAAAGTATTGGTGTAAAATACTTTCTACTTTTTTTACCTCTTCTGTATTTTAAAATCATTGGATAGAATCAATGTTTGAAATTTATGGAGATATATATATATATATATATATAGCTGTACGGATGAATATTGGGATACACAATTGTAGATGTGGAGGGGTCAATTAAGTCTAGCATACTAACTGTTGCCTGCACAGTTTAATGCATGCTAAAAAGCCAGGATTAGGCATAGATTTGGAGTTTTTCATGGTGCACTGATTGTGACCATGCGGAGGCATGTGTGTGTTTAAGTCCTAGCACTGTCAGCTTGCTTGCTGGCCCTGGTACGGCAGCATGTGGTCCAGGGAACATTGGTCAAAGAAACATAAAATGACTTACTTATGGGAATGCCCCAGCATTTTGGAAGCCTTGACATTGTCTAGGCAGGTCAAGTTTTAAATAGTTTTTCAGTGGATTCAGCCATGCACTGCTTGCTGGTTGCCTACTTGAAAAAGTTTTCTTCCTTAATTATACAGCTCCATGTATATACCATATCGTCCCGGCTGTATTTTATAGAGTTATATGAAGCAAAACAGTCCTGTCAGTGTCCACATAGTTGTCTGGCACTATGTAACATTCTTTTTGCATGTTAACAGTAAAGGTGGCATAAAACAGCTATGTAACTAGACAGAAAAGGATTGTACCTTTTCACAGGCATGCAAAGACTCTGTAAGAAAGGTCTCACTAAACACCTTTTAAATAGTAAAACCATCCTGGGCTGTGAGCTAGGACAGAGTAAGGCAGGAAGGCTGATGGACTGGGTTAGATAGAGTTCCTGGATGACTCTTCTGGGAGATTTCTGGGGATTAGAGGCCAGTATGACAGAAAGAGTGAGAGCCTGTGCCTTCAGGACGGTGAGGAGTTCCAGAGAGAGGAGGTGGAGTGAAGGAGGAACACCAAATCCCAGCCCAGCCCAGCCTGTCCACCTCTCACCACAGCCTCGATACCGAAATAGGGATATATGTATAAAATGTTCCTAACTGTAGTCCTATCTGAAGCAAACTCTTGTCTTTCTTTGTCTTCATTACACTGAAACTTCAGGTGAGAAGTAATTGCAAGGACTGAGTCCCCTAGTCGAGCTTAGGAGAAGCTACAAACACATTGCCCAGCTTTCAGGTGGTTAAGAGCTACTCTCAGCCTGAAGTCACAAAAAAAGAAGTCCAAGAAGGATAAAACTTCAATTTCACAATAAGAATTGGTTTTTAATTGTCAATTTTTTGGTTTTCTTTTCATTGATGCAAACCCACCTATAACCGTGACCATACTATAGATACCTACATGTAAGTACATGCCATCAAGAAACATGTGGCATGCCAAGTACACAAATAGCATCCTATTACCACTGGAGAACTGCACATCCCCTGCTTTGTGTGAATATTGTCTGTGTATACGACATGCATAAACTTGCACTGTTACTTTTACACTAAAAAAAACCACCCATAAGATGACAAAAAGAAAAATAAATTACAAAGACATAATTTTAGTAACTTCTTGACAAGCACTTAATGTCTTCCAGTCAAGCAAGAACAGAAAATATGTTAGTTGCTTTTTAAACTATTATTCCAATAAAAAGTAATTATAGTGATTAATTGCATAATGATTACTGTAATCACAGCCTATTCTTAGTTGATTAAGAAAGACAGAAGCAGCTCACAGAAAGCTTTCCACTAAAACTATCTGTGTTTATTTTATTTGCCCTTTGCTAATTTTCTTATTAGAACCCACAAATGACGATATTTCAAAGACAACCTTGCCAGTTGCTTTGAGACTAATCCACTGTCCATTGATAAAAACTCCCTTTAAGAGACTGACAAATGTGTTAAGTGCTATTATGGAGGCAAGAAATTCTTTGACCTTACCATTGCTGGGTTTTCTGTTGCTATTACATTTTTTTCCTGCTTTGTAATTGAGTACTTCTGCCTCACTAAAAGATTCAAAAGAATTTGCATGTACTTTTAAATACGTGTAATTTTTAGCATAATACATACATCGAGAAGTGTATGAACTCTCTGAAGAGATGATAGTGGGGTGACAGGTGTGGGATTTTATTTTGAGGGGGGTGGAAATCTTGGATGCTGGGAAAAACCTTCACATTTCTATCAACTTGGATGGAGTTGTCATAAGTGACACCATTTCAGACTCTGCTCTGTCATGTTCTTCCTCACAGCCCATTGGGACACTGGCTTTTGTTAATTTGGTGTGTAATGAGATCAAATATTACTATGACAGTCAGCATCACAACCCCCTAAATAGAGAGGCTGAGTGATGGACAGAGATCTCAAAATATTACCTACTTCTGACTTTTATTGGGAAATAGGAAGAAGAAAGCAGCTAATAAGCAAGGGAGTCGCTTTAGTTAAAACTTGTCAACTGCAAGAAGGCTTGATAATACCTAAGTCCTATCCATGAGCTTGATATTGCTACACTTCTATGTTGATTGTACATGAGATTTTTCAGGGCATGGAAGTACAGAATGCAGATGTGTTCCAAGGATAACAGAATGGGGTGTCTGAAAACCTTTGTCACAAGTATCTTAAAAAGGCTGGAGATGCAAAACAAGCAGAGAAGGACCTGATGAAAGAGGACTGACTATACTGCTCAGAAGGGAGTCAGCTCACTCCTTGGCACGGTTTAGCAACATGAACTTGACTCTGTGAAAGCCCTGCTGAGCTGAGGGTGTTGAGGGTGCAGCATCAGCAACACAGCAAGATCCTCTGTGAAACTGTCTGAAGATGTTCCCCTAAGACCATACGAGTCTGTAACAACCACAAAGTGGACTCATCTCTCCTATGTCTCAACCCAACCCTTCAGCCAACGGTGCCAGATATCCTTTCCATGATGATGCAGTTGAAGACAAGATATCAGACTTTCGCCCACTTTTGGTGTGCTGACTACAGAGAAGAATGCTAAAGTCTGTTCAGATAAATGTCAATGCACACGGTAGCTATTATAGAGGGAAACACTTTCTTCTGTATAATTCCTCCACCTGGTGGCCAGGTCAGGGATTTGGCTAGTCCAGGTACTGGACACAGGGCAAGCCACTTCCCAGCTCAGTCATATTTGCCCTTGCTTAAGATGCTATTTGCAATTAGGCTGGGTAACAAGGTAAAGCTCAAAAGGTTATTAGTGACCTGGGGGCTAGACCTTTTTGTTTCTGGAACTGAACAGGTAGCCCCCATTTGGCCAGGCATCTGCTTTACTGATACAGAATATCATCATCTTCCAGAAATGCTTTATCTTTTGCTTTCCCTCTCCACCCCTGAAAATAATGATTTTCTTCAAAAGTGAAACCATTTGCAAAAAGGGACCGGTTGTGAAAAATACCACATTTCAATTTTAAAGAAAATATATCATGATTTGCAATTGTCAAAATGCCCTGTTTTGACATTTGAAAATGAAAATAAAAGAAACTTTGAAAGGTCACTATCAAAACAAAATGTTTACAAATTTTTAAGTTAATTCTTAACTTGATTTCTTCCAAAGGGTTCTTTTTATTGTTTTTTTTTTCTTTTTTTTTTTTCTCTCCTTATTTCCCAGATATTCAGTACCGTACTACCTACTGTAGGGTAGAGACATATTTAGACATCCTGTAGACTTTTCAAATGTACCAGGATGCATAACTGCTTTCGTAACTAATGAGAGCAAGGAGCTTCTTTACATCCTACATCTCTAAATCCTGAAAGTACTTGCAAAACGGAAGACCTGCTTCCCACCTGGCACTCGTGCGTATATTCCATCATGCTATTTTATGGCCCTCTTGAGTTAAAAGTCATGCAATTATCACAACTGCTTGTTATTATAAATTCATACACGCATTAGAGGTGCATTTCTCTCTGTCTCACTCTTTTTCTTTTAGCTGTAACTTTTCAGTTTGTTCTCTATTACTTACGATTCCTCTAAATATATCTTTTGCAGCGAGGATATATTGAACCTGTCAAGTTTATTTAAATAAAAGTTAAACTGGGAAAAAAATCAGGAGTATGTTGCCTGGCCAGGGATGGTAAGGTATTCAAGACAAGGCCTTGCTCCACTTAGCAGACTACAAATCCTCCAGATGTCGAGGGAAGCACAGAAAAGCAGATGATAAATGGCAAGTGAGAAACTGTACATTGATAAATGAGACTGCAAAGGAAGAATACATCTCCAGCAAATCCTTCATTGTTGCCTGCAACTCTGTTGAATTGCAGAGTGCTATTTATATAATCAAACCTGCCAGTAATCAGTCAATGGGAGGCATGGTCCTACATTTGTATGACTCCCGAAAGTGAAAGGAAATTGTAACAGAGAGCAGGGAAAATAATCAGGTTGTTCCCGTCCCCCAGCAGATGCACATGTTCCCTGACAGCTGTGGACTGAGTATCCTTTAGGGAAGAGACAGGAATGATAAACCTGAGATAAGAACCATCAAGGGGAAGGTGTTTTGAGGACTCGAGTACCAGCGGCCTGCTGTTGTATAAAATGTTATTCAAGACATGAGTCAAAGATTTTCCTTCCTCCATAATTATATAATATTTGTTATTACTTGTTGTGTGGTCTATAGAAGGAGGTGTTCATGTCATAGATGGGCTAAAGACAGGTTGCAAGAATTGGGTAGTCTTTCAGCACCTTTCAGTGAGCTTTCTCTATTAATTTAGTCTCCAGACACAATCATATTTGAGTGTTTAAGAGGAAGACGCAGTAAGCAGAAAGGTGTACCATGACTTAAAGAAAATCAATATCTTGAGTGGAATTTGTGTGGCGTTTTTGAAGGACATCTGTTCTTGGAACCAAAATCTCAGGAGAACCAGAGATTCAGGCTTTGGATTGCATGAACATTTTAAATGGCCTAAAAGTCCAATCTGAACACAAATTAGTAACCAGTTTCTTACCCAGAGGCAGAAATCTGATCTCAGCTCCCTCCACTTAAACATAGTTTGAATATAGCTTTGTCATTGATGAGTGCAATATTTGACGGATAGATTGATGCAACCTGTGCAATAGGCAAGTTATAGAGCTACAGAAGTGCTTTGTATTGGTTTATCTTACATTCTTTATAAGGGAAGAGGTCATGTTGGTACAGGCACATTTATACCAATATAAGTACATCCTCACTTGCGTGACTGAAGGGCTTCAACTATATGGGATAGTTAAAGCAGCTCAATTGGGATACATAGACAGATTTATTCTATGGTTATAGATATCTCTGTCCACAGCCACTCCATACTGAATTCATCCAACATAGAAGGCTCCTGGACCTTGCTGATAACTGTATGGGGACCATATGAGAATCTCAGGTGCTATAGGACCAAGCCAAAAATATTAGTGAACATGAAACCACAAAACCCAAGTGAGTGGAAAGATTTCAATGAGCTCCATTGCCACTGCTGAACAGCTGGATAGGAATTAAAAAGGAACAAAAAATAGACATCTCTTTCCAGCTGCACAGATTCACAAGTCCTACTGATATTTATATAGATGTATGAGACATGCTTCATGATATGATACCCTGAGGTCTTAAAAACTGAATGATATGGTTCCTTGTTTGTAATCCAGCTGCTGAAAGAATGTCAACTTGCCATACAGAATGTGCTTTCTTTCTTTTATAATTCAATTTTAAATACCTTCAGGAAGTTTAAACTCACACATAATATGCAAATTATAGGTACTCTGAAACATCACATTGATTTACATTGTAATTGTTCCATTACTGATGATAATGGAAGCTGCATGTCCACGAGTACTTATTCTTATTAGGTAGGAACTCTGCAAAATAGGCTGATATTGCCTTGCTTTTGCAGCAGTTATTACAATGTGAATGGAAGAATCATAACCCCCCAGCCATACTGTGACATACTGAAAAATATCCTGGAGACAGTGTTATTTCTCAGAGGTTTATTGTTAAGAAAAAAACAAAACAAAACAAAACAAAAAACCCCACCTCATTTATTCATGACTTTATGACTACAACTGCAAATACAATAGTAAATATTAAAATACTTGTGATCTGGTTCATGTCATGAAAATTCATACTTAACAGCAGCAAAGCTACAGAAAATGGGGAAAATGGTGGGGAAAAAAATTACCTCTAATCTAGGTCTAATTAGTTCTGACAGTGCTGCCTACATTAATCTAGGACAAAATGATTCATGGAATGGATTTTTTTTGCTTTCTTTTTCTCTCTTTGCTCTTTTTTCCACCATTTTGCTCTCCTTCCTTCCCCTCAGTGAATGTAAGACTTTGATAACATTACAGATGGTCCAAAAATAGGCAGTATATTTGGCACCCATTCTGGATGTAGAATCTCCAATGAAGAAATAAGTGAAAAATGAGATCAGAAGAAACAGCAAAGATATACCTTTGACTCATGAAATTGTTAACACAGAATCTCTTCAAGGGAAAAGATTTTTACTTTAGTGTCAGCAGTATGCATACTCAAGAGAAAGTAAAAGCAAAGATACAGTAGTTCAGAATTTCTTGTTTTAATTTGGTAAGTATGAAGCTAAATTTTATTTTTAAGTTGTGTGAAATTCAATAGAAGCATTTTATTGTGTTCACCTCTGTATGTATTCAAAACATTTCTATATGAGGGTCAGGAGAAAATGAATAAAGCCTAGATATCTTGGTTTCTGTATTCAGGTGCAATGTGACGATGAATTTGACCTTAGGAGGATGACCTCTGAACCACTCTGAATGATGACTCAAAGATTTGAGTCCACTGCGGTCTCAGACAATTCCTTTGATTTCTGTGTTTCCAAAGATTCATAGTTAATATTTGTATGTAAGATGAAGGTATTATTTTCATAGAACCATAGAATAGAATAGGTTGGAAAAGCCCCTTAAGTTCATCGAGTCCAACCATTAACCTAATACTACCAAGTCTACCACTAAACCATGTCCCTAAGCGCCACATCCACATGTCCACGTCTTTTCAATACCTCCAGGGATGGTGACTCAAACACCTCCTTTCAGGTAGGTGTAGAGAGCGATCAGGTCTCCCCTCAGCCTCCTTTTCTCCAGACTAAACAACCCCAGCTCCCTCAGCCGCTCCCCATAAGACTTGTGCTCCAGACCCTTCACCAGCTTCGTTGCCCTTCTCTGGACATGCTCCAGCACCTCAATGTCTTTCTTGTAGTGAGGGGCCCAAACCTGAACACAGGACTCGAGGTGCAGCCTCACCAGTGCTGAGTACAGGGGGATGATCACTTCCCCAGTCCTGCTGGCCACACTATTTCTGATACAGGCCAGGATGCCGTTGGCCTTCTTGGCCACCTGGGCACACTGCTGGCTCATATTCAGCTGGATTTTGACCAACACCCCCAGGTCCTTTTCCACCAGGCAGCTTTCCAGCCACTCTTCCCCAAGCCTGTAGCGCTGCATGGGGTTGTTGTGACCCAAGTGCAGGACCCGGCACTTGGCCTTGTTGAACCTCGTACAATTGGCCTCGGCCCATCGATCCAGCCTGTCCAGATCCCTCCGTAGAGCCTTCCTGCCCTCCAGCAGATCAACACTTCTGCCCAACCTTGGGGTTGTCTGCAGACTTACTGAGGGTGCACTCGATCCCCTCGTCCGGATCATTGATAAAGATATTAAACAGAACTGGCCCCAGTACTGAGCCCTGGGGAACACCGCTTGTGACCACCTGCCGACTGGATTTAACTCCATTCAACACCGCTTTTTGGGCCCGGCCATCCAGCCATGTCCAAGCCATGAGCAGCCAGTTTCTCCAGGAGTATGCTGTGGGAAATGGTGTCATAGGCCTTCTTAAAGTCTAGGTAGACAACAACCACAGCCTTTCCCTCATCCACTAAGCGGGTCACCTTGTCACAGAAGGAGATGAGGTTAGTCAAGCAAAAAAATTTATTTTAAAAATTCATTTTAAATCAGACAGCTCCAGCATTTTTTTACATTGGTGTTTTTTGCAAGTTTTAGATCACCTCCACAATCACAATGCCTTGTGATGGCCATCCCTTCCTACATGTGAAGGGATTAACACATGAACACAATTAACTACAAAACTTCAGTTTTCTGCAGCTATTTCAGGTCCAAAAAGGAGCCATGTGTGTAAAAAGTACTATCTCCCTCCCTGTGCCTCCATACCCAAGATACTATCAGTTAGTCTAATAAAAGATACTATTTCTTGCTAGAAGCCTTGTCTCATAATCTTAGAACATCACAAACACAACAACACTACTAATAAATTTGTTTACATTCAGTATTGGGAACTCATATTGCTAATGGGGTAACTCACTGCTGATAGGTTGCTCACATTGCTAATGCAGATGCATTTGCACTTGTGTCTTTCTGCGACATACACTGCTTCAGGGATTCTTGCTATTAAAGTGTGATGAAGCTGCTATGGAAGTTGAATTTCTCGTACTTTATTTTAGAAGTCTAAAAGTTAGGCATGTTGTCTACAGCTTCTAAATAGATTCTCCCTCTGTTCAGTGAAGGAGGTTACTCATCCCATCCAAAACTAGGGAAGTAGTGGAGGTTCAGTGAATCTTGCTGAGGATCTCAGACTAAATGCCTTGTTTTTGACATCTAGCGTTAGGCGCAATGAGTTCCCTCTTCTTGTTATTGTCTATTTTGTACTTCACTCATACAGATACATAGAAGGGATCTTGACCCACTATGAATGGTTTAGAAATAATTTAACTGTGGAGGAGGCTTACAGAAAACCTGAATCTGCCCAAACCTTCTAAATTTTGGTCCTGTAGAGAGCCACAGGAGCACAGAGGTGATGCTATCCAGGTTGAAAATATAAAATAAATGTGTCTGTGTGCATGTGCATGTTTGTTTGTAAATAAATCTGTGTTTCTACTCTCATATCAGGTATTCTTTTGATTAAAAAATGTCTATAATTAGAAAGTATAAATCCTTAGCCAGGTAAACTATAATCACACGCTAGCAAGTCCTGTCAGACTTCTGTAACTCAGCTAATAAGACTTAGATGTTAGAGACATTTTTGCTGGATTCACCTTCAGCCAGGAACATAACTGTAAAGAAACCCCTGGCTTCTCTCATGGCTTGAATAAAGCTCCTGCTCACAGAAAAGGAAAGTAACTTCCTCAGTTTATGATGCAGAACAGGGTTTCCCTGGGATATTTGTGCTCTGAATATGTAATTCTAGTCTATGTATTTTCATTTCTTTATGAATTAGCAATGGGCTTTGCTAGGGGTTTTCTGCTGTACTGCATCATCAGGCATTTTTTCTGTCGCTTTTTTTTTTCTTTCTTTTGGAGAGTGGGGTCCCTATAAGATATGATCCTCAACAGCTAATCTGAATAATTGAGAAAAGAAGGGGAAAAGGGAATTTCCCACAGAACTTGCAAGAATGCAGGATTTTTTTTTTTTAAATGTCCATGTGCTTCACACAATCTGCTATTTATTTTTGCCTTAGATAGTGGTAATTCATTACAAATCCATGTGATGATAAGAGAAATTAGTCTGAATAGAAGAGGCCTCTCAGAGTCACTCCTGCCTCTTGCTGCATTTGTTTGTGTTTATGTAAGCAAAAAAATGGCATGCATTATCTTTTTATGAGCCTTGCGATTTATTCTGTTTTGTTGTCAGACCTTTGGGAATGCATTCTATAAACTTTATTGAGACAAGATATCTAGAGGCGTTTGCATATTTGTGAGCTCAGCACAATATTACTTTTTAATGCTCTTTTGACTTTGCGTGGAGAAAATGGAGTAAGAAAATGTAAACCAGCAATATTTCAGGTGGCTTTGTTTTTATTACCTGCTTTTTGTTTCCCTAGGTTAAAAACAAATAAAGACTCAATCATTTAAATGTAATAAACACTGAGATCTAGTAGTTTAACTTCTGACTATTTCTGTGGCTAAAAATTCAAATTACTAATCAAGGCCTCCATTCAAAAAGCTATTTAAGGATACTGCTAGCTCAAGTACATATTTAAGTATAAAGTTATACTGGCATGTTTCTTGAATTGGGCTTTATGACACATGTCTGTTTTCAATAAAAAACTTGCACAGTTTTTGTTATGGTTTTAATTCTCTATATTCTACCTGACATTTACTGAAATTGCCATGAGCACATCTGCAGTACTGTGCACAGATATTCACATACTGAAGCAAGTCCAGCGGTAGACTATGAAGATGGTCCCAGGCTGGAGCATACGTGATGTACAAGCAAGCAGAGGCTGAAAGAGTTATTTGTGGATACCCTTAAAAAAAGAAAGTGGAGAGAGATCTTATTGTGGTCTTCAGCTACCTAATTGGAGGGTTTAGAGAAGATGTAGCCAGGACATTCTCAGAAGCATGCAGAAGGACAAGGGGAAGATGCAGCAAGGGAAAATCTGATTAGATATAAGGCAAAAGCTTTTCACTGGGAGGGTAGACAAGCACTGGAAAAGGTGCCCAAAGAAGCTGTGGGTTCTCAATCCCTGGGAATAAGGTTTTTATCAATCTGATCTAGTTGACCCTGATCTGATCAGAAGTTTAGACTGCATGACTTCCAAAGGTCCCTTGTAACCTGAATTACTCAAAGAGTTTGACTACATCTATTTCTATTGACTTTCAGTAGCATATGATTTACCTCTGTGCTTTTGACAGTTTCAGCCTTAAATACTGGCTAGAAATTTCATAAAATCAACGTAAATTCATGTATTGATTACAGCAAGGTTGAGGTAATCTATCATACCCCCTTAATTGATGGAATATTATAAGTCTTTTTTAAAGTAAATCTTAAATTATCTGTACTCATTTTATTCTAGATACTTTATTTACATGAGTGGTTTATCACTGTCAGAAGAACAGGCCTGGACTGTCAGGTTTAGATACTAAGCATAATTAAATATGTATTTGTTTTATTTCCATTCTTTGCACTTCAGTCTGTGCTGACATCTCAGAACCCTCCAAGGATGCCAAGGGTTTAAACAAGGGAAGAATTTGCCCTTTCTGGTTTCTTTCAAAGGACAACATTGGGAAATGATGGAGGAGTCAAAGTCTGGCTTCCATCTTTCTCTTTCCCTTCCCCTTCACCTCGTTTCTCTGTCATGATTTGTGTCTTTTTTTACCTGAACTGTCCCGTAGTAAATTAGAATTTATGAGCACTCTTTAAAAAAATAAAAGAAAAAGATCAGATTAGACAGTATTTACTGAAAACATCCTTCTATCATACAAAAACACTTGTGAGAGAATCTGGAGAATGAAAAGTTACAGCTATCATTTCCACTTCTTCTGGAAAGATTTCTGACTTGTTACATTTTCCTTCCCTGGTGAATCACTTGATGTTGAAATAACATCTTTGCTGACAACTTGGGTAGGTGACACAAAGCATTCTCTTTTCCCCATGCTGTAGAGGTTCCTCTCAACAATTTCTGAAGAAATAAAGTTTTTTTTCTATTTCTGTTCTAAAAGAGCATAATTACTTTCGTGATTTCTCTCTAGGAAAGAAGGGATGTATTTGGTTGCACTGACACCCTTTGCCTCAATTTGCCAAAGAAGTTGACTTAACAGATGGGCGTTCCTGTAGCTGGGATATGGGACCATGTTGCGACACAAGCTGTGCACCTGTTGTAAACTCGTTTCATTATGCACACTGAGGAACTTAAAAAAAAAGTAAATGAGCAGTTTCTCCACTTAGGCCCTAATTCAGCAGTGCACTAAATGCATACATCATCATTACTCAAGAAAACATGCAAAGAACGTGCTGATGGATGTGCTTAGGTGTTCTGTTGAATTAGGGACTTAATGACGAAAGACAAGCAGTAGAGCTGAACTGCTCATATTTGGAGAACCATGTCCCCATGGATCTCAGATGTTAATGGCAAGTATATACTGACATCATCGGGACAAAAAAAAAAAAACAACAAAAAGAAAAAGATAAACAGATTTTGAGGAAACTGCAATGTATGTTGTAACTTTGCAAATGATCATAATCCCTAGAAGGGTTCAGACTTTGCTATGAATATTGAAATCCCTGGATTTTGTTGAGGGTAGGAACACATATGAGGGAAGCAATAACATGTTGGAGCTTGTTGCCAGAGGAGATTGTGGAGACACAGAGTATCAGGAGGTTCAAAAAGGATTAGAGAAATTAGGCAGACAAATTAGACGAGACAAATTAGATATTAAATGAGCAAAGTCAATACTACACTATTGAGTGACTGACAAAACAAATAAAAAAGCCTCTGTCTAGAGGGATTTTGATGAACTGTAAGGTTGAGTGAGCAGAAACTTCATGGAGTTTGACAAGGAGAAGAGCAAAGTCCTGCACATGAGCAGAATAAAGTAATTTATCTTTACAGCTGGGAACCAACAGGCTGAATAGGAGTTCTGCTGGAAAGGACCTGGGCACAGTAGGTGGACACCAAGTTTAGCAGGAGCCAGGAGCACGCTCACTGGGAAGAAGACATGTTTCATATCTGTATACAGTAGGACGAGCGTGGCCAGAAGACTGAAAGTTGTTATTCTCCTCACCAGTGCAGGTGAAGTTGTATCTGGAACAGTGTTCAGTCTTGAACCCCTCAAATTCAAGAAGCATGTGGAGAAACCAGAGACAGCAAAGACTGACCAATGTGATGAAGAGCCTGGAGGACACAAAGTAGAGAGTTCAGGGGAGACGGGGGTGTTTAGTGTGACTGAATGAAAGAAGGAGTGTAATGACACCCTGCAATTACTTCAAGAGGAGTTACAAAGATGATGGAGTTCAAGTCTGCTTAGTAGTGGCACATGGTAAACCAAAGTGGAATGGACACAAGCTGTGTCTTGGGAGGTTGAGACAAGATATTAGAAAGATCTTGTTCACTGAGAGGGTTGCACAGCACTGGAACAGGAGGAAGGGAGGCTGTGAAATCTCCATTCTTGGAGGTTTTCCAGATGATGTTAAACAGTCACTGCTAACCTGATCTAGCTTCAGCAACATTCATGCTCCGAGTAGAAGGTTGTCTAGATGACCTCCAGAGGTCTCTTCGATCCAGCATTTCTGTTTTTCTATGAAATGGACAACAGGAAGGTTTAAACAGATATGAAAGGGCATATGGAGGTATGTACCCTCTAACATTCCTAATGCAATAACTGCAGAAGAATTCATCTGCATACAAGGGTTAGGTTTATGTACCATCCCTAAACAGCCTTTTCTACTGCTAATCTCAGAGAAAGAATAAGTGTTGGAAATATCAGTAGGGTATTTCTTGTGTTTTAAGAAGCCGATTAAAAGCTGGTGCCTCCCTCTCCCTACACCTCCCCTCTTCCAAGCATAATGCATACTTCTGGTCAACTATGTATACACTGCTTAGTATTGCATGAAGAAGGCCATTTTCAACATATGTATACACCAGTTCCACGGTAGAAGAGTCTTATTGACTCTGTTTGCTATATACCTGTGTAAAATCATATTTATGCTAAGGGAAGGATTTTTCTTTCCTAGTCATACTAGATACATTTCTATTTCATTCTGTTTTCCCTGGGGCATTATTAGGAATAAACAAATAGGGAAGTGGAAATGAAATGCTTCAGGTGCATCGGTGTTACTGCTTTTCTTTTACATCTGAAGAGAGCCCCACACATCTGGAAGAAACTATTGCTGCCTTAAAACTTATTCTGCTAAGGTTCACTTTGTCCTCATAACATGTAAAGGAAAGTGAAATCCATGGTATTTGCCCAAAGCAACATTTAGCTCAGGTCTAATGACATCACATAGGCAAGTCATCATCATACCATGGGCATCTTCCTTGCTTACTCATGCCTCCCCTTACAGTGTACCGATGCATTACATGTAGCAAAAAATCAGCTTGTTAGTGGAAAATAATAGCTTCCCAAGCAAAGCATGAAGAAAATACATTTGCAAAGGACCTTGAAGAAGTCAGGATATGGAGACCTAATGAAATGATCTGTAATAGATGCATACATGCATACAAACATACATACAACATACATCCAACCATCTATACTATTTCAACCATCAGAAGCAAAAATCTTTGTAATATGTTTTATGCCTTCTCTCTACAGAGGGTCCAGAATAAGTATGAGCAAGACAAAGCTCATGGTTAGAGGTAAATTTTTGTTTTGGTTTGTGTTTAGACAAAGTAACATAGCTGGAAAAATCAAAAGTGTTCAAGCTTACAAACTTCTTCAAGTCTCTGTATCCACACTGTCAGATGTGTGTCCTTAGGTGAAACCTACTAGAGTAACTATAAAAGAATCTAAATGTTTTTGCTTTGACTCTAGAGATGGTGTCAGAAGTCTTGGAAAACTCAGGAGTCTTTGCAAATGATGGGTTTGCTGTATATCTTAGATTTTTAGTAGACATATCCTTTCTGTCCGTTAATCTCCTTCCCTCTCCCCTTGAAGCAACTTCATGGCCTCTTCTTGCTGATCTGGCACTCCATGCAAGAGAAGTGCATCAGTACAAAATGGGATGAACCTTTATCTACTATTTACACAATAAAAATAATTCTATTCCAAAAGTAAATCACCATTACAATGGAGGTTCGATACACTTATCAAGCAACACTAGCCCGGTGCTGCGAGTATGCAGGTATAATGCTATCAGCATGATTGCCTAGGGAGTAAAAATGCATTAACAACTAATAAGATTATTGACCTCATGTCACAGAAATGAAATAATTTCAATTTTGCAATTCTGCTCTAATTGTTGTAATTAAGAACTCTTTCCCTCCTTCCTTGACTTTCACAGGGAGTAGATGTATGTACTGATGAGAAAGACATGTATATAATTGCTTCATAAGGCTGGATGGGTACCAATAAGAATATAGAAAGTTGCCAACTGATATGTACACTATATTTTTGAGAGTATTTAATGCACAGTAAGTAGTTTACCAGTACATTTTTTCATATAAGAAAGCAAGTTTAAGAAGTTCTCTGCCTGCTTTGTCTGTGGTAATATATCTCCACCCTCAGCCAGTGTTCACTACGTTCCTCTGTTGCACTCATGAAAATCCCTGTGGATCCCACAAGGTAATATGGGCCAGAGAAAGGATTCATGTAAAGAAAAACATTATTTTTATACTCTTGTTTTTCTTTTCAACTTCACTCCTTTCAGTTTCATTTGATAGACCTCTTTTAGAAGGTTTAAAAACATCATTAAAAAGAAAAAAAATATGAAAATATAAAAATAATCAGATCTAAGGATCTGACACACTAGTTGTAAACTATGAATATGTCTGTTGTTTGCCACGTTGGCTTGGATCAAGAAGAATTTTTCTGGCTTGCTTCAGTTTCAGGGTAGGAAAAAATGTATGGAGATCTTTATATGCATTATATATATAAGAAAACATACTTATTTGTTTCTTTCTTGGTTGCTGAACAGAAATTCCTTATTACTTAACCTCATATAGTAATATGGACCCATTTTTTAGTAATTGGGTTCTACCTTGGCACCTAACAGCTGAGTCTTTCAAGGAAGATGTTCATCATGGGTCATCTTCCAATGTGCTTATTAAGATTTTTTACAGCCAGCTTCACAGCTGACTTCAGAATTTACTCCTGTGTTATACTGCAGGCTGGCTTTGGCCTGCAGCTGCCAGGTAGGACCTGTGAAAAAGAATTTTTTTATAGGTAAGCTTTCTAACTGTTCCACACAATACACTGAAAGAGCTGATACAACTGTCACCTTGGTTTTCCATGCAACTAATGGATTTATACAGTCATAAAAATCCTGAACAAATCAGAAACTTCACAACCATAGATGGAAGGCAGGTGTACATGGCTGTTCCCTCCTGCCCATTTCTCTGAATGAAATGGGCAAGGGAAAGGAGAATGTGCTCTTTTGAAAGAAAAGGGCGAGGGAAGAGAGAGTGGGACGGAAAGGAGTTCCTTTCCTCCATTTTGGAAATCATAGAATCATAGGATGATAACATTAGCCTAGAGTAATCCTACAATTAGCACTTCATTTCAGATCTCCTTCAACTTCAATCAGGAGATACATCTCATTTCATGATTACTGTCACCCACTGGCTCTTTCCAGTGCCCAAAAGACTTTTGGAGCCCAGGTGAGCTGTTCAGATGCAGAGGAATATCACTGAGGAACCTAGACACCTGCTGTGGGGATGACATGGACATAAAATCCTGTCCAGTTATAAATAACTAGATCATTTCTCATGTTTTAAGAAGGCAGAAGCAGATATACTTGAATCAGGGGGGATGGCTGTGAGAGAAGAAATAAGAAAGGTGTTTTCCCTTCTTTTCTGATTCTCCCTCCCTCCTTTATTTTAATGGTCTTGTTCATACGGGCCAGGTAACATACAACCTGGTGGAGGCAGCACCTCTGCGCAGGACCCCAGTAATGTAGGGGAAGCCAATTCTGTAACGCAGTTTACCAAATCTCAAAGGTGATGAATGGGGGATGATTTATTAAGTCACCCAGCCTGTTCCCTGCTACTCCAAGGTTAGTTTCAACAATGCTTCTGTGTGTTTAATGGATTAATACAGTTCATTGAAGTTTATTCATGAAAGAGAAAGCGGGCTCAGCATTTTTTCCATGTGTAAAAACCCCTGCATAACAGAATTCAGATTTTATTTGGCAGGAACGGGACCCAAGAGGACTAATTCACTAACCTTTACAGCCCAC
The DNA here is from genome assembly GCF_000737465.1 of Haliaeetus leucocephalus. Classification (NCBI taxonomy): domain Eukaryota; kingdom Metazoa; phylum Chordata; class Aves; order Accipitriformes; family Accipitridae; genus Haliaeetus; species Haliaeetus leucocephalus. Next base: position 2,808,972 of record NW_010972972.1, on the reverse strand, counting down.
CTTTCTTTTAGCACAAGTGACAGAAATGAGATACTTAATACAACTCTTGCTTTATTTTGGAAAATGGCAAAATTTTTAACAATGCAAAAAAGGGCCAATTTTAATCCTGACTACATGTCCCAGACCAGCATGTATGATACAATAAATAATATTAATTATAACAGTTTTAGAAATGTGTACTTCATTTTTGGAGCCAGAAAGGTGGGAAAACCAAACAAACCCTGAAAATAAAAATAAGTATATTTTCTGGGTATGTGCTGACACAACAGAATTTTGCAGTAAAAGTTTACAGGTTGCCTTGTTTTGCTTCCTTCGGTGTAAAAGGTGTCAAACAAAAAGCAAAAATCATAGACCTGAATATTTATCCTCAAAATGGAGGACCTAGAGGGAATGCAACTGATGAATGAAAAGATCTTTTTAAAATGTTAAAATTTAAAGGAGTTTTCTAAGAGTAGAGGAATGGAATAACTAAAATAAAATTAAAAATCTATCTCAGTTTGTGGAGTTATTTTTAAAGCATGTAAACATTTCAGGGTCTGCTACACTGAAAATAAAACTGTTAGAGGACAAACACTGGAATATTATATAAAATGAGCTGGTAAGAAACATCAGATAAGAACAAGTGGGAAACAGCTTAAAAGCATAAAAACAAAATCCCCTTTTTATCTCATTTCTTTGTTTCTAATATTTAATGAAAGAAAGAATCTTCCCTTCAGATTTGCAAACCAAAGGGATTTCAATAAATTCTGGATCAGTATTGTTCAGGTGTGTGGTGTGAATAAATCTGAAGGTCAAGCTTAGGATACCTGTAAGAGCTGGTTTGTATTTCTAATTCTAGTTTTCATTGATTGGTAATCATGAAACAATCAAGATAATGATAAGGATTTATTCCATAACTAGTAATTTCTGAAGTGCATTGTTTTACAAAGTATTTTAAGGTCAGAAAGGGATGGAGAAAAAAATGAATCTTGGGATTCTTTCTTTTTCTAATCTTCCTGAACTCTCAAATTTTAATCTTATGAGTGTTTGGAAAGATGATACATTTGATTGTCAGCCCTCCTTGTTCATCAAGTGGGAGCAGCATTTTTATTGTCTCCAGAGCCTTCCTCTACACACATATACAATGAAAAGACAATTATTTTTTCATGCTTTATACATGTAGCACCCTTTATACAACAGCCGTGTCATCTAACTTTGGTGTGCAAAGAACAATATGACCAAATCACAGAACAGTGTATGTCTTTGGCAAGTATACTTCAAATTTATCTTGAGAAGGAGACACTTGACACCAAAGTAAGGTCATTCACTGCAGAAAACGAGAAGTTTCTACATGTTAGTAGTGTTACTTATTCTAAATAATATATTGCTTACAGTACCATTATTCCCATTGATTATAATATTATTAACTACTGGGTGTGTGCTCTGCACTGCTGTAAGGGACCAATCAAGGATACCTAACACAGCACATAGCTTAAGTCAGACAGACACAAAGGAGACAAATTTCAAAAAGATGCAAATTAGAAAATAATTCTGGAAGTCCAGAGATGGAAACCACCCATTGACATCACAGCTGCTGAGTTTAATCCGGTTCGTTTTTTTCATTCTTGCCAGTAAGAATGTCACCCATTTATCCCCCAAAGAACAGAAAAGGTCACAAGGAAGGGGAGTTAGAAGTGAGTGCTTGTCCTTCTTCCAAATAAGATTGAATGAACGTGGGAGCTAATGAGTGTAGAAAGTTCAGGTAGTTGCCCCAAAGACATTACTTCATCATCTTGCATGGCGTAGACCTTCGTTCAGCACAGAGCCAGAACCCCGTGCTGGGGAATGTCCTGGGACACCTGAGCTAGGACAAGAGAGGTTGCCTTACTCCTTTAACTTATTTTGTCCCATTCTCTTTTATTCTGTTTTTATTATTCTGCCCTCCGCCTCCAATAGTTTTGAAAGGACTCTGAGCAAGTAAGGGGATCGCCAAGAAGGCAGAGACATGTCTTGATTTTCTCAGGGTTTCGTATAAGAAGCTAAACTCCAGGAGAAGTCCTGCATCCATCTTTCAGGCTGGCTTTGTGACACTCAGTCACATGGACTGCCAAAATGCATAGACGGTCCATAGCATCCCTTACTGATTTTTAGTGCAATGTGACAATTACCTCATTTCTGGACAAAGATTTGGAAATCTTTAGGAAGAATCTAAAAATAGAAGGGGATTTTTTTTGGAAGAAAGAAAATATCTTTTTAAACAGGTCTTTGTTTCTGTTTTGCTAGAAACAAAGATTGCAGAAGAAACATCACAGCATGCAGTGGGAGGAACGATCACCAAAATGCATGGATTTCTTGTTTTACAAGGCAGTGTGTCTGGGCCTTCTCAGCCAATTCAAGGGATGTTGTCTACAGTTTATGCTAAATAAGAGGAAAACTAAATAACGTATTTGGTTTCAGACACCCATTTATAGTGTAGCATGGAATAATATTTTTTGCTCTGTGTGTTGACATCTATTTGACATATGGAGATTTGTTATGTATATATACATTTGTTATTCATCACTGCAAAAGATAGTTGAATAAATATGAATAAAAGAAATATACAAACCAATTTCCTCTTAAAATAGTTCTGTCTAGATGGGATTTTGCATCTTCAATACATATTTTTGGTATCTTTTGGATTAATAACCCAGTGGTAGGACTGGTAAATCTACCACCTTAAACAATGAGGTTTTTTTGTTCTTTTCCATACTGAAAGGAACACAATGGGGGAAATAATGTAGGGAACAATTTTTGTTTCAGTCATGGAGTTACACTGAGAAAATACAAAATGTTTGATGGTTATGAACATTAGTGTATCTTGTTTGGGCATTAAGTATTCTTATCCTGTCAATCTTATGGAAAAGAAAAAGGTGTGGAATAGGTGTTAGAAATTAAAGCCATTTCATACAATTATTAAATATGCTACTCCGTTCTGAAAAGAGTGCAGCACTAAATGGGCTTTGTTTGATATTAATCACACTTTCCTTCCTGAAATAACTTCTAAATTTAACAACTCTGGTCTGCAGTCAAGATCAGCTATCATTTAAATTCAGTCTATTGGTGGATATGTTTTTTTTTTTTTACTCTATATTTACTGTACACAGAGCCAGAGAAAGTTTCACAGAAATAAAATGTAATTATATGAGATAAAAGATAGGATAAAACTGTTGGAGAAAATAAAGGTATATCATTCAATATCTCATACGTTCTCTGCCATGGAAGTGTTTTCTGCATTTGAAAGAAGAATGATGATTTGCTAGGAATTACATTCTTCATTTGCTAAAGCAGTATGGTAGTCTCACTGTGCATGTCATGTAGCTGAAGCTAAGCAGAAGGAGAAAACAGAAAGGAACGAAAGTCCCAGTGGCAGAATCTCTTCTATGTTGCTTTAATAGGATGTTGCATAAAAGTCTATGTTGCAAAAGATCAGTGTCCTTTACAAAAATCAAACATCTAAAAATGTGAAGATGTTGTTATAAATCATCAGGTTTTCATTGAAGTTAAGTTTTTGCAGGAAGGAAAACACTAAATAATGCAAGTGAAGTGGATTTTGCTGATTTACATCCTCTGAGAATCACAGCGAAACAAATTATGGCAATGGTTTAGCTACACATACCACAGGGATTTTTTCCTTCTCTTTCTGATTTTTCCCATCCCAGTGAAACTAAGCAAAAATCTGCCAATTTTCTTCACTTTCCCTGACTGAAAGTAAATGTAAGGGGCAAGATCAAACAAAACCAATATAGTTTTGAGTTGCCTTTTCCTGCAGAAGGAGAGAGAAACTCTTATTCTACCTACTGATCTAAAACCAACCTGACACTCCTGGGGTGGGTGTGCAAATGAGTCATCTCATACCCATAGAAATGGAGCACATACAAATGAAGCAAAATCTTCAGTTAAAAAAGCAAATGTGGGCTTCGTCCTTCAATTGCAGAGGTAAAGCTGATGGATCGCACGCTATTTCTTTGTGGTTCTCCTTCATTTCAGAGTTCATACCCTTTTACCCAGCTCTGTGCTCTCTAAAATTATTTTCATGCATCAAATTGTTGTCCTTGGTCAGTAAGTTGCTAAGGGACAACTGGGGGCCATAGCGTCTACATTAGTGCCACTCCCTACAGTGTACAAGTTCCAGCTCAAAGGATGCAGAAGTGACCAGTCCCCCTCCTGCCATATTCACAGCATGGCTTGAATTTTTATATTAAATTTCCATTTATAAATTTAATTAAAGTTATAACTCTAACACAGGAAATTGAGGATGTTAATAAAAGAACTGGCTGGAAAAATTCCATGCAAATAGTTTTCTCTCATTCAGTGCTATTCAGAGAAAAACCAGTTCAATTTTTTTTATGTGAAATGATATCAGCTTGGACAAAATTGTATTGTATGGTATTGTACTGAAAGTAAAACACTTTGAAAATGTTATAACATGACTTTTTTATTTCTTGGAACAAAAAGTTTCATAATTTTGATACATTTTTGTTTCAAGATGAATATCACACAACAAATGAAGAAATATTAAAATGATAAAATATCTAAATGAAATTATTAAACCAATCTAATAAAGCTATAGAGGTGATTTTACTCTAATTTCAGCTGAAATACTAGCATTTTTCTAGTGAACAGAAATCTGTTCTTTGGCCAGGTCTAGTTGTCTCTCATCAAGCTATTAAAATGAAACTCTCCATTTTAACTTGACTTTATGAACACATCAGAAATGTAGTATACCCTGATTATATCAGACCTGTTAGTAGGATTCCCTGTCCTGGAAGTTTATCCTCCTACTGATCTTTTCTTCATAGGCTCCACAATTTTTTCAGTCGCTTTCTCACTGGCTCCCCTTATCTTTCTATCCCTGCTCTTCTGCCCTGTTTCCTGGCTCTGTCTTTTTAACACCATCATTCCTTTTGTGTTTCATTTTGTGAATGTCTTTCCCAAATAATTGTAGAATTAATGCAGTAGTTTCCAAACTATTTTTTCCATACATATGCCATGTAATATTCCATATTTTCATTAATCTTTTGCCTGCTCTTCTGTTTAGATTGTAAGCAATTTAGGTGATGACTGTAAATCATTCTGTCTTCCCAGTGCCCAGGACAGTAGAGGTACATGTATGTCTGGTTGCTCTGGAAGTTGCTTTGTAGCAAACATTATAATAAATAATAGCAACGCTCTACACCATTTTATCATTGCCTAGAGAAGGTTAATTAGCAGTAATTTTATGTAGATTTTTTTAAAAACAAAGTTTCTATATATGAGAAATCCTTTCTTCCTTTTAAAATTATAATTCCCAATCAGAAAATAAGGATAACTGTTTTTTTGGTAAGGGAAGTGCTTTGGAAAAGTATACATTAATGGTAAGCAGTAGGACAACTGCAAGACAATAAATATAAATGCTCTGATGCACTCACAGCTGGAGTTTTCACGTCTGTATTTACTTTTTTTTTTTCCATTGCCTTGGTCTTTTATGTCTCCTCCAGTTTTCCATCCTAACATTCCTCCAAATTCTGCAGCAACTTTGCAGACTGACTATCCCGAGAGATGCATTGTCATCATGAGATTAACAGCCTTTCCCCTCCGTTACACCAGTTCAAATGCAGTTAAAGTCAATAATGACAAAATATGGTCATCATTTACTAATAGCTTTGGACTAAATGAAATGAGCCAGCGGTCCCAAGGCAGTTCCTATCAGTTGAGTGGGCATATCAATACAGTGAACATCACCGCTGTCAGTCTCAGGAGACAGAAGTATGTACGGACTAACATGAGGAATGACCTGTTCCTTCACTTTCTTGAGCAAGCTCTCCAGCTGTGGGGCAAGGTATGGAGGAGAGGGAGAGCAATACTTTTTGTCCGCCTGTGCTTAAACTCCTCCTTGGAGGAGCTCAGTTTTTGTCCTACGGATGTGACAACTTAAACTTTTTACAAGGAAAAGACAGCAGAAGGAAAATAACAGGTAAACCAATCCATGAAGTGTTACTTCATTTTACAGGTTAAAAAAGCCATATCTTTGTAGATTGCTTAATTGTGTGTTTCTACATGGAAATTTGAGACAAGTCCTAGTAAAAAAGTTTGACTGTGGGATTGAAATTCCAAAAGCCTAACAAGTGTTTGGACCTCTGATTACGGGTTGAGTTTATTTCTAGCAGAAATTAAATATGTTTTTAAAAGAACCCTGACCCAGTAACTTTAACATGATAGCTTGACTTTGTGAAGATCAGAACATATGGTATAAATACTTATCTGGGAGACTTTCTCAAGTTACCATCAGAAGATCATGGCGAAACAACATTCTAGAAAAAAATATTTCCCTTTGGAGAACAATCTTGCTTGTTTGTTCTCCTTTGATCACAGTCCACTTTACATGTACAGACAGGACTGCAGACAGGAATATTTCCATCAGTCATAATTCTTTCCCTAGTTGAAGGCATGGGAATGTCAAACTGAGGGTTACAACTGCTATGGATGCACCATCACAATAAAAATATTTGTCTTATTTAGCTATGTTATGTAGTTTGGTTGGCTTAGTTGGTCTTAGCCAAAGAGAATGAATAGATAGGGTGATAAAACACAAAATGTCTAGTCTGATCTGTCCTTTGCAAGATACCGGCTTTTCTTAACAAAGGAAGTGCAATAAATCTAATTGAGGCTTCAGTGATGTACCTCATAAACTGTCATTTGTGTAATTAATGTAGAAATTGGAAAAAATTAGGATGGGTAAAACATTTTTAAAGGTAAGCAAAGGGCTTGATAAACAGAATATGGTACAGAAACCAGGAAAGAGCCTCAAGAACTGATCTGTATAAGAGTCTTTTGAAAGTTTGTTAATGATCTTGGCATCAGAGGTGAAATGTGAGTTCATAGAATTTACTGATGATTCAAAGCTGAACAGCGCTGCAGGAACAAAATCTAAGTATCATGGAAGAATTATTAGATTAAAGGAGGAAAAGAATAGAAATGGAAAGAAATTTAGGAGGTCAAGTAGTCAGGAATAAATAACCAAAATTTCTCAAATGAGCTAGAAGCTTTTTGCTTAGAAATGGCATGGGAAGAAGACCTTAGTTCATCATAGGATGTCTGAAAGATGTCACTATAAGGCCATTAAGAAAAAGGCAAATGTGGAACTGAAGTGCATTAAGCAATACGTTTTCAGTAGAAATCAGAAAGTAAATTCAGGGAAAATAGAATGGTTTAAGAAAAAGAACAGATTATTTTACCACAGGAGACTAAAATGCTTGTCTCATTTCATCAGGCTAAGTAAAGCCTGAGTAGGGAAGATTTCTTTTTGTAAGGACATCATGAGTGAAAATAATTATCTCAGCTGAAGAGTGAGGCTGGCTAAAGAATAAAAGTATAAATTTCCCATAAAGTTGTGTGAGTTCAGTTCTCTTTATTTATTTATTTATTTTAATTTAATCCACTTAAATTTCTATCCTGATTTGGTAATACTTACAGAAAGGACACTACCAAGTGCAGGTTTTAAGACTAACACTGCAGCAGATATAAATTCTCTTGCTATTTCTGCCTCTGAACTGCATATTCATCACACTTTAAGACTCTCTTTATTTTCCACCATCTAGATGCCACTTAATTAAAACACCTAATTTAAAGAGACTCCTAGTTTACAAATATTTTATGCATATTAAAATTGAATCCCAAATTTGCAAAAAACCTAAAAAGCTCAGAAAAATTTGTGATGCCATGATTTCACAAGGGACTAACAACTTAAGATGATCCTATTTTCAGCTGCAAAATATTGGACATATTAAAAATCTTAGATTTAAGAAACACTGAGCATGCTATCTTGTGACTTGGTCTTTTCAGATGTATCCTGTGCTAATATTCAAAATCAGTATCTTTTCTGAAAATCTCTTCAAACATTATTCTTATGGGTTTTTTTATCATTTCTATATTTAAAAGAAGGAGCAGTTGAGGTATAGGGATTTCTCTGCAAGTTAATCCATTCCCTCCCTTCCTAATCTTTCCAAAACCCAGGGCAGGACATTCCTTTACTTTTTTTTCCTTAGTGAAACTTTAGGAGTAGCTCCTAAAAAAAACCTATCAGGACATTTTTTCCTGTTTTAATGACTCCTCAGACTTATTTTGAAATGTGAATTAAACAGACATGGGTAATATAATTACTCCTGCTGTTTTCCAAATGGTTCAATTGCAGGTAGAACTCTCACGGGAGACAACATTTACATTCAGTGACGACTCTGATAAATATTTTCTCATTTTGGTTGAATAACATAACAATTTCTGTATTTCATAGGGACACCTGAAAGAAGACAGTAATTTGTGTAACATTATTGCCTTGTCCTTTATATCCTTGATCTTAAAGAATAAATGTCCCTTAAAATGTGATTGAATGAAGAATCATTAATGGAAGTTATGAGAGCTAATCAGACTGTCAGTCTGCATTTTTTGGTGTCCAGAAAATGAAAAGCAAGCAAGACACTTACTAGAACAAGTGAGACATGCTTTTTACTGTGATAAAGATGCAATCCAATACAAATCTACTGAATGTCATCTTCTCTTGGAGTCAAAATGACATCTCTATTCTCCACACTTTTAATCCTGAGGCACCTCACAGCAGCAACTGTCAAACTAGTGCTAATTCAAAAAAAGCCCTGGAGGTGAAAACGTTTGACAGCCTCTCTCAGTTATCCAAATGAAAAATCAGGTTATTTTCCTTCACCATCCTTTTTGTCCACTTCTGTACATACTTCCTTCAATTTGACTTTCGTTTTCTTTGTCATTGGCCCCCCCCAAATTCTTCAACCTTAAGATTCCTTTTCCTCCACTGTTAATGATTCAAATATAATTGCAGTGCAACGCCAAGAAAAGGTGTGAATCGCCTTGTACAAAAGGTGAAGGTACCTTGGTTTTACGCTGTAGACCTCATCTGAGAAGAAGAAACCAGCCTCAATCTTATATTTGTTTTGCAGGAGGTCTCCCTGTTTTCTGAATATGTTAATTTAAATATTTAACATTACACTAAATGTTAAGTAAAGATTAAATAAAAAGAGTTGTTAGTGCCAGAGAAACTTGGAAATAATCTTAAAGAGCTTTGGCTAGTCTTGGGTTCTAATTCATTCTGTATTGGCTCTCTATTAACCATTATACAGATGTGAAATCTGGACTACTCCTTTAAATATAATGCATTTATGATAATTTTGCACCTCTGTTGCTACGAACATCATTAATTTTATAGTATGCAGAATATGCAGAAATTAAATATGCAGAATAATTGCTTAATCATGCCACAGTATTTAAGGTCATTAGGTCACAAGGTCACTCCTTTGGTAAATTACAAGTCATTAAGTCTCACTCAAAGACCCAGAGACTCTCATTACAGAGAAGTATGTCAATGTCATGAAATGTGGGATGTCAGGGAGAGCCCTAAGCAAATTTTATCTGAATTAGCGTGGCTGTGACATGCGGTACACCACAATGCAGGCATACTAAGATAGGTCCCAAAACCAGTGTACCTGCAATGAACTCAAGGTGAACCCAAAGTGAAGTCAGCCAGCAAAAATAATGGTGTATGGCTGCAGTCCTCTTTCTGGAGATGACTCAAGCAGCCCATCAGTGTGGCACGTGTGCAGCCTGGAGTTCTTGTTCTCATGGACTAGGTGTGAGTAGGCACACAGCAAGAGAAACCAAAGTGCCATCTAAGCTTAAGGCCCCTGTCACGACTGGGATCTGATTTGTATGGGCGCCTTGGTGACAGTCAAATCCCAAGGTTCCACAACCTAAAAATGATATTCTTTTATACCCAAATCATTCCATTTATCAGTAAAAATAATTACTTTCAGGAGCCTGCAAACAAAGTAATATTTCTGTATTTCTGTAATAATTCTGTATTTGTCTTGCACCTTAACCAACAATCAAGATTTGCTGGGCCAAATTTGGGCCAAATTGCCCAGCTGCTGGGCAAACTCTGACAACTACAAAAGATGTAGTTGTATTTGTGCGTATTTCCTGAAGATTTATGGAAGAATCTCATGTCTAGGAACTCTCTTGTTGGGGATGACAAGAAAGAAGCAAACTGCACATTTTTCCACAAAAAAAAAAGCTGATTTCTGGTTCTTTTGTGAATATCTTATACTCATAACCTGATTATATTGACTATAGAAGAGTTACTATTAAAATTATTAACACAATGCTCCACATCATTACTATTTTCAGAGAATCCCTTAAAGAACTTTCATCCAAAGATCACTGACATCAATGGGAGTGAGATTTTTCATTAAACTCAGTGAGCTCTGGATCATATTCCATGTGTACAAGTGGTTTCCATGTTATTTTTTAAATTGTCGAAGCTTGTTTGTAAGGTTGACATTAAGCTGTGAAGAGCAGGACTAAATTCACCATCTTAGAGCCAGTAGGTTATCTCCAAAAGGATGTCATGGCTCTGATTCATCCATGAAACAAGGTTCACACAATCTGTTATGTATTACAGCTTGCCTGGCTAGATTTTCGTATTTGTATCATGGCCAAGGCATTTCAGTGTTCCTGTTCCTTTGAGACCCTCTGGTTAAGATGTGAGTGATTTCCAATGCAGAAAATTATTACTGTAATTAATTAATTGCCAACCAACTCTTTGTTAATAAACCCACCACTGAAATTCTAAGTTTTGCTGTGGGGGTGTTCACTTAAGTTTTGTTTTCTAAAGTGTTTTTTTTAATTGTGCATGAATTAAAAAATGTCAGGATTAATTTTGCTTCTTGCATGTTGCTCCTCTGGACCTACCATAGGAAATAAATAGGCATGAGCAAAGCAGGATAGCGTTTTTCTGTAGCAGGCTCACTCCAGACAAGCTTCACACCAAGGAAATGATAGATTTCATTGATCAGCAGTGAAATTCTTAGTTTCATATCCTTACCGTAGTGCACGAGGGAATGTCTCCATCGGGCAGACTGGTTCTCCTTCGCTGACATGGTTATTTACCTTCAGTTTGTTGTTTTCAAGAGAAGGATGAATTAATCTTTTCATCCTTTAAAACAGCTGCTGGGAAGATGCATCATTCTGCATAAAGGATTCTTGCCTTTATAAGTCAAACTGTTTTTTAAGAAGGAGTTCTAAAAACCCTGTCTTCCTGTGCATGAGGTTGTATGTGCAATGCATTCACGGCATGTATCAGCAGTGTACTAATATTTATGTGGATTTTAACTCCCTTTTTAACTTCCAGAACCATAAAGTTCTTTTTGCTTCAGTGCCATTCTTGAATTTCAAGGCATGGTAGAGTCCCTGAAGACACCATTCAGGCTGAGCCCTCGTGCAGAGGAGCAGTATTATTATACATCGTCATGTACCTGCAATCTTAATCCCCTTCTCTTGATGTCAGGGCAATTACCAGTTCTGTGTAAATGAAAATCCATAAGGATTTATCATTTGCCTGGAAATGTATGTTTTGGCCTCAGATAACTAAGCACAGAATCTTGGTTTTTCCAGAATAACATGATCTGAAGAACAACCAGGATAAATAGCGCTGATTTTCTCATTTTATTTTATAAATACCTCAGAAATGTCATATTCTTGATCTATATGCACTATCAGTTTTGAAATTCAAATGTTAGAACTCACAGAAGAATTAAAAAAATATCTAATTCTACTCCATACACAAGCCTAACATCACCCCAGCTATCAAAGGATATAATTTAAATTTTTCTGCATAACTCTGTTATTTCATTCTTTGGGCAAGTTTGCACAAAGAGAGTAGAAGCAAAGCTGTCAAACTCCTTCTTCATCACTGGCACCCAAACTGGGACCAGAGCCCAAATAATGTCATGACACTTACAACTGGATCCATATATCCAGGATGAATTTGACTGTAGAAGTGAGGTTAACCACCAGAAGTGCGATGGTAGCTTGAGAGTAAAATTGAGGAATCATTTTCGTCCTTAGAGGTGTCATGTGGATACACTGGCAGATAACCTGGAGTTGTGATAAGTAGTTATATGACCATTTAAGAGTTTTCCCCTGGTTAGAAGTCACTAATATCCTTGCTTCACACATTGCTGTTCCTTACACATTGCTATAGATGTATTGTTCACAATTCCTGGCTGAAGAGCACTTCATATCTTGGTTTTGGTAATTAAAATCTCAAATAATGGGAAAGACTTGGCAGTTTTTTAAGGATCTCTCTTAACATCAGTGTCTGGCCCACAGTCTTACAAGGGTAATACTTTGGACTTTTAGTGAATTTAGGATCTTGCATTAGTTTTTGCCTCAGCAACATTTAACTCTTATCAGTTGAAATAGTCTTTTAAGAATAACTTAACTGAGATGATAGAATTTAAATGATGATTGGTAGATTTGGGAAAATGACTTCAAGCATAATGATCAAAATGAGGCAGTACTAAAGATAAGGGGAAATGTTGTCTTTGTCTTGCTTCTGGTATGACAGAGGCAGCAGGTGTGGGCTGAAGCAGTCCAGCCCAGAAACGTCAGAACAGCTCAAACTATTTCTCTCTGAGCATTTCCATCAACAGGGCTTAATCAGTTTATTAATACGTATGAAACTGGGCCCTGATTCATGATATTGCCTACCTTGCAATGACAGTGCAAAATGATTTATTTTGCCTAAAACCTTCTTCTCTGCTCTTCTTAGCTACATCTTCCAGTTATCTGCTCCTATAATTATGGGGTATAATGTGTTTAAAATAAAGATCATCCATTTTAGTGAAGTCTAATCTCAAACTACTTTGTCAAGCACCCTCCATCCTAAAGCTTATTTGCTGATCAACTGCATAAAATAATTACTGGTTTAGTAGCATGTTTTAGTTTTCTTTCAGGCAGTTCAGATATTCATTGCCAGTGAAGCTGCTTAAAACTATAGAATCCTTATGGGGTTTATTCATCACTGAAGTCTTATTTTCTGAAGTAAATTAATGATTTGCTATTCCTGGAGACTTTACTGTGCTTATCACTGTATTAACTTGCATCAAAAAATCACACTAAGCCATTTTTCAAACCTTGACAAAAATAGCCTAGAGACATTCTGGTGAATGAAGGTCTTGAGGGGAAAAAAAGCAAGTATATTTTAAATAATGGAAATGTACTCAGTTAAGATCAGGTATAGCTGTCAGAGGTTATTGCTAGCATTCAGAATCAACCCTCCTTTCTACGAACAATATGTCAGAACATAGTGAGAGATGACGTTGGGAGGATCTGCATAAAGAAAAGCCGTGTTTAGCTGTTAAGATTTTGGCTTGGCTGTGAAAATTGCCTGGATGCCAATTCGCATTGGCATTGTGTAGCTGACACTTGGAGATCGATTTAAGAAATCCAGCAAATGCTTGCAACAGGCGAGACAGTAACATCTCAGAGATATATCTCTGACAGAGGAAAGATTGTAAATGAGAGAAAAGTTTTTGAAAGGGACAGGTGTTTAGTTAATGAAAACAGAACCTGGAAAGAAGTGAAAATGAAGGACAGTGTTGAACAATTATCTACCCAAAAAAGAAAAAAAAAGGTATCTTTTTTTTCACAGAAGAGGAATATTGTATCCTCTTTTTTCTTCCATGAGGTAGTAGTTAAAAGCCACACTAAAACAGATCTCTGACAAACTGATACCCTTGGAGGTGCTTTTCCAATGGAAGCCAACATTGTGATGGATATTAGCAAGAGAGCCAAAGAACTGACCTAGGAAGAACAGGTGGTTTGAAGACCAATTCTTTTATTTGAAGATTCCTAGGAAGAAAATCTTTGATCAACTGATCTTTGATTTCATACAGTCTCCATCTGTCAACATCCTCCTTCTTGCTTGGTTGGTCAAATTTTCCATTTTGCTTGACAGAGTAAATGGGCAGGTTCACTTCAGCCACCACAAAACCCTTCACTTGGGGACTCAAGCACTGGGGTCATAGCTGCTGTTATTTGTTCTGTGGGACAAAGACTCCTGCCATACAGACATGGACAGACACTGAGCAAAACAGCAATACCCTGCTGCCAGGAGCTTACAATCTGAATTAAAAAATGGGCAACTACAAAAAAAGCAATCACAGGACATTGAGTCTTGAGGGATTTGGAAAGAAAATGAAGCTGGCTAAAGACTTCTGTGATTTTTAGATAACTTTTTCCTCTCCACATGCTTCTACCTCCCCTCTTGCATTTCATCCAGCAGGCCTACATGTACTGAAAGCTTACGTGTGTGTTTGGTGTGTAGTACAACACTTGGCGTCTCTGGGCTGTTTTGTAATGGAAAGATTAGTCACTGAGCTACCTCATGTCAGAGAGAGTGAAATAAGCAGCAGCTCATACAGACTAGCAATGACATGCAAATTTCAAGGGACGTGGACAGTTACAAAGTTGTAAGATTAACATAAAATAGAAAAAGAGGTGAATTCTTGCTTGGACTTCACCTATCACATTTACGCAGAAATTGTGATGCACCCTCTGAGCACTAGCTGAAAAACATCAAAGAAAAAGTCAGAGAACTACTTGAAAATAAGTAGGAAAAAAGCAGTGCTTTTGAATCCTCTGGAATCTTTTTCTAAGAAGTTTAAATAAGCATCAAAAATTAGGAGCTAAATATTATGATGTAATACAACAGACAATAGGACAAAAAAATCCTCTCTCAGACATTCTTGTAAATGTACTATAGGGATGGTGCCTAATTTGCTGCTGAGTTATTCCCAAAGATCCAGTTAAAGTGAGATTTATTTCCTATTTCACAATTTCCTTGAATCGTATGCTGGGAAGCAGAATTGGGTCTAGAAATTTGTCAAATTTGGAAATGACAGTGTCCTGTGTAAGAAGAAATAACTAGATTGTTTAGTAATATCCCTGATTCTTATGGTTTTTATCATTATGTTTTCTTTCTGTTGCCTATTGTGGTCAAGGAACTGAGGATATCATCAAAATCCACTGAAATGAAAATAAATTATTCAAATGACTGTGAACAAATACTGTAATTCAGATTTATTTTAGTCCATGATCTGGTTGGTTTAGGGTTTTTTGATGAGATTTACAATAAATTTTCAGGTGGCTCTGGTTTCAACTGCAGTTTGGATTTACTGCAAGAATGACTGAGGAGACTAAATGTATTCTGTCCCTCAAATCAAGTTAAAGACATTCAGAAATTAAGACTGAAAAAAATAATAATCATGTGTTCTGAGAGTCTAACTGGAACACTGAAAAATGAAATGGTCTAATTCATGTGTCTCTTATGGTTTATAGCATTTAATGTTTCCCTTCTAAGTTAATTAGTGATATTTGGAATAAAATACAATTAGAAATACAACCTAAAATGCAAAGAAAGGCCCATATGATTGCTTTACAATTCAGAGACTTATCCCTATAATCCCTTGTCTATGATTTTCACCCTTGTGGCTTGATAAATAATTTCTTTGTCATTTCATATACCTGCCCTGATTAACAAAGGATTGATTATTTCCTAAAACAGTTTTGTAATTAATACCAAAGTCACACTCCATCCCCCTTGTTGATCCTTGCCTCTACATGTTTCTGATAAAATATAATTGTCTTAATTCTCTCTGGATTGATTAGATATAATGTTCAAAGGGAAATCTACTTTATTACTGACCTAACATACCTTTGCTAATATGAATTTTTTTATACTGCACTTCAAAGACGAAAGTTTCTTAATTAACAGCAGAAGCTTTACTGAACCAAGTCTATTACAGTCACATCACCATTTCCTGGGGCTCTATTATTTTTTTATTAATACAATCTGTTGGAGATAAAGGCTTGAAAATAATATTTAGACACAATGAAAAACATACTGCCCTGAACATGGCTAATACTTTTTAAAATCAAAGTTTAAGAACTAGAGGTTTTATGTAATGAAGAACATTTAAAACCTCTGCTTGGAGTGGAGTTCACCACTTAACTTCCATTTGGAGGATTTAAATGGGACTTGAGTGGTGCACATGCCTTCAGATCTGCGGGGGGCAAATTTCACCCTTAATCAAGGCAGTTTTTACTATTCTATTTGAAAAGTGATATTTGCTAGCTCTGAAATTCCTCTCAGTATTTTTGTTTAGTCAATAACGTGCTATTTTTAAGGTTACATTTATGGTAGTCAAGGTCAAGAAAAATATTTGCCAGGAAGAAATCTATGCTGTAACCATTCCAGCCATTGTAGTTTAAGAGTCAAATAAAACATTTCATACAGTATGCCACAACTATGTATAATTCACCTACATGGAAAGGCTGGCTAGAGGCCCTTCAAATAACTTTTATTTATCCATATTGATATTTACTTGGCCATTTGTGGTAACTGAAGAGTACATAAGCATTAATGGCCCATCTTTAACTACTGCTCCTTTAGTATTGTCAATGCACACTGTTAAATAAGAAGAAAAAAAAAAAAGAAATGGCATTCTTTATTTTTATCTGTTGACATAGGAATATTGGATTTAAGTTTTTTCTCAGCAACCCTAAGAAATCTAGTCATTTAAGGATAGGGAAGAATTTTGACAAACATAACTCTCCAGTCCTCAGCTTCTCGTAAAAGAAGATCAAGTATTGTGAAAGTAATGAAAAATATAGCTGCAGTTAACAACGCTGGTTCTTCCAATGGGAAAAAAAAAGGCAAATAAAGAAGAAAAAAAAGGATTGCTAAAGAGACTTGTGAAACACAGATTCACTCTGAAACAAACTACTGAAAAATTGAAGCCTGGGTATTAGAGACAGAAGCAATGCCCCAGACTGTAATACCTGTTTTTCAGTAAGCAATACTGGCAGCTCTACATGTTTGTGATAATATTAATTAGGACTAGAAAAAATTGCAAGTATTATCATTAGCATGTTGTGACATTTAAGCTATCTCAAATTTGAAGACTGACATTGACCTCTAAAACTCACAGAATTTATTTGAATTATGATCTCCCAGTTCAATATGCAAACATGAGGGAGAGAAAACTGAAATTCTCAGGACTGATAAGGGTGTTCGGGGTGTAGTAATTTTATTCTGATACTGTTGAAAGATTTGCTAACAGTTTTTTAGAAGTCCTCCTTCCAGGAACGTAAAGAAGAGGGAGCTGCTTTAAAATGGATTTTTATTAGTTTAAGAAGAGGACTGATGAGCTTGCCTGAGAGAACCTAAGAGATTCTTTATTGTTGTACATTGCTGTGAAATCCTACCTTTTTATACATATTTTTTGCTTGGAGAGCATTAAAAAGCAAGGAAAGAAAAAAGTAAATATTCACTGAAAGGAGGTGTAATCTACTGGTTATCGCATTGACTGTATACATTCTAACTAGGAATCCATGTTAGATATTTACAAAAATCAAAGGAAATCTTGGAAGAATAGGATACATTTAGAATGTCAGTGAAATAAATCAGATAAATAAGAAAAAAAAGTTGTAAAAGTTCCTCTATTTTTGGAAGAGGAAAATATTTGAGAGCATTAAAGATACAGACCTATGCATTATTCATACGTAGTTTGGTCACAGTATTTGCCTTCTTTTATCTCTTGGAATATATGTTAGCATGGAAAATCACTTTGTTTTGGTTTGTCATGTTCTTGCAGGGTTTTGAGTGTCAATCACCTGTATATCACCGGACCATTCTAATACAGACACCACATGCCCAAACACAACATGGAAAAAGTTTGGGTAGACAGCAGCTCACCAAAAAGAGAAATGGAGATTAAGGAAGACTGCTAAGTACAATGATATGTTGTCATGCACACACACATAAAAATAACTTCAGACTAAATTCATAAACAGGAGTGTTACAGTTAAACGACATGAAACAACCTTTAGTTCCAGTCAACTGTCTTAAAGTTGCACTGGTCTGGTATACCCAGTTGTGAGCGCTGTGTTTCAAGAAAACTCTAAAACACTTACTTAGATAGGATACAGAAGAGAAAAACAAATTAAAGGAATAAAACCCTTGACTTATAAGGAAAGTCTCCAAAAATCAGCATGGTTGAGTCTATGTAAGGAAAACCTCCATGGAGACATCCTAATGATCTTCAGATATTTTAAAGATTCCACAGAAAAAGAGATAATAAAATATTCCACATACCTATTGGGCAGAGGAAAGTTGCAATGGGGTTAAACTGCAGCGAGGAGATCTAGATCAATAGTAGGAAGAAATCTTTTTAATGATAAGAATAATTAAGCACTGGAATATCCAAGGGTGGCCGTGGAATTCCTATCACTTGAGTTTTCAAAAGAGGGATAGAAAGGTATCAGATGATAACAGGTCTGCGTGATTCTACCTTGGGGCCACAGAGAGATAAAATGATTATTGGCGTTCCCTTCTACATGTATCTGAACTCTACTAATCCAGGATTTTCTAAAGACACTACTCTGGGACTTTCTAGGCATCAGTTTTTATGAAGATGTTCATTAACAAAATCAAAACACAGTACATGAAACTACTTCCATTGCTGATGTATTTTTGAAAGACAACTAGACAATAACATCTCCTTGTATGAATCTCTTCAGGCAGTGATAGAAAGGTAAGGACACTGTAGACAGTAGCAGTACCTCAATTTTCTTAGGTTTCTGAAAAGACAGCAAGTCAGAATGTATGTTTTTCTTGTTTTGAAACCATTCATCAGCTAGTGGCTGTACAAAAGGTGATCTGTTCTTAGAAGCGATAAGACATCAGATTGAAAATAATCTTCCTGTTGGTTTCTCTCTATAGAAACAACTGAACACTTTGGTGGTAAGTGCAGTAAAGCAGCAGATTTGTGCAGTGCATTTGATGAACTCTGGGGAGACCATCTGATGGCCTCATTAGAAAAGGGAAGGCCACCAAGAAGAGAAACTATTCAGAAATGCTGAAGTCAGGACCATCAGCATTCCTCCTTACTAGGTTTATAATTTGGAGCTATTGCTCGGAAAAGTTGGTATTCAGGCTTTTGACCAAGGACTCTACCATAAATTAATAAAGATACATGTTGTTGAAATTTAATTTTAAAAGATATTAACAACTAAAGGTTGCTGCTGACCACTCAACAACTATAGGAGACGCAGAATGTAATTCACTTGCTGTGAGTAATTCAACATAGGAACAATATTACATCTCTCTTTTAAAGATTAAATAGGTTTTCAGGTACAAACCACAGAATTTTAAAATCTAAAACTCAAATGTTTATTTGGGTTTAGCAAGCTATAAAGACATGAAAGATACCTATTCATTGCCAGTTTGATTCAATGTCTTTTCAAGGAGTTGTCAATACTTCAATATCTCAGGCTCAACAATGACAGACAAAATCTCTTTCCACGCTGAGAATGGCATAACCACTATTGCTTCCAGTCCCTTCAGGTCAAGTCCAAATGTGACTGCATTTGTTTTAATTGTTGAGGTGGGACTCACGTCGCTTAAGCTCAAGTGTCTATAAAGCAATTCCTAAGCTCTTAATTCCTAGTTCTACATTTTAGTCAGTGGTGAGATAATCAATACAGTAAATGGAGTCCAGAGAGGGATTCAGCTGACCTACAAGCAGGGGCTTGATTCGTTTGCCTTGTCACAGACAACGGTACCATTTGAGATGCCTTGGGGTGTCCCATATGACATCCAGCTGCAGGTCCAGAAAGGCAGGGTCTCCTCTAGGTTCTGCATCATGGCTGTCACCTCTCTAGATGCCTTGAATAGTCTAGGGTATCTTCAAGGGCCTATATTTAAGCAATCAAATTAAGAATTGTGTGTATAGTTTATGAAGAGATAAACTGCTCTCTGGAGTCAACTGACTAGATCTCCACTGACTCTAGTGGGAGCTTAGACACCTACCTTCTCGGCAGGCACCTCTACTGCTGGAACCCAAAGACATATGAAATTATTTTCACATTTCATATATTAATTCTAACCTCACAACAGCTGAGAACAATTTTCCTGGAAGTTTTTCTGGTTTTGATATTTTTTCCCAATAAAGGTCAGTATAGGCTAAACCTGTTGACCCTCTGGGCACATTGAAAACCCCTTGATTGAGGCTTTTGCCTTAGGGGAGAAGCAGGGCATTGGGCAAGGGCTATATCGTACTGTGCAGCTAAGTCTCTTTCAATTTAGTTTTACATCAGTCAACCATTACTCATTGCTCTTAATAATTTACATGTGCACCCAGAGAGATTGTGATGAGCATAATTTTTTAAAAAATGAATAATTAAGGGAAATAAAGAAAGAAGTGAATGAATGAGGATGTCATACTGATGATTATCTATTGAGGATGATGTATATCATAATGGGAAAATCAGATACTGTGTTCTTATATGGTTAAAACAAAATGATGCTTCCCTAGTGATGTAATCTGACGCTTTAGAAGCCTGAACTTAACATGTGAGGTTTTTCTTTATTCAAGTTTAGGTTGAATAAGAGAAAAAATTTCCACTGATGAGTCAGTAGCATCCTCTCTGTCAACAGATATAATAGGAGTCCTGTCACAAGGATTATCACAGGGATTGTCACAAAGATTACTTAAAATTGTCGGTCAAAGTATCGTTGAATGTACTACATGGAAAAAAATGTGTACCAGTGAATTATGACAAATAATTCCCTTTTCAGGTAAAAGTCGTTCGCTCAGGACTCAACAGTATTGCAAACACTTGAACATGCTTAACCTGTGCCCTCAGTAGCCTGCTGAGATTCAGCACATATGTAACTGTTTTCAAGATCAATGAATAATTATTTTAAGTTGAAAAACTGAGAACAAGACAATGATAAAACAGAAACAAGAAATGGGGAGAACCAAAGGATGGAAATAGTACAAAACAAGGATGTTATGTGTTTTACATCAGCTGATACATGTCTTCGTGATTCATTAATTTTATAAGCAAATTCATCTTCATATAAACACACTTTTTCTTTAAGCAGAATATATTTTAATTGCTTTTGGTGTGTGTCAGTTAATATTATTAACGCATAATTGTTGCAGGTTCAAACTATTTCATTGCAACTCTTTGTCATTATTGGGCTTCATTATTTATCATCTAGTTTTTCACTCTTTATTGTTTTACGGCTTCACTTGTGAACAATTCTTACATATTGCTTTTTCTGTCTTGCCCCTATGTTTTTTTTTCCCATTCATGCATGTGCATAATGAGAAACTGAGCAAGACAGAAAAAGCAGTGTATGAAAGTTACTATGTCCTAAGAGGAGAATCAAAGTATATGGATATACAGGTAGGTATAAAGATTTGTAGATAAATATGCACATATTTATATATATGATCATTGTACTGGAATACAAATACTTATATAAAGAGGAATATTCCTTAAACTAATCTCAACATCATAGTGTAAGTATGTATATGCACATATAGTGTAAAGATTGTAAAATGTTACACTGGTGATATGGGAAAACTCCACCTCAACAGTAAAGGAAGAATTGACCTCTTCCAATTTCTAGTTTGTCTTCTGGAAAAAATTATTTCCTGCATGCACAGGCAATAAAGGAATTCAAGCGCTGAGCAGTATGCCCCATTGCACAAGGCAGGAGGATAATGCACATCACCCCGTGAATTCTCTTCTTAATTATTAGTATTGCACATTAGAATCAACTCATATAATTTGGTAATGATGGTAGTCAGGGAGAGAGCAAACATAAAAATTCTCGATACACCTTAGATTTCTCATACAAAACCATATATATTTATATATACTTATAAAATCACAATTTTAAAATTTATTTCAAGTTGTACCTTTGGGGATTAGTGGTATTCAAATATTTTATAGATTTATGATTCACACATATTAAAATAGTCAGAAGAGGCAATAAAACTCTGAGGGAATCACCCATGCAGTAACCATTCCCCCAATCTGACACAGTCCTTTTTACAAAACTCTTATGTATGTCAAGCATCCTCTGTTTTATCCCATCTTCAATCCCAGCTGCTTTGTGTTAAGCAAGATTCCATGAAGTGAATCTACACCTACAGTTTCTTGAAAATTAAAATGTTATGCCCTGTATGTGAGGGGTATCAGTTTCATCCTTCTGAGAGGTTAACAGGGCTAGTAAACTGTGACTTCTCATAGCTGCAAATGCATTAAAGAGGGGGAATATTTTGTACCATAGTGCAACAGGAGTGCATGCATGCTTTATACCACATTTTGGCTTCAAATGACCAGAAGAGGCTCAAATGTAATAGAGTTCCAAAATGCAGTAGCAATTTTCAGAATTATTTGTTTTCTAAAGGATCACATAGCACAGGATAAGTGGGGTGAAGAAGGGCTGGAATGCCTGCACCGTTGACACATGATGGCAGACAAATGTCTTGGAAACACCCTTGAAGTTGATGCCTAGGGCAGTTTTCTGTGATACGTGTGGGGTATGAGGTAGTCATATCAGGTGAGGTAATGTCTAGAATACAATTCTGCCATTTCTGGGCTGAGCACCTGGCTCACTCAACTGCTATATGATAAAATACCTAATCACCTAATAAGCCTGTTAAACTTCCTCAGGGGCCTGGGGGTTAGAAAAATACTTGTCCACCCAATGCAGAGTTGCAACAGCCCTGTAGGCAGAAAGAAGGCATTTTGGAGCACTCAAGATAATTTCCCAATAAACTAGAATGTTGAGAGAGGATTTGTGCATCAAATACAGGAACCTTTGCAATTAAGTAGTCCTAGAAAGTGAGTGAACTGGATTATTTGCTGACCATTAGTACCCTTAGCTGTTTAAATCTTATTTTAGGTGTAAGCAAGGTGTGCTACCTCCCAGTCCATGAAAATTTAGGAGAAAATAAGTACATTCCAGGAAGTATGTAATCTCAGAATTAAAACAAAGCCTCCTGTTCCAGCTGTCCCCCTTCCCAATTACCTGATCATACCCATAAGGTATTATGTTATATATTTGGGAAGAGACATATTTCTATGCTACGGAAAGATACCGGATGAAAAGTAGACCTTATGTAGGGAATAAGCATCAAGTGCAGTAGACAAATGCTCTACTCTAACTTTATCAGCTCATTAAAGTTTGATGTGAAAGTTCACAGAACGTAGAGATTATACTAAGAAATAACCAAATTAACATTAAGGGAGAGATAAACCATTTAAACTTGTTTGTATGCATGTGATACATAAGCAGACATAAGTTCTCATTGCTTTAAAAAAAAAAAAGAAAAAAGTGAATAGATGAGAACGGCTTCTTTGTGGCACAAATAAATGACTTGCTGTGGGCTGTTGTGTTGTAGGCTGTGCATGTACATAGCCTGTTATGAAATCCTTACAGGAGGTTTTGGCTCATCTCCTGTAAAAAGTTTTCAAACTTTCCCTACTATATTGGCATTTTCTGAAACTTTCCTGTTCATTTTTCATTTTAGCTTGGATCTGGTTCTTTATTATTTTCCTTTAGTATTCTCATTTTCCTTTGTTTTTCTCATTATTAATCTTTTAAGGTTTATTTAAATTATAGACGCTTTGCTTTTGTGAGGGGCTGAGGTGCAAATTGTGGGAAAACAAGCCAAGAGCCTCCTGGGCTGGACTAGAAGGAGCATTGCCAGCAGGTAGAGGGAGATGACCTTTCCCCTCTGCACAGCCCTAGTGAGAAACATCTGGAGGGCTACATCCAGTTCTGGACTTTCTTCCTATGATGGAGGTCAACCACAGGAACAGAAAGTTTGTGGATTCTCTGTCCTTTGAGACATCCAAAAGACAACTAGACACAGCCTTGGGTATCCGGCTCTGTGACTCTAGTAGGGATTGGACCATGGACTTCCCGAGGTAGTTTCCAACAAGTCTGTGCTGACGCAGATTCATTTCTAGAGTAAGTTCAAATGAATGACAGGTTTTATCTTAATATTCAAGATGCAGAGCATCAAAGGCTCCAGAAACTGAGAAATGCAATAGAAGGTTAAAGGCACTCTGGAATCTAGGCTGTGTAAAAGCTCTTACGCTGGGACTGGAAGCACACTAAGAAGTATTGGTAGGTCTATGCTTTCCAGGAGAAAATCGTGCTGATGCACCCTCCCATTTAATTCTTTCTTAAAATCTTATTCTGTCATTCAGTTTTCAGGAAATATTCTGTATTTTATATTTTCCGCACTGGGTCAAACAGATGAGCGGTTTCATATATGCTTATTAATATCTTGGACACTGAATAACACCAGTTCTAGAGATATATTATTGTTAGCAGAGTCCTTGATATATTGCTTCAGGAAATAATCATTTGTTATGTCAGTCATTCTACATGCCATCAGCCAATGTCTCAAGGGTTTCTCCATAATTATTAGGGAGGTTAAAATCACCCATAATCACAATCTTACCTGTCTCCCTTATCTGATCATATAGTATTTCATTCTCCTGCCTTTTCTGTCATATTGGTCTCTTGCAGTCCCCTGCTATTAGGCCTTAAAACACTATCTATGAGCTCAATCCAATTGATTCTCCAGAGTTACAGTTCTTTTATGTCTTTTATTCCTCAACAGATAAGGTTAAATCTTCCATTTCAGATCTTTTCTTTGAAGCATCCTATAATCATGTATTCAATATTAAACCTTGTTTTCGGAGGGGGGAAGGAAAAAGAAAAAGAAAAAGGAATAGGAAAAGAAAAAGAAAAAGGAATAGGAAAAGAAAAAGGAAAAGAAAAAGAAAAAAGAAAAAGGAAAAGAAAAAGAAAAACAAAAAAGACTTTAAGGTTCCCTCTGTACCGTAATTTCCATGCATTTTCATACAGAATTCTGAGTGTTTATTGTTAATAAACTGTTCTTCCTGAGAGCATGTTTACATCAGCAGTTTACTTTTACCTTTTAACATGTTCCACATCATGATTTTTAGCCTGGTTCCATAAGCTTATGCAACCCTAATGGAATATGTACGTGCCCATGTGTGCTTATCTGTGTGTCTGCATGTTTGCATGACTGTGTCAATTCTTCTTTAAATTATTTTGAGCCATCTTGCTGATTTCAAAGTGAGTTCAACAATTACGAAGAGATCGGAAAAATATGAATTTTCTTTAAATTTCAAGAAACTATGAAGTGGTAGAGAGATACCCTTTCTAATGCTTCTACTTAAAGTTGAATAAGCTTAACCTACTAAATAGCAAAGAATCTACAAGGGGGAGATACCAAGGAAACCTGCACTAAGGCGGTGTAACTTCTGCTGCCCATGTCTAGTACTTCTGTGTTGACTGGCATACTTTGCTTTCTTATCATTAGCAGATTTCACTCTTCTTCCTCCTTCCCTTCATTTATTTGCTTTCATTTATTTGCTAGAAATAGATTAAGAACAAATATAAAGAACATTGGAACAGAAATGTTAAATACATTTTCCCCAGGACTTGGTTAGGGAAAAAAGCAACAACAAACCAGATTCTTTTTTATTCCCCCTTCTTCCCCCTTCACTGTTTTGCATTTTTTTCTAACAAGGACACAGCCAGTCCTTTCTGATGCTGGCAGCTTTTAAGCTGCATGCAAGCAGTGTAATGCATTTACTGAGGGAGGGTATGGCAAAGCACTACCAATCGCTTTAAACTTAGGTCAGTTATATGCTTTAGATACTGACAGAAAGCAGTAATTTAGCACAGAGGTGATGTGTAAGATAATGTCATTTTAACTGTACTTGCACTGTAGTACTTGATCTCCTCCTAACATATGAGATCTATGGACAGAAAAGACATTATACATTCCATGTGTTGTCTCCTGTTTCCTTTTGAGAGATCCCATGTTTCCTACTATCCTGTTATATGCCAAGCTGACACACTTGGCATGGCACGCAGCTGTGGTTTCTCCCTTGAAGGTGCTTCTTAGTGCTTCACTGGCTCCTCAGATCTTCTCTGACATCCTTCAAAGGCATGTGAAATGGCAATGCGTGTATGGAGAGCTGACATAGTGCTGGGTGAGTCTGCTTTCTGGCACCAACATAGAGAGATTCTCAAAGTGCTGTCTATACTCAGATACCCCATTCCTCAGTTATTTCAACCACCTCTTGCTACGATGCACCGGGTGGGCCGAGCGCCTTGAGGTCAGCTTTACATCTGGGGCTTCTACCTATCAGGCATGGTCCATCCACTCTTGGAACTATTCATTCACATCGTGTGTAAACGGCAGCCTAAGTCAGCCTAAGGCTACTATATGGAATTTAAATCGACAGATAAACAAGATAGAGACACAGGCGGGAGAGAGTGCCTAGTTTAGTTTTTCTGTACAATTGTGTTAATCTCTGAGTTTGGTCATAAAGCACTGCATCTCAAAAATTCAGTAGAGCTTTTACATTGCCACATGCCCTCCCTCCTTTGAGTGTTAGTTTATCACACCAACTATCTGACCAAGGCACATGACTCAATCTGTTCAGTAGCTAAGCATTTTGGCTGACCTTATCATCCTCGTATCCAACACCTTTAGGAGAAACTGCTTACCTTTGCTTAAGTGAAAACGAAACCTTTCATCTCTTGAAAGGTATTAAATGTTAAACTATAAAACATCACTAGAAAACTGAGATTATCTGTCTCCTGTGGATCCTTTTTCTATTGCTATGAGAAAAATAATCAATGAAAAACTTGAATCTGATATTGTTCTGCCAGTCTTGGAAAAATCTAGAAAGCCCAGAACTACATACAAATTAATTATTAAAAGTAATACTATACAGTACTGTCATTATGTTTCATGTTGTAGAATGTTTTTCAGACAAACTATGTCTTGAAAGGCTTTTTGAAGTTGTAATATACACCTTACAGATCCAAATAATAGCAATTGAAAAAAGAGAGCAAAAGGGCAAGAGATAACCAGTGAAGAAGAAACATTTTCAGATGTGGTTTGCAAATGGATGGAAAAGCAGAGTGTGATGCAAAGAGCATTTAAAACAACAGGAGCAACAAAATGTAGTGACTAAATTGTAGAAAGATGCCAGAGACAGGCACTATGTAAATGAAAAGGGAGGACACTGGGGAGGTTGCTAAAATACTGTGATATCAATAGAGTTAGACTGATCTCTACTGGGCTTTCTTTTTCAACAGTGCTGGAAATGTGCAAATAATTTTGTTGCAAACAAAGCTGCCACCTAAATGGTAAATATTTTTAATATTGCCCCAAATTGTAACAGTTTTTCATAGTTTGCTTCTAGAAATACATACTTATGGAAAGCTTTCCTTACAAAAAGAAAAAAAACCAAGAAATCTATTGAAATCCATTTTAAAATTATTTAGTTTATAATAATGCAATAAAAACTAGTCCCACATGTTGCGAAATTTATGAAGACCGGGATAAGAGTCATCTCACCTAACTCAGGTATTTACAGAGGAGATTCTGACATCTAAGCTAGCCACCCAGGGAACCTCTTATAGTCATTGAAGAGAAATGGACAATTTTGGGTCATGGTTCATCTCTCTCTGGACATCTAAAATAGGTCAGAGGAATGGTGCTCTGCAGTGATTATTTTTCCCTGTAGAAAAGGCTGAGGACAGTTCAGTTGGACTTCAGCACCTACGCTGCCAACCTCTGTAGGCAGATGAGATGGAATTCCTCTTAGGCACCACAGGCTCCACAAACGGTGAGATCGCTTGTTTCCCCCATCGTATACTGCCTGAGATAGCCAAATTTCTAGCTGGGCTGTCTCAAAACTGGACCTATGTTTGGGCAGGATTCAGGTCTTTATGCATCGTAGGGGCTGGCAAAGAAAAAATATGTCTTGGATGAGTTTTGGTACCATGTTTTTAACATGATTTTCAAGGAAAAAAAGGGTTGCCTGACTCTCACACGTAGGCTTGACTAACTGTTTACAGACCTGAATCTTTAATTTTAGTCCAAACTGCTTTCCTATCACAATACAATATCTGACTGTTGCTGAGCTTAATTTGACATTTGTCTAACTCTGCTGACAGTCACAGCTCTAGAGTTAACAGCCGGGTGTATAAGACCCATTAACAGAATTTGTAGTTAGGATAAAATATTTACAGGTGACAGACATTTTCATTCTAGTCTGTGGCCTATTGCCTTGATACTGACTGTCTCATGTTCAGTTGTCAATTAATAAAATAAGGGTTAATTTATTTGTTTATTTAAAGGTGTTTTGAATGGTTTAAATTACATTCACTTTCTTAGGTTTCCACAGTGACTATAAATGTAATATTCTTGATACAATCTCTTTTTTTTTAAGGATTGAACACATTTAATCCTGAGACTGTTTGGATATACTTTGTTACAATTGTCATATTCATTAGGTATGTGTGGTAAAGGGAGTACTGACATTCAGAAGCTCCATCTGAAATGGCATAATCAAACTTTAAGACAACGATTTCTGACAAAAGAGATTTGTCTTTTCAGGTATGGACTGTTATACTCTCTATTTGCATACAGAAAACTGCTTTGGGGTGTCAGTCAAGTTGCATATAAATATACAGTAACTAATGATAAAGCCAGAGAATGTAGCAACCATGAATCCAAGACCCCTTTTATGTCAGTCTCCACATCTTCCAACCATTACACTGTTAAGCTTTGTACTATGTGTTACAGGAATATTTTGCAGCTAAAAACCTATAGACATTTTTAAAAATATGGGGTTCTACCACCATCCCCACTCCACACACACCCCTGTACTGTCTTTAATTTTATGATGACTATCTCCAGGACATTCCTTGAAACAAAAAAACAAAAAAAGATGAAATCTGCCTAGCATGAGGGTGACAGACCTCTTCATCTGGAACAAGCTAGTTTTATAAGTATGCTGTCAGAAAATGGAAAATAAAAAAAAAATATACTTGGTAATAGATTGGAATAAAATGTAAGATATATATAATTTTTTTTTTGTTTCCTACATCAGCATCTGATTCTGCTTCATAACAATATTTAACTTTAATTTGTGTGGGAGTTCTTTAACAAAATGCAGAAAGGCTGCACAATCCAAATCAATCATCGAAAATGCTGCTGTGCATTTTAAGAACATTTATTCATCATTAGATGCACATGATGATGCAGGTAGGAGCCCTGTTCTGCAGTGTTTGATGCTCTAGCCAGGGTGACCTGTGCCTTTCTTTGCATGGCACACCAAGGAAGTCATTTGTGGGTTTGGGTGTGTTTCAGTGCTCTTCTTCCTTCAAATTAACCATTCAGATGGGAGTATTCATTCAGTCCATCCCTATATTAAGCAAATATTCTTGAAGATGAAATGTGAAGAGCCCAACCCTGCCCGCCATCAGTGAGGGCATGAGATAGACTTCATGCTGGTTCATCTTGAGAGTATTTTGCCTGCAATTTCCCTCATCACCAGTGAACATCAAATTAAGGGCATATAGAGAGGATTGGATAGAATTCTGATAGTTATCAATTGTCAGTTCAGCATCTACTGCAGAGAAACTAATGCCACATGTAGGCACAACCACAACTAGACTCCCAGTTTGACTTTTCAGAGAGAACTTCATGGAGTTTGTGATTTAAATTTCCTCTGACATTTTTTATTACATGGTTTTGAAAAAATGCCAAAAGGTAAGAAGAAAACAATGAGTAGTATCAGAAAAAAGGAGAATGTCATGAAAGAGGCAGCCTCTTGGGTTTAAAGGGAAAAAAAAAAATCTCTGCCATTTTTCTATAAACAGATAATAGGTATTAGAATGGTGTGCATTAAATGTTACTTAAGGGAAAAATAAACAAGGTTACAAAAATGTTATTAAGGCTGCAAAACTAAGCAACTGTCAGCGATTGCCCTTGCAAACTTAATTCTGTGTCTTAATTCACTAAATGAGGCAGGGACTCTCTGTGATCATGTAAAAAAAATGTCCATGTGACAGTTAACTGACAATGGTCTTACTGCTTCTCAGAGGAAAAAAAGTCACTGGAATACCTCATAATGAAATGTGTTAGGCAACCTAAATATACTGATTGCTACCAGCTTTCCCTACAGCTAATTATATTTGTGGGATTGTTAGAATATGGCTTATAATGAGAAACCGACTCAACCTTGACAACAGAAAGATGCTAGTTTCTCTTTAGTTAACCTCTGAATGTTATGAATTATTATAGAGAGAGAGAGATTCAGTTGTAATGCATGCAGATCAACCCCTTGCTTCTATTATTTTGTCAGTCGTTTACAGCACATCAACTTTATACCTATCAGGGGTTTTTAAACTATTGTGTGAATAATTAAATCATGCTGTCTCCCCTGTACATTCATGCAGGACTGAGTAACACCAGTGTGGTTTCCGATGTTCGCTATCCATAGATACTTTAGGCAATGTAGTTCTGCTCAGAGAGTTTCTTACAAGTTTTTTTCCAAGCTCTTCCCATTTTCCATGGCAAGGCAATGCATTTTATAATGTGTAACAATGTGTATCTGGTATTTTAATATATGAACAGAAGCTTTGCTGCAGAAGTTACTTCAGTACCCAGTTTTTGAAAAGTAGCTATTTTTTAATTTGAGGTTTAGTGCATTTTGCAGGCTAGAAATGTGAAGCTATTGCAAAACTAGATGTTTTTCATGTGTAGATTTCTGCCTGGAATCACTGATTTTTCACCCAGCATGGACTTTTGTCTCAAGGCTAAGAAAATCTTCCAAAAAATAAAAGTTTTTTTTTAACCAAACATTTAAAGACACCTTCTCAATTGCAAAATTACCTTTATTTACTGTGCAACGTAGGTTGTATAGCTTACACACCATCATTTCTAAGTCAGGCTGTAGGGTCAGTTCAGCTATCAGATAATACCAAAATCTGAAAGATGCTCTTGTAATATACTGGTCTCAACATTGCAGCACTGTGGGAGTCTATCACTTCAGTCAGTGGCAGACACCTCAAGAGGATGAGATTTACAGTCCTTATCTAGAAATCTGCTGTTGATGTTGTTGTACCTCCACTGAATTGTTGATTTTGTTCCAACTTAACTGCGTCAATGAAGGAATTTTAAGGCTGAGGACATTAAAGTGGCTTAACTGAGAGACTAGATATGTTAGGCTCGCCTCTTAAAATCGAGAAGTGAAAAGCAAGAAAGAGAAGAAATGTGGAAAAGGATGTTCAAATGTAATTTTTTTCAAATACCTTGACAAATTCAATATTATTTTTTCATTTTTCTCACACCATTCACTAAGAGGGTTTTTTTTCTATATTTCTAATGTTAATATCAGTTTTAAAAGAACAAGCTGAAGTGAAGCTATAACGTTGTGTGTTCATATATTCTGGAGATTTTGCTTATCTGTGTGGGAGTAGAAAGACAAATTAATAACTAAGTTGTGGTGGTCTCCTTCATCCAGGAGTTACAGCGGCAGACAAATAAAACATATGCCAATGAGAAAAAGTGTTTTCAGTACTGAATATCACACTTTCTTGTCCTTGTTTTTATTACTGTTATAGTAGCTTAGTACTTCATTGAACACCCATGCAAATTTATTGAATAAATAATAATCAGCCAATCTGCAAGTCAATTTAAAGTATTAAGATGGTAAACTTTCATATTGGGTCAAAAATCCTCGCCCCACAAAAAGAAGAAAACCCAAACCCAACTTTATTAAAACAAACCTGTAAAGAACTCCCTCTCATAGCAATGCTAGTGGGTGTAATTGTAATATTAATGAGCTTTGGGAATTGATGATTTTAGAATTCCTAGCCTCTCAGCGTGGATCCATTAGTGGGTATAGATTCAGTGGGAGTTAGCACAGTTGGGCAAAGGCTGCCTAAGTGGAAAATTGATCCTGGTAAGTGCTAGCTTACTTGCTTGACACATTAATGTTTCCCGTTTTAGTGCTTTGAACTTTTGCTCTGTGATAATGTGAGTTCAAGTCCCACTTGGGATGTTGAACTTTCAGTAAAGACTTAGAGTGAGCATGGGGGATCTGTCATTCCTTTACATTTTAATTAAAAGGATAAGTTGAAACTAATGGAGAAAATATAATGAAATTACCATCACCATCATCTAGCTCTGGAACTGGGAAATAGACCTTTTCTGTCACTTAGTCAAGGGAATGGTTGACTGGGGAGTTAAAGCAGGCACTGACAAGTATTGAAAGGTGCTACATCCAGAGTCTGAGCTCTTTAGTCACTATCTCTCTTTTTACCCAGCCTGCTGGAAGAAAAAAAAAAAAAAAAAGTAAGAAAGAAAAAAAAAGATAAATCCAATGACTTTGAACAGAGTTTGCACCTCGAGCACTTATTAATCAGACATAATATAAATAAAATGAAATAAATGGATAGTTTCAAGAGCACCTTACAGGCTAATTAAATGGTTCTGTGAGAACTCTTGGGAGATGGGCAATTAAGTAATTTCCCAAACAGATAATTTGGAAAAGTCGGATGGAGAGAAGAACTAGGGAAAGGCACCCAGGGAGTCAAAGTTAATGATGATGTGGAACTTCCCCAGGTCCCATCCTGAGCTTAGATTAGTTGAGCGTGACTGAATCTACAGAGAAAAACTGCATTCACCTAAGTTATTAAGGCTTTTAGAAGGAGGAAATAGTATCATATTTAACAAGATCTAGACATACCCCCCCCCCCCCCCCCCCCCATCCATTTCTAACCTCACTATGACACAAAATTTAGCTCTTTAACAGCAGAAAGCTTTGAACCCTCTCTGAGGTTAGTACTGATCACTGTGCAGGTACCATTTGAGGAGTTTAGTGCAGAAGCACAAGACACATTTGTGTCCCTACATAAGCTTTCAAATTTGGGCTTATACAAAAATTTATGTGTATGAAAACCTTCTCTTGGAAAAACTTAACCAAATTTCAGGACAAAAAGGTACAAAGTTCATAACAAATTGTTTCATAACATCAATTTGAACTTCAAGTTTTCAGTTGCTAGGAAGGCACAAGAAATCTCCAAGAGACTTCTGGTTTGTTTTGCAGACTCCCTAGGTCTGGATAAGCCTTCGAACTTTTGGATGTTTATCCAAGCTGAACTTGAGGTTTATCCATACCTCACAGACGTGCTATTGCATAAAAAAGGACATAAAATTTGAATCCACTGGCCACTGGTATTTCATATTTCTATTTGTAAAATGGTCAGTGTTGAATGATTACAACTTACTAATGTAAGCACTGGTACTTACGTTGGTCATCTTCTTGGAAAGATGACTAGGGCAAATGAAAAAATTATATGTGATTACCTCTGGCATTTAGATGTCAATGCCACAGCAACTGATGGATAGACACCACAAAATAAAAGTCTCCACTGCACAGCACTTGGTGTATCAGCAGTTCCAAAAAGACAAATAAAACCCTTTATGGTTTGAAGGTTTATCCACATTTTTAATGTCATTCTTTCTTCTGAAATAACATCTTTCAGCAGACAGTCGTAACTGTTCATGTGCTGTTCTCACAACTGCTTTTCCTATACTGAGTCCAAGAGCTCAGAAACAGCATCTAATTAGATTTCTTTCATATTTTTAGCCACCTTCCAGAGTTGTCTTGTCTGATAATCTGTTGCCAAGCTCTCAAAATTCCTTTGACCCCCATTGCTCTAGAAATTTATGGATGTTGTAAGCAAAAATGACAAATAGTTGGATCCCAGGAAAATTGTCTGGGCAAAATGATTATGGGAGGAAAACAAATGAAAAAAAAAAAATCTCTTTCTTTCTTTATTTTAATGATTGATCCCAGGGCAGTATGAGTTCAATCATGCTACCAACAGGGTAGAAGGGCTGGAAGAGGTGCGATGTACTGTGGGACTAACTTGTAGCTAGTGGCTCCTTGGTCATAGCAGCTTGGCATTGCTTGATTTTTAGCCTGTGTGAAGTCCCATCAAATTCAATGAGAAACGGCTCACAATTACATGGACCACTGCTTCAACACTAAAACTGGCTTCCTGCTACCAATCAAGCCCTCTTCCTAGACATTGCCCCTGTGACATACATAAATACCAAGGATTATCACCCAGTTTAGCCAGCTCAACTGTTTATCTAGTATTTATTATTAAGGAGGTTTTTGGGAGAATGGGGAAGAGTTCACTCCAGTAATTTCAGAGATGCTGTTAAAGAGACAACAACACTAAATGTTTAATCCATAGCTGCTCAGCAGAAAAAAGTTGTACCATTAAGTATGTGATCGAAACTAAGTTAGTATTTATAATTTTTGCTAAACTGTGCTAAGATTGTGTATATAACTAGTGTTAAATGTCCAGGTAAATACTTTCCCAACCAAAACCCTCTGGTGCTGTTTACACTGATGCTTAGGCAAAGCCAGACATCTACTTTGCATCAGGTGGTGCACATCTGAAAAGTAAACGGGGCTCCCAAATAGTGGATTTAGAACATCCCAAAGGAGAACCGAGCCCACAGCATTACGAATCATGATCAGACACATCCTTTCATCCTTCCTTTTCATCCCAGAACTCAACACAGGCCCTTGCTATTGTCTGCCTGTTTAAGTGAAACAAAATAAATAAATAATAGAAAACAATCTGGATGCCCTCTGCCCTCCACTCCCAACCAATATTTGCTCACATTATCTGACAGAAAGGCCAAATACAGAGAAAATGAATTCCTCGTGTCTGATAAGTAAATGGGATTTATTTACACAAATTTGTTTAATTCTGATCTCCTGCTTGTCTGCTAGTTCATCTGCTCTATTTCACTCATTTCATGCAGCAGAGGGTTTTTCAATTATAAATCCAGGCAGCACAGTATATTTGAGCATTCTGTCAGGTTGATTTGTTTTTACACCCGTAATGAATTTTAAACTCCCTCCTCAAAAGTCATCACGTACAATTTGGAAATAGAACTTCTCTCGGTTTTGGTGGGATTACAAATAACCGAATAAATGGGAAAAGTCTGAAGATAACTAAATCAACCCTACAGGAGCCAGTGATGAATCCCAATAGACTGAGAAGAGTACACAGCTCCTTCTCATGCTCTTTATTTTACTTTCTCTCCTCCTTATTCTCCTCCTTCTCTTTCTTATTTAATCCTTTTTCTTTATTAATCAGTCTTTGATCACTGCTTATATGCTACACTGAATGCGGCATTTGCTTCTTGTAGCACTCTGTGAAAAGTTAAGGAACAATTGGCTTAAATAGTTACAAATTCTGGGCTTGATGATTTCAGTCACTGGAAACCAGGTTACAGGGTTCCCCTTTGGCAGCAAAATCGCCCATGGGAAAGAGCAGGGCAAAGCTTCTACAGCTTTGACTGGGCAAAGGGCCCTCAGGTAAACTGGAACTATCCCAAGCTGAGAAGGTGATACCATCAGGGCTGAGCAGTTTCTCCTGGAGACCAGGACTGGGGTCTCCAAAGGAGACTGCGATTTTTCCCCTGGTCATTTCTCTCACCTCAATCTGCAGATGGAATGGAAGATGCATGCATGCAACTGCATGTGGGTGCACATATATATTTTTATAAGACTATTCCCTGCACCTGTAAGGATTACTCAAGATCTAGAGCTGTATTCACAATATATGTTGAAAAGCTGTCATCAAAGAACTGAAGCGAAAAACTTAATCAAAGGTAAACAATTAAAACACAGCATCTTTATGTTGCCTCTGAAGTCTTTCAGCTTCCTGTGCAAGTCTCGCTGGTATCCTATAAGAACATAGTCTCCTCAAACACTGAAATTCCCTTGAGGCATACGCAGCATTTCACTAATGAGCCTTCTATAAGGTGATGGCTAGAGGTATGAAATACTAGTGAATATTCAGGGCAATCTGACCCGTTAAATCCCAGACTGGCAATCTGATGACGTCCTTGTGTTCCCTGTGTTCCCATCCCTGACAAACAAGGATGCGTTTTTCTTGCTAGACCTGTTAAATTTATTGACAACCTTAAGCACTAGAAAAAACACTGCTGTTTTGAAAGTTGGGACATTCCCAGGACAATCATCAGTAAGTGGCTAGCAACCTGAATAGCAGGACAAGTCTGTGAGAAATCAGCCATCACCAAACATTCAATACTTACTGGCTGGAAAGTGGATAGCTAAGAGCTTTGAGAAATCAGGTAATTAACCCAAAATTCTCTCTTGTCAATAAAAAGTACTTGCAATGACAAGATGCTTTGCTACACGCTAATTCTGTCAAACCTTTAACGTTGGTGTATTGAGTTTGCGTGGCAGGTTTTGGTAGTGGAGGGGCTACAGAGGGGACTTCTGTGAGAAGCTGCTAGAAGCTTTCCCCGTGTCCCCCACGATAGAGCCAATGTCAGCCCACTCCAAGACGGACCCGCTGCTGGCCAAGGCCGAGCCCATCAGCGACGGTGGTAGTGCCTCTGGGAGAACAGAGTTGAGATGGGGAAAAAAACTGCTGTGCAACAGCAGCCGGAAAAGAGGAGTGAGGATATGTGAGAGCACCAGCCCTGCAGCCCCCCAGGTCAGTGCAGAAGGAGGGGAGGAGATGCTCCAGGCGCCGGAGCAGAGATTCCCCTGCAGTCTGTGGGGAAGACCCTGGTGAGGCAGGCTGTCCCCCTGCAGCCCAGGGAGGTCCACAGGGGAGCAGATCTCCACCTGCAGCCCGGGGAGAGAGGACCCCATGCAGGTACAGGGAGATACCCAAAGGAGGCTGGGACCCTGTGGGAAGCCCACGCTGGAGCAGGGTCCTGGCAGGACCTGTGGCCCCATGGAGAGAGAGGAGCCCATGCTGGAGCAGGTTTTCTGGCAGGACTTGTGACCCCGCGGGGGACCCATGCTGGAGCAGTCTGTGCCTGAAGGACTGCAGCCCGGGGAAGGGACCCACGCTGGAGCAGTTTGTGAAGAACTGCAGCCCGTGGGAAGGACCCACATTGGAGAAGTTCATGGAGAACTGTCTCCCGTAGGAGGGACCCCACGCTAGAGCAGGGAAAGAGTGAGGAGTCCTCCCCCTGAGGAGGAAGGAGCGGCAGAGACAACATGTGATGAACTGACCCCAACCCCCATTCCCCATCCCCCCGCGCTGCTCAGGGGGGAGGAGGGAGAGAAAACTGTGAGTAAAAAGGTAAGCCTGAGAAGAAGGGAGGGGTGGGGGGAAGGTGGTTTTCAGGTTTGGTTTTACTTCTCATTACCCTACTCTGATTTGATTGGTAATAAATTAAATTAATTTTTCCCCAAGTTGAGTCTGTTTTGCCCATGACAGTAATTGCTCTCTCCTTGGGATCTCTCCTTGTCCTTATCTCAGCCCATGAGCCTTTCATCTTATTTTCTCTCCCTGTCCAGCTGAGGAGGGGAGCGAGCAAGCATCCAGCCAGAGTCAATCCACCGCAGTTGGTCAAAAATAAGTGGCTTCTTTCTTCATTGTGACAGAGATAACTGCAGTCTACTTAAATCTGTGCATTTTTGGGGGTGGTTTACTGCACACATACCAAAAATACTGACATCTTTGCAATCTGGGTTTTCCCAAATAACTTTAAGTTTCTGAATGTGCATATGAGTGATTGAAAGTAAACTTTGCAGTTTATTGAGCTCTAAAGGACTTATTTTATTTTCCTGTCGAGCCATTACTTTAACCTTTATAGCAGTCCTCAATATAATTCTTGCTGTAACCATGCAAAGAGTTTGCTGGCTCTCTGATGGACCTTGAATGAGTTTTGCTCATACTGTGATCTTGTTTTCTGCCCCTTGTCACCAACCCCTCGTGTTTCTTGTTTGCTGCTTCAGTTAAAGCAATGGTCACAGGGAAATGATGAGGGAAACCAATGCTCTTTGCAGCGTTGGAGGATGTGAGAAAGGCAGGAATTTGGGACTGACAAGCTCTGTGATGCCCAGACTCCTCCATGAGGGGCAGGAAGGAATTTGCCCTCTTCTCCTAGGGCAAGACTAGCTGGGACTTTGGTTGTTAAGGTTCTGGGAAAGGGTGTGCTGCAGAGTGAATTAACACTTTCTGATTGCTACATCATTGATGTCCTCCAGCTAAACCAGGAAAGAAAATATTACAGAGGCATGTCCACCTTGGGTATGTGCCACTTTTCACAAAGAAGAAAGGAAGGCACCTTTCACAGCCTGAAAAATCCCTGGATTGCTAAAAGAGCATAGGTGGCTTAACTGATAGCATTAGATGATTAATTTTTCGGTACAGTTACATGACTGGAATCCCACTGTTACCGAATGAGCAAACTCAGGTCAGGAGAGCATGGTGTGAGTGAAGGCCTGTTTCAACAGACCCTTGTTTGCATATAGAACTTTCATTTACCTTGAGAACAGATGAAAGGAGTAAGTTTTAAGCCTGCCAGAGGAAGAAAGAGCCTGTCAGCAAATGTGCAAATAAAAGCATAGATGCATCCTGACAGCAAGAGATAAGTGACCTTGTCACTCTTTGATTTTTTCACTAATAAAAATACTTCTCAAATATATTCAGAATAGAAGCACTTATTCTGTAGGACTCGATAGCACTCTACCTGCAAAAACAAATGTAGGACATGTATGATGCTACTGAAGTATCCTCTGTCGATGTGCTAACACATGGATGAAAGGCAGATGGATCAATCCCCCCGCAAAAATGAATTGGCACAGGGTAATTGGGAGGCTTACAAAATAAAATACGACTAAGCCAACACAACACGGGACAAGGTGCTTGGATGAGAAATGAGACACAGCTGAGGACAGAAACAAGTTTTGCAAAACATCCAAGCAGGCAGTGAAATGAAAAGAAGCAGAAAAGTCACTTTATATGGCAGAAGAAGCCTTCCCCTCCCTTTCTCCAAGGTTTTGAACTCCAAGTTGGATCTCAAAATTTTGCTCTCTGTGAGCAAATTCTCAAATGAGGAATTCCTTCATTTGGTCCTTCTGCATACTTCTTCAGCTGCCCAGTTGTACATGTGCTTTGGCAGGTGCTCTAGCTCTGCTCTCAACGTGCGCCCAAAGTGCTAATATCATTTTCTCTGGATGACTTGTGGGAACAGGGGGTCAATGAACCAGCTGATAAAACCTGGCATGTAGTATACATTCTATCCATTTAGTGCCTCGTTTTACTGAGAAACTAGCTTTTGAATGCATTTAGGCACCTGTCTGTACTTTGGGTATGTTTCCAGCTTTAATATTCATATATTAAGATGGAAATAAATTTGTATTGAAATGTTAGTTATTCTGATGACAAAATCTTACCTAAGTTGGTAAATACAGCTACTGCTTCATCATTTCTTAGCATTATTTTCTTCCAAAACTCTTATGGCATTATACACCACTATTAAAATATGTGAACTCATGTCACTCATGTCTTGTTGCTCAGGTCTGAGGTGGGATTTGCTGGGGTTCTTATTAAATTTGTCTTCTATTTGGCTATTTAACTGAAGTTTCATTATGATGTTGGGCAGTAGTTCATGCCAAAACTCATCCGGTAAACAGGAGAGGTCTCCGTAGGTTTCTGCACCAGAGCTAATCATGCTCAACACCTTTTATGATTAAGAGAGAGAAACAGGTATGTGAAGGGCATGACTCATCACATCCAGGACAGGTGAGCTGACCTGAGCCATGAGACCCTGATTTCTGTTCATGACCCTGGAAAGAGCCTAGCTCAGCTGCAGACATCCGCACTGTTGACCTCTATGAGTAACTGTGAGTAATCCCACAGCTGCCTTTCAGCAGCCACACTGTGTCCTGCAGAAATGACTTCAAAATATTTTCTAATTCTTCCAAATGATGAAATTCAGACCTGATTTATAGGATCAAATCAAAGGCCCATTTGGCTCCATATTCTTCTTTGTGACCAGGATACTTTTGCTTCCTATGCATACTTGTTAGTTTTGAAGTTAAAGAGTTCCTAAAGATATAAAGCTGTTGGAACTTCCACAGCTGAAATGTCTTCAATGAACGTAGTCATGAAGATAGATGTTTTAGTCTTAAATGGAGAGTATGGATTCTTTTTTCTTATCTCTATTACTGAAAGTGCTATGAGTGGATTTTCCAGAATGGTGCTATAAAAACAAAAGTTGATTGATTAATTCAAAACCTACAGCTAGGAAATGTTTTCCAGGAATACTTAGAGGAAATGCACAATGGTCTATGAATAGAAGTAATTTACTGCACGCACATTGACGGCCAAATTTACAGGGATCTGATACGTTTGGCTATGGCAGTGACAGATATGATGAAATGGTGACATTTTTCTATATTCATTCCTTCCTGTTATGCTGAATCAGAAGATGAGAATATCAGAACTGCAGACTGCCTCAGTGAGATTCCCTAATTATACCTTTCAAATGTTTAAGTCTATAGGAAACCTGTGAGCGTATGTGTAAAAATACCTACAAAGTTTGACTTCAGCTTGCAGCAAGCTCACTAAAAACTAGCCCTGCTAAAATGAAAATATCTATCAGTCCACTATTCATCTTACATTGCAGGAACAACAACCACAGGGAGGGCTCTTTTTGCCAAAGCTTAATGAAGGCAATGGAAGTTTGTCCTTTGATTTCAGAGGTCTTTGAATCAAGCTGTACCTGTTTCTAAAACAATCTGTGTGTAAGCAAAACAAGAGAAGAGTGTTAATGGTTTTGTATCATATGCTTAAGAGGTAGGTTAGACATGAAATGCTAACAAAACAAGAAACTTCAGGGAATTTAGCTGGGAAAAAATGATAAATATGAAACAAAACCCTCCCTGAATTGTTCTTTTCCTGGTGTGGTCATGCTACTCAGGACATTGTTCCTGTTTCTGCATTTTTTTTACTCTTCTACCAATCTATTTACTTCAGTTGGCAGGTTTAATGTGCCCAGCGTGTTTCTCGTGAACCATTTTTACTAACTTTTTTTTGTTATCAGAATTAGCTCATTAGTTATTTTCCTGAATCATAGCAACTTGCTTCTAATGCAAAAGGTGGTCCCTTTTGACCTTGCTGAGATACAGAGAGAGGACAACTCCTGGCTCACTGACTTCACCCTCCCACTATCAAAAGCACAACGTATTTTTTATGTCTTTTAGAAATATATTGAACTTGATTTAATTTTGCCCAGTGATGACACTACAGCTCCGGAACCTCACCCTTCTAAAGGCTAGACATCATCTTCTAATTACCAGCTTAAATTTATTAATGATCAATTTATACCAAGATATTTTTTGTGTCAGTTAAACAGCCCCTCTTCCTTCCTGACATAAACACAGTTTTGATGTATTTAAAAGGCTATACCACCAGTTTAGTTATCTCAATTCAAACTTATGTGTGTACTGTAATGAATATAATTATTTCAAATGTTTGTAATGCATGAGGGAATATTCATTGCTATTTCCAGTGAACAGAGAAATAAAAATACTTTTAGCAGATCCCATGTGCTTACTGTAGAAGAAAAAGATATATCTATTAAATTGAAACTCCAGGAGAAAGAAAAAAAATTAACATATGAAGCCATTTATTCTTTAGTGTACTTCTCTCTACAGGAAAAATCTTTGTCAGGTTTATTGATATGGGTGAATAAAGGTTTAAGAACAAACATTTGCTTCTGGTATGACATTATTTCATGGTTAGTTAACAACATGATGGGCATTGAGAAAACAGTAGCATATACGGCCATCTAAAAAAATATAAAGAATCTGCTCCTCTAATACAAATACATAATACAGTTCTCTTCCCCATCTTCATAAATTTTTTTTTCCTCATTTGTGCCATAGTATCTTTGTTTGCTTTCTTGGTAGCATTGTAGATGTATGGATGTGAAACACACATATCAGGGTTTTTTAATTTCCCTTTTTATGATAAAATGCAGTAATTTTAAATTGAAGTTTGTCATAATGAGGAGTAGGAAATCACCAGTCCCTGTTGCTGGTATTATTGTGTCTGCAATTCTTTGAATTGCTGTCCATTCCTGAGGCAAAATGTCTTAATCTGATTATTTAAAATTACATCATGGATTAGGTGCGAACAAATAGGCTCATGAAATGAAAGGATGTACCGCATGTCATGATTAGACTTTCAGATGCTCCTGGCAACATGCAGGTTTAAAACCTCTTGCATCTTTTTTTTTTCCCCCCCTTTGGAGATATAGTGTCGTTCTGCTGGAGTCCAACACGACAGATGCTTAACAAAGATGTCTTAGGCTACTTTTATAAACATAAAATCCATAGCAATAAAGCACAAATCAGGACTTTAAAATATCTAATAAAAGTCTCATTTTGATAATAATAAAGATAACATTTCGGTGAGGATCATTCTGAAAATACTGCTTAACATGTTAATCAGGATTACTTCACTTTTTCCTACTCCTCTCCTATGCAAGTATTTCATTTAATGCACCTATAATCTCTGTTTTAGGCTATAAACACTTTCTAGACAAGGGTTGTACTTTGTTTTATGTACAGCACTTCGCACTTTTGGGGAATAGTAATAGGAAGCATAAGGGAGAAGCTTTCTGAAAATAAGACATCGGACTTCACTTTTCCTTGTGCCTATAGATCTGAAAAGAAAGAATGCTTCAGAACAAGTTTAAGCGAGCCCTTTTGAATAAAGGGTAATGCTTCACATCATTGGCGAAGTAATAAATATTCAAATTCTGTTATTGCATCATCAGTACAAAATCCTAAGATATAGGCAGTATGCACTGAGAATACAAAAAGCCTGTGCTGCTTCCCAACCCTTGTACGTACGTCTCTCGTGCACAGGCATGCTGGGCTGCTTGGCTCAGGGGTCAGGTGCCAAGGGCTAGGAGAAAGAAGAGCACAGAGGCTGATGCAGAGGGAAAAATGGGCTTTGGGCACCCACCAGCTTTGGAAGTCAGCAGGCACTGGGAAAACCACCCCTGCAAGGTACGAGTTAAAGCTAGACAAATTGTTCCCTCTACAGAAAATGAAGCAAGGAAATGCAATTCATCCCATTTTAGGTATCTAAAGTTAGAAAAGATGAAAAGAAACTTTAGGTTTCAAGTCAGAAAGGAGAGAAAGTCTGGAGTACTGCACCAGAAAGCTTCTTAACCCCAGATATAAATGATATCTTACTATTTTATGGCCAAACTTTAATTATAGAAAT
Source organism: Haliaeetus leucocephalus (assembly GCF_000737465.1). Taxonomy (NCBI): domain Eukaryota; kingdom Metazoa; phylum Chordata; class Aves; order Accipitriformes; family Accipitridae; genus Haliaeetus; species Haliaeetus leucocephalus. The sequence continues at coordinate 2,766,278 of NW_010972972.1, read as the reverse complement.
AAATATACATATATTATGTATTTATTTATTTCCAGTTACGCATTGTTTACAAATTATTAATATATTATTAAAAAATATACCTATTGACTTTAAAGACTTCTCAATTTAAATTACCTAGTGAAACGGTGCTATGTCAGTATTTTATATAAGATTTTTATACAAAGTAAACGTAAGAGCAGAAAAACTGCACTTAACCAGGTCATGTGCTTTATTGTTATGCAAGGAAAAACTTAGAAGCTGCAAGGTTAATTACTATAATTTGGAAAAAGACAGTATAAGTTAAATGCAGATGCTGTAATATCTATGTAATTAACTTGTAATTGCAGCATAATTGCACAGTGGTTTTGCTTTGCAGTAGATTGCTAAACTGGATTTATACAGTTACTTATGAATGGGTTAATTATACAAATTTTGACATCATATTAAATTTATTTTTGTGACAAAGTTCCTTCAAATTATCAACTAGGGAGCGTATATTTTTTTCAATTTCCTCCTCAGAAGAACATTTAACTGTATTTGCATGTTATCTGTAGACAGCATGCAAAAGTTGTAGCAAGTTAAACATGAATCCTAAAAGACTTTATACATTATACATTATTTCTCATAACACAGAGCTCATAAAAAATACATATCACTTGGGCTGATAAAGCTGTAAGCAAAAGAAGGAAGGCGGAAACCTAAGGGCAAAAATATTCTAATGGAATGTAATTAAATACCCAATAGAAATAATAATCAAGTAATTTTGGAGAAATAGTGGAAGTGGCACAGTCATCCACCGTCTCATGTGATCTCCTGATACCCAGTTACAGAGAATGACAAACAGCTGCATCACTAGGTGGAAGTATCTTGTACTACACAGGAAACAAACTCTTCTAAGCAATTTTTCTTGATAGATATCAGAGTCATCTCGGGGAAAAGGGAAAGGAGAGAAGAACTCTACAGAGCATGCTATCCCTTGAGCAAGTAAGAAAACCTACAAGGCGGCTTCACAAGCTTGGTGAAATGTTGGAGCAGTTAAGAAGTTGTAGTGTTAGTTCATATTTTATTCATGCAACTCGTTATTCATTCAATGTTTGGGGCTAAATATTCTTTTCACTTCTGTGGAGCAATAAAGCTGATTCTGATCATAGCAAGGAAATCTTTTGCCATGGCTGTGGTGAGTCCTAGAACTGGGCTCCTTCCAAAATAGCTGACAAAGCAATTTTCCAGGGTGTTCAGAAGGTAATGGTGTTGTGCCTCTAACTTCAGGGCACAGGCTAATAATTAGAGCAATTGTAACGCAGACATCTGAGGGCACGTGCTGGTCAGCCCCAAAGGTCTCTGGTATGTGTCAATGCAGCAACGAGCGAGCATGAGCACCAGGGCCGTGAATATTTATCCCGGTAACCTGAATGCGCCCAGAAATATCCTTGGGCAGAGGCCACCTTGCATGAAACAACCTGCTGCGTTGCCTTTAAACCTAGTTAGCCTCCTGCATCCAAACTGCGTGCTGGGAATCACCCTTAGCTTTGCTATTACATATATATTATATATAGCATATATTACAATGTAATGTATTTACAGAGTAAATTTTTTTTTTATTGTAAAGAAATTCCATGTTCTGGGACACAAAGCAAACAATGTAAGTGTTATGTGTAATCTTAATTAATTATAATTAAGGAAACAATTCTTTAACAATTTCTTTGATGCCAAAAATAAGACTGGACAGGTCAAGCAGATATTTGTATAGGCAATTCACACATCAAATAATATAACATCCTGAAAACTTTTTTACTAGAAGAAAGAAAAAAATCCTCTCAAATTAAGCACCAGCTTACTCAAATGGATTTAGTCATCTGTGTAAATCATTTACACTGGCATTTAATAGAAGCTCAGATTTGCAAATTGGGGGATTTTTGCTTGAACACAAAGTGCACCTGCAGCAGCAATGAGAATCTGGTGGGTGCCAACGAACAGCACATCAGGCACCGGTGCACATGGGAACTTATGATGCAGTTTGAGACCGCAGCTTTGGCAAGGTATTGACATCATGAGGTTTTAATAGCAATACTTCACAAAAATTAAAAAGAAAAAAAGTAATGGAGAAAGCTCAGTGGAGACTGCTATGAATTTTTGATTATTATACCCAGGGTTTCCATCTAAAATTTTAATAGGAATTCAGTGCAAACCAGCATTATTTTAAATGTTTGAGCACACTGTCAAGCTGAGCTTGTACTTTTAGCTATCTTGAAGATACTTTTGGAATATCTTGCTCTGGAGTAAGCAAGACCCCCTGAAACACTCCATCTGTCAGAGTGAAGCTGTAAGTCCTCTTTGCCATCATGTAAGTATTTTAAGGAATAAAGAAATCTGAAAGTCAGAAACTCATGAAGAAGCTGCCCTTTGAAGAAAGGAAAAAGCAGACAGATAAGACATTATAGCCGAACAAACTGTATTTATGGACAGCACTGTAACTGATGTCTCCCTTTAACTGCAGTCACCGCCTTCCCTTGTCACATCATACAGATACAAGAAAATAAACAGGGCTTAGAATCCTCATTTTCTATCAGGCAGTAATAACATTAGCCACCTTTAAACATTTACTTTTTCATAGCAGAAGATTCAGTGCGTTCTTATAACTTTTCATCAAAACTGAAATTCTATCAAACAGGGCTTCATTTGCCAAGAAGATGTAGCAATATCTGTTAGACTAGTACGCTGCTGGAATTCAGAAGCAAGAACTGATATTATTTGCCCCACAGCTCAATAATGTCCTAGCAGACACTCAGTTATCCTGGTTAACTCTACCATAGCAATAATTTACCAACCACACCATGCAAACACCAGCATTTCTTGACAATCATACAATGAAACAACATCATGAAAATACACAAATTCTTGTCAGGAAAAAAGGATGTATAAGCACTAGAAAAAGCTGATTTTACATCCTAACCTCAGGATCTGTCCCAGAATACTTTATTTCATTAACTTTACAGACTCGGGAAAGTACAAATGTGGCAAAAAAGGTTATCTTCAGATCTTTCTCTCTCACTTTTTGTTTTGTTTTGGTTTTGTGGGCACACACATAATGAATTTGGTTCCAGATATTGATCCGATACTGCCATTCTCTATATCTACTTAAGTATAGAAAATCACGATTAAAGTTATCATTAAAATTAAACCGGGTATGAACAAAGATCATGAAAAGAAAGCATGACAAAAATTCCCTTTGAAAGTATGTTAAGGCTTTTGAATTGCATAGACAACAATGGAAGAAATGGGAATATAGCACATCTTGTTATAATATAATCATATATCTCTTATCTATACAAAATTTCATATAAAATGCAAGGGAGACAATGACATTGTACGTATACTGTATTTTGATATATTAGGTGAGATGTATGTAGTACAATAAAGCAATTATCATAATTAAGGGGTTTTTATATATATATTCTTTATAATACTACTGCTGTATAATGAATGTAGGAAGCTAGAAAGGACTAACTGGGTCACAAATTCCAATTCTAGATACTGTCAGAAAATCAGGATGTAGATGTTTAGCAGAAGAAATAATGATAGACCTGCTACAGTGAGGCTGATAAACAAACCAGTCACCTGGATTGGTGATCTGCTAGTTGCTATGACATGCTCTCTGATTTTATCACACCACCAATAAACAATGTTGTTTTTCTGGGGCAATGTCTTGTTTTAGTTCTAAAAGCCCTGTAGCTAGTTCATTGCCCTGTCATAGCTGAAATCATAATTTCTGATAATAGCCACCAAATTAAATATCAAAAAAGAAGACAAAAGCCCCACAAAACAAATGAAAAAAGGAGTTGTAAACTCCCAAATCTTTTACTTATCCTATTTGGAAGTTGGCTGCCATCCCCCATGCTGTGGCTCACTAGTCCCGCCTTATTCAGCAAGAAACATAAATATGAGTTTGACTCCCTTACAATGCACTTGAAGGATTGCTGAACAAGGGATTGGCCTGATTGTCTGTCTCAATGTTTTTCTGCAATGACTGTCTTGCATAGAGTCAGATATTTTAGCACACTGAAGGCCTGAACTCTCTCTCTGGTCTCTTCAGAAAGACCCCAAGGAAGCCAGCTTCTTTTTACAAGACCCTAAAATGATTGGGGTAAGACTGGCTTCCAGTCGTGCAAAAGCCAGTCCTCCAAAACTGGTCATCTTCTAGGGCATCCTGATGCTTCTTTAACTGGCAAGAAAATCACTTGTGACCAACAGAGAAAGAGGAAATCTGAACTTTCAACTCTATTGGTAAAATTACCGTTGAACAGAGTTGAATGTGGAACAAATTCTGCTCAAAGACTTTTGTTATATTTTTCTTAATTCTGACTAGCAATAAAGAAAAAAATGATGAAGTTGTTACAGAAAGAATGCTGAGAGCACCTCAACTTCAGTCAAAATGGCTTCTTTTGCAAAAACCAACTTGTTTCATTTCTGTTTCATTCAGTACTGTATATATTTTAATTCCCAGAAAAATACATTCCCCCTTTTAATGTCTAAAATTATTTTGAAGCCAAAATAAATATGATTTTTCTAAGCTTCTGGGTTTCAAATAAAATGTACTTTCTCATGGAAAACAGTTCCATCTACATTTTCTTTGCCAAGTCATCACAATCTTATCAGTCTGCACAGTCACCACTGTAGCCTGGTGTGGGAAGGACCATGACTCCATACCCTGTCCATTCCCTTTGGGTCATGATTAGCCTTTGGAAAAGCTTTGAAAAAGCAGCTGCTTAATTTCACAGGGCACAAGGACCACAAATGTTGTTGGCCCTAACATGGGGAGTACATTCAGGGGAGACTCCTTGCATCTGGCAAGGGAAAACCAGAACATGACCCTAAATAATATGAACATGAGAACAAGTTTTTCTTGATAAACATAATGATTACAGAAGGATAGCTTATTATACAGCAGACAAAGCTGTGTTGGATAGTTACATATACACTAAGGCAAGTTCTTTTCTTGCTTTATCGCTCAGCCAAACATAGCCAAAGTCAGAAGATACTGTGAAGACACAGCTTTTGCTGTTACTGGGCTCCAAATATCAGTTTAGGGTGATCTAACTCAGAGGACTATAGGAGATTACCTTTGGAGAAAGGTATCCTTGCATAATCTGCATCCAACAGGTTCCTTTCCTCCTTCATATCGTCCCATTCTGTCAGTGGTTATGTTCTTAGGAAGAACTAGGAATAGATATCTCTGAAGTGCAACATGGTTTGTTTTGTAATGGACCAGATGGCATCCAGTGACAGATATATTCGAACAATACATTCCCAGAAGAGGACACTTCTGTTCCCTCTGACAGTACCTGAATGACATATACTATCTATAGCTTCATTAAAATATCCAGAGATTCTCTAACAGTTAATGCAAAACTGCTTGCTTCTGTTCAATACGAAAGCACATTGTTTGGTGTTGTTCTTTTAATTATTGTTTTGTTTTGTTGTTGTTGCTAAGAGGGAGGAGGATAAATAGATTCTTGTTCCTTTCACTGGCAGGAGCACCAATAAAGTCACTTACCTCTTCCATCAAACAGTCTCAAACAGCCCAGATACTGTGATTGGTCTTCATTTGATGATTCAACTTTTTTTTTTTTTTTTAAATCAGGTGATATGTTTACATGTATACTATATTTAGTGACATCTGAGTGGGGACTGTATGACAAAGGCTGTGTTCTCTTGCCTTGCCTTGCTTTGCCTTAAACAAAAATCAAAGAGCCATCATTCACAGTTACGGTTGGGATTCGGGGTCTCTAGAAGCCTGGCAATAAAACATATTGAGGTTTGAATACATTCCTTCCATTTGTGGCTGAATGCCTTCTAATCACTAAAAATCCTCTAAATATTCTCTACCAGAATAAAATACGGTTTTGTTTAAAGTCTGAAATGGTTTTTATTTTGGGAATCATGTGTTATTTTAGTTCCATAGTTCTGATTCTGTTCCATATTCAGCAGCAATTTATTTCTTAAGGAAGGTCTAACTTAAGCTCTGGGTTTAGGAAAATAATCAGCTGCAGTTTGTATGATTCTGCTGTATGCTATTTCAGGTGGGCAGACAAGGACTATGCTCAAACCCCAGAGGTTACATCCATTTTACAGAGATTACTTTCTAACCACTCTTTGAAAGCAGCATTTTATAAATCTCTGATGTTTCACTAGCTCAGCCAGCTAACAAGAAGGATTTTGTTTTTGCAAAGATGAAATTGTTCCAATTCTTATCCCACAATTAAAACCACATTTTGTTCTATTCTCATACTTCCAGAAGGTCTCATTCTAGGTCCTGCTAAATATGAGCTTGCAAACTTAGCCTTCTCTCTTTCACAATAATAGCAGTTTGCCGCTCAAACTTCTGGCTACAGAAACAGCCAGAAGTTACTTGAATGTTACTTGAAAGAAATAAAGTGGTATGTTTTAGAAACAGTGGATTTAAATCTGTGCTTAATTTTAGTAATGTAAGTCCTGTAAGTTGATAGTAATTTGGTGTAAAGATTACATAATGGACATAAAAATCAGGCAGAACGACGCTTTGATATGTTTACTCTCAGACCCACATTTCCAGTTTCACACATTACATGTAAATTGCCAGATATCACAATGCTGCTATGAACTGGTAATTCAGAAGCTGTGGATTTAGTTCAACAAGGAATGATATTTTGTTTTGTCACACAGGGATATAGAAACATCATCTGAAATGTAGGCATATGCTTTGAAGTACAGAGTAAGAGCAAAAGATTCTCAGCATCTGCTAGTAACTGTGGGGATGCTTGGGTTAGATCTTGGATATAATCTGTCAATTTACATCGATCAAGTTAGCTTACACTTCAAGATGTAATGAAATGTGACCAACACAATTAAACACAATAACATAATACAGCAGCAAAAATGCATTCTTGATGATAGTGAGTAAAGAAACTGCAGTTTTGGTTTAACTCATAAAATATTGCTTAATTTTTTGGAGTATTTTTAGCATACAACATGCTCTTTGCTGAAGGTTTTTGACTGTTCTCATAGAAATTTAAAAGGGCATGACTAGGGCATTTCTAGCTATTGCAGTATTAAAGATTTAATTTGCAATTAAATAAGGAAAAAGAAACTGATCATCTGCAACTTTCTGTAAAGAATGTGTTCTACCATCCTATTAATACAGATTGCAACCTATAAACTGTATAGAGGGTGCAGAGTATTGCTCATATTTAAACATATTTACACATACACAACCTTAGATAGTTTCATTTTAGATTATAATTGAACAATGATGACAGACTTCTTAACCAAACTTTCACAAAATCTTCATTGCTTTATTCTGCAGCCAAACCCTTAATGAACTTGTAAGTGGACATTGATTAATGTAGTAATGATAACCACGCCAACACCACCTGGAGAAGGCGATCCCAGACAACAGCAGCCAGCAAAACACAGCTCTCATTAATTCAGCTGTAAAAAGACTAAATCTACAAGATTCACTTGGAAAACAGACAAGTCTTTTGTGTGACAGAAATAATCTGTCAAGATTTGGTCACATCTTACATATCTCCATATATATAATTTTTTTTTCAGTAAATACTGCTGATTTTTTGTTATTATGTGTATGTATATTTATGTGTAATCCTTAAAAAGTTTATTTAGGATACCTGAACACTGGTTCAGTTGTATAATAATGGCTTAATAATCAGCTGGTTTTCTGATCAGTAAATAAGTGACTGATATAAAGAAAAGCAACATTCCTACATCTTTTTTCTCATACCAGTGTACTGCAAGCCACAGATGCGATGAGTTATACGGAAGACGGAGCAGGCTGCTAGACTAACTCCATGTTGTACCTGCTGGTGGTAATGCCACCACACAAAGTGTAAGAGGTTGGTAAATCCATTTGTTTCTAAGTACTGGACTCCCATCAGTCCTGTGCTTATCTTAGATTTAATCATTTGATTTGATTCACAGTGCTGCTTATAGCAAGGATTCGCAAAAGCGCTTACAAGAGAGAGCCAGATCCACGCCTGCTGGGTTTTGTTAGTATTTGTGCACTCCACTCCTTTAAAAAGCTGCAACTTTATGTTTGTGACTCCATGCCTCCAGAAAGAAGTGTATAATTTTATCTCGATACATGAACATTACCTATTCAAATCCAAGATATACAAGAAAATGCACCTCAGTGGCAAACAATGCAACCTAGAGATCAGTCCTTAAATTAGTTGTTGGGTGGGTGGAGGGATCAAAAGCTTGTAAATCCCTTATGTCTTATTTTGTTTGAGTGGGAGTTAAGGGTCCTAGCTTACACAAGTGTTCAAAATCCAGATTTAGATCCTCAGGCCTTAAAATTCCTGCAGGGTAAATTTCTTTACAAAAAGAATTGTTTTCTGTAGAAAGGCAATCTCTTCCCGCAGGCTGGTAAAATTTAGATCTGTGATGGCATCTCTAACAACAAACCAAAAAGCCCACAGGTGCTTTTTTAGCTAAATAAGCTGCTGTAACAACAAAGTCTTTATAGCATTAAAAATACAACAAAATAACTTGAGTTTCTAAAAGAAATATTAATAAAAAAGGACAGAAAGAGAATATCAGGCACCACATGTTGAGCCATGAGAGGCTGAAAGACTATGAAATTGTACAAAATTTGAAGTTATCTCTTTCTTACCTTAATTACAGCTTTTCACCAATGTCCCAGAAGCAAAGAACATCCCATGTTTCAAAGCAAAGAAATATATCCATCCTACAAAAAACAAAAAAGAAAAAAAAGAAGAAATTGGGAAAAGCCTGCAATTACAGAAACTTTGTTTCTCTTGTACCACACTGGAATTAGAAAGTAATACTGAAGTCCCGTTCGGTGCCAGAGGAAAGGGGAAAGGAATTTTAATTATATTTGCGATGAGGAGATCATAGTCATGTGAAACATTTAATGAGCGTTAAACTGAGAAGACAACGCAACAGGACTGAAGGCCTTTCTTGTGTCACTGATTCAAAGAGCTTTTAGAAAGTCACCATCTTTTAATATCATTGATTTATACAGCATTTTTTATGACCTGTTATTCACATGACACAATTCAGTACACTTTTTTTTTAAACATAGTATATTAGACTATAAAACAAATTGATATATTTGCCTGCAGTAAGGTCTGTGAGCCCCTATTCCTTGGCCAAAATACAGAATTAGTGTTATATACACTCAAAAGAAAAACCTTATACATAACTGTATTAAAATATATCTTAAAATACGACTGTTCACCTTTCCTATGTATCCCATTTCCCACCAGGCCAACAAAGATATTCCATCCACTTAAGGATGTAATATCTAATATTCCAACACACACACGCACATATTACAAATATACATATAGTTATAAATATATACATATATACATTTAAGATGGTAATATGGAATGGGAATGTAAAGCCAAAACATTTAACTTCAAGCCAGGACCCTTCTGGTATCATTGCATCTTCACAAGCTGCTAAACCACCACAGGAGATGGTCTTGATACAGGAACAGAACAGAACAGAAGATCTGATACATCATTTTCCCCAATATTTTTGATAATATATATGAGTGCAAAGGAGAGTGGAAGAAGGATAATCTTCCAGATTCTTTTTCTACTGAACAGACATGAATCAGTGAGTAACCAATTGCCTGCTCTAGGACCACAGAGGTGAAGAGGACAACAAACTCACCTGCCTACAGACTCACCTGCTTTTAACAGTTCTTCCCATATTCTGCTAACTTCCTTAAACAGACAGATCATTTTTTATTTTGTCGAGCAGAAGAGTATTTGCTGTTTTCCCTGAAATTCTCAGAGCAGAACCTGGTCCCTTAGATTTGGCTATTTGCGGAGCCAAAATCATAAGAACTCTTAGCTCCTAAGAAGTCCTAGAAATGATATGAGGCCATCTGATCACCAGATGTTGTCATTTGAGGCTGAAATGGGAGATTTTTGATGCTGCTGACTCTGACCTAAATCTGATCTGGGACTTGGCCTCAAACCTAACCATCCCAGTGCCTGAGCTTTCGTGCTTATCTAAAAGCAACCAAGCTCTCTCAGTAGTTTAAGCTCAGTCACCGCTGTCATAGCAATGCTGGTCACACAAAATAAATTCACAGGTGAAGGAGACTTCTGCAAGTAGTTGGCTCTAGCTTGTTCTGTCCCTGTTTCCCAGCTGTTATGCTTTAAGCAGCAGGCTATTGAAACCCAGCAGTGACAGTGAAAAAAAAAATGACAAACTGCCTGAAAAAACCAGCAGCTACAATTTACAGTGACAATATTTGTCACTGAAGTTTTGTGGATTGTCCTTCACACTTAAAGGGGCAAGCCTACGTGTTGCCTTTGCCTTCAATAGGAAGGTGATGAAGGTAAAAAAGATGAACCAGAAGAGAAAATGTGTCCAGAAAAAGAGTTTTCTTTTAAAGAAAAACTGCAAATATTTTTTTCCTTCTTATAATATGTGCATTTATCTGAACAAAATTTTAGTTATTTGAGTTTTTATGCTGAGTTCTTTGTATTTACACTAGATATATGAGTTGTGACTATTATTACTTCTCCTTCAAATTAGTTGTCTGGAGATCAGGGTTCACTGAGTAAACTCAAAAAAAGCAAACCCCTGATATAGTCACATGCTAAGATAGTACTAATACACAGTACATACCAACACATCCCATAGAAACCCTTTTTCTTGAGGGCATTTGGCCCCAATTTCCTCCTACCAGCATTCACATGGTTACTGAATTTTATTCTTTTATTCATTACCTGAAAAGAAGCAATGTAACATTTAGGAAAATGTGTAAGCAAGAAAACCATCTCAATAAAATGTATTATTTATCTTGCCCTAACACAAATCCTAGACAATAACAAGGATAGGAACATACAGTTATGAATGTGATAGAGTTATAATGATTTAATGAGTTACAGCTTGTCAGTTGAGTTCCTGTGAATTACTGTTTGCATGATTTTCAGCTCTCCTCTTCTTGCAGGTTAATGTAAAACTTCAAATGTAAGAGAAGATGCTTTAACTAAAATAGCTTGACTTTGTATTCAGTATGGCTACAGGTGAACACGCTGGCAGTTATGGGGGCTTAGCCCAAGAGAAAGGTGTATTTTGTTACGGCAATGTAACTGAAGTCTGTACCTAAAGGAAACAGTTTTTCATTTCTTTTTCATCACGGATTTCTGTGAAACTACTCTAGCTTGCACTAATATGAATGAAAGAATTGGATGAAAATGACTTATGAAATCTAGGGGGTTTTCCTTCTTTAATTTCTACCATTACATTTTCTTCTCTCTAATTTCTTCTACTCTGACAGTGCTGTTCTCTTTTGACTTGCTCTTAAAAGTTGACCTGAGCTGCTTCTCACACTGCAGGGACTACATGGCTGTGCACCAGTTTAATGTTAATGAGTAAAAAGCTCTAAAGTCTAACAATAATTAAATGGGCATTTGCAATTGATGAGCACTTGGGGGAGAATGCTGTTCTTTAACTCAGAGAAAAATCAAATTCTTGACCTGGGTTTGGAGCAGGAAAAGATGAAAAATAAAATGAAGAAAAAAAATTCTATTAGAGCAGCTGAGAAAAAAACCCAAACAACTAAATATTGTAATTTTGAAAACTGCTGCTTAAACTTCTTGTTTTACCTGCAGCTGTGGAGTCCTCCCTGGAACACAAGACAGTCCTTCCAAGGATTTGCATTCACACATAATAGCAGAGTTAAAGGGGAGATGAGGCATTAATTATATATATAAGAACAAGCATGCCAGAACAACCCTGTCTTTACAGGGAAAAAAGGCTACATACGGTGCTGAATTTAATTACACAGAAAAGTGGCAAACACTATACACTGTCTCTGATTTCACTCTCGCCTCCTTGCTTCTTCTTCCGATCCCCCTGCTAGGGTAGTCCTTTCCTCGGTGAGGCTGCTTGTCATGTGGTGAGGAGGAATTACCAGGGAAATCATGGTGAGACTGGACTAAGTAAACTGGACTTTGGTCATTCCTCTCCTTTCCCCCAGGTAAACTTGTAGGGCATAAAGAAGTGACTTTGCTAATATGTCTTTCACTTCTTCTGTACGGCAGTAAAATATATGAATTGCTCTACCTTACACTGAATTTTACAAATCAGAGATTATAGGGTGCTCACTCAACATTGCCTGCAGTACTTATCCTACCTCATGAGCCCTGTAAGATACACTTGTGAGAAAAAAGAATGTGGCAAGTTTCATGCTGTATGAGTGAAGTTTTCATTTGATGATCCCTTTCCATGACTCCCAGATAACACTTTTTCAACACAGCTGAATCCTGTGATTAATTTACAAACAAACTGTGCCTGCCGTGAGGTCTTGGTGCAAAACAGAAGCTCCAGCATTGCACAGCAGCCAGGGAGTGTCTACTCCAGGTTCTTCACCATGGCTGCAACCCTGGTTGATGGTCCTTCCTGACTATATGACTTACTTTAGCATGTCAACAGGGGGAAAATCCTATCTTCTCATCAGCTGCCCTATGGTACAGTACGTCACTACGGCTCCATGCTCAGAAATCTTTATTTAACAAAAAACATTGACAAGTTTGCTTGATACTACAGGGCAAATTACTTTGAAACATATTTCAAGTTCTTTCCCCATAAGCCTCAACTATATAGGAAAATTCAGCCAGCTAGCTACAAGAGGAGTCTGGAAGACATTCAAAATGCTGTTTTTTCCATCACGATATTGGATAGATGGCAAATACCAGCCCCAGGCAACCACAGTGCTTGTAAGAAGTACATTTTCCCAGTGTGTTTTCCAATTTTTTTTTTCTTAATTCTCTTTGGAAAGTTGAATGGATCTTACATCTCCAGGGAGCAACTTTCTCTTGCTAAGCCATATGTTGAAGTCACAGCCCATCTATTTTTCTGTTATCTCTGCTATGATGTTTTCAGTTTGGTAGACTATAAAATAAAATTAAAGTGGACCTCTCTAGAACATCCAACGTGATTTTGTCCATAATGCAGATTTTAAAAGATCATAACTTTTTATCTGATTGTTGTGTGAACTAAAATCATCTGTTTACTTAACTTTCTTTTGCAATTTATTTTTCTTCGTAGTCAGATCAACATTTCCTATTGCATTGCAGTTCTCCACTACATTATAGTCTTGCTGCTCCAGTTTAGTCACAATCATTAGTGGATAAACTCCATTACAGATGCTTCTATAAGCATCTCAGTGGTGAAGCTGAAAATCTAGGTCAATTTTTTCACTGAAAAGTGAATCAAATTTCTTTCCAATGGTATTGGAAAGTGTGATAGAGAAAAACTCTACTGTATACCTTGGTAAACTTCAATAGACTCCTAAACCTTGATCAGCATTACTAACCAGTAGCATGAAATCACACACTTCTGTGTGCAGCACCTGCTAATAAATGCTCATCAGGCTAATGCTTCATTACAGGTTGGGGCTTATCAACTCTAGGAACAACATGCCACTCTTATTTACCTCTGGGTACTTCCAAATTCTCTCATCTCTATGACAGTGTGACCAGGCAGGAATGTGAGACAGAATATAGCCCCATGAGCCTATCTCATGGGGGAATTACATAAGTAAATGAATATCACTGAAAACACGGATTTAAAAAATCCTAAATAGGGTGTTAAAAATCCCCTGCTCTCCTGTGCAGTTTCAGCAGCTTCCCTCTTTTATGCTCTTAGTCTGAATATCTTAACAAAAATAACATACCTACGAGGCCACTGTGTTTCCGGACATGAAATCACTATCTAGCGTTCATAGTGCTTTATGGAGGGCAGCAGAATAGGGTTTGGATTTCATTAATTTCACTTTTAATACTACTATCTTGCCAAGCAGCTTGGCGAGTTGTACAGCCCAGCACTGTTCTGCCTTACATTTGCAACCTTTTAATCCTCAGTCAGTCCCATAGGAGCAAGCGGACATACATGAAACCTTTGCTATTACTCAAAATGAAGACAGGTTATGCAATCAGAATTACTGATACATCTGACACTGCCTAGCTTTTAGGATAATCTTCTGGTCAAGCAGGGTGGTTTTCTTCTATTTTTGCCCTCATTGATGGTATAATATCAGGCAAGGAGCACAACATCACTGCACCTCGGCTTCTTCCTTCATAGGATGGGTATGAGGCAGTCTCCCTGCTCTCCTTTGTGCTGTTCTTTGAGGTCTTCTGATGAAAGGTGCTAAAATAAGCACTATGTATTATTCATATATTAATTCGCTCTGGCATATTGGTTTCAGGAAACTTCATTTAAGTGCTCTGGGAAATCAACATCAAAGAAATGCGGAGTTAAACACAGTGAATACGCTCAGCAGTGGAGCAGGCCAGGCTTGACACAGCTCTGAAAAGCAAATAAAAACTCAGCATAGAAACTCTGTAATCTCCTTATGACCAGAAAAAGAACAACAAAAAAAAAGGCCCTATAATAACTTTTCTACAGCTTTTGGGGCAGTCTTGTACGGCTTAGTAGTGAATTCGACCCTGTTAATAGAATTTTGTAGGGCAGCCCAAAATATTTATGGAGATAATTTAATTAAGGAAGTGATGGTCCTGGACAAAACATTAAGTGATTAAGAGCCCCTGGGTTCCTTGGCTTTCAGCCTGTTTTTTGGGGAATTCTTAAAGAATTTTGAGATGCTGCTGATCTCTTTCAGTCTTCAAAAGATCTCGAGAGGGACACCCAAAAACTGACTACTCCAAAGTCTCACATCACTTCTGAGATTGCGGAACAAACTACCAGCACAGGATTTTTTAAAAAACTCTTCCTTATTCATTCACCAGGGTTTTCCTTAGGAGCATTTATTTAACCATTTTAAAAGCAAATTAAAATATGTATATATCTGGTAATATTTTTTGCTTTTTCCTCATTTCTCTCCATCACTTTGACGGACTGTTTTCATATATGCATATAAAATGAGAGACTCTGAACTCTGAGGGTAAAAGTAGAATTTCACCAGGCAGCACCAAGATATTCCCAGAAAACTTTATAGCATAATTTCCTATAATGAACCTTGAAGCTTAAACTCTCGATTCCGTAAACAAAGGCAGTATATGTGCACTGAGGGAAGACAATTCATAGTAATTTTGTCAGCAAAATTGTTACAGTAAAGGCCTAAGCAACACTTCATCTACCTGTCACTTGTCTTGAAAGGGCAGATTACTTTTTCCTCAATCTTGGCACATCCAATTAAGGTAGACTTACAAGCCAGGCAGGTGTAAAGTGCAAGCCAGCACTTGTTCACATTAGCAATTATCAATGGAAAAAATACATAAGTGCTGAGGCTTGGCACAACAGTTACCCTGGCAACCGTTAGCACTCAGAGCATCAGCAGAGACTAACATGACAGTTTGACATCTTTTCCCATAAAAAAGATGATTGCATTCTTTCTTTCTCGCTCTGTTTTTTTCCCTTTCCCTCTTTTCGTGCTGTTTTTTCCGAAGCTCTCTGCAGTGACCCTGCCTTGTTTAACTCTAGCCGCTCGCCCGCCAGCGTGTAGGGTGCCGAAGGCAGCTCCCCTGCTTTGCCGGCCAGTAGAGCATCCTCTGTGGAAACCAACTGTGTTTGCTGTTTATCTGGCCAAGCCTGAACAGCAGCAAGGAAAGGTGGAGAAGCTGCATTAGTGCTGTTGACCCAAGATAGCCAGAGACCTGCTGGCCAAGACAAGTTCACTCAATCTTACCCTTTTTTTATGCTGATAATCTGGAATATCCAGCAAGACACACCTTTCTTCTGCGGCAGCTTGCCTCAAGATACTGGCCCCTCTCACTTATGCATGGATGTTTGCAAACAGTTCCCTCTTTATTCACTGACTTCTCAAAAAGGAAGAGAAAGTCAACCAGGAGGGTGTATGTATTTTGTGTATAGGTGAAAAAACCTCATCCTGAGTTCCACCAAAGAACTCAGTCCAAGCAAGCTCTGCAGAAAGTACAACTTCAGAACATACCCAATTGTCCAGCCCTTGAGGACAGAAGAGCTTGAAGAAGGCTCAGCATCATTTTGGATTAGGCTTTGTTCTGTGGGATGCTTGTGGAGTAAGTTGTTTGAACTTGTTGACTGTGTTAGCTGCCAATTCTGTTACTTCTATTTGGCATTTTTATGTCAAATAGATTTAAAGAGTGATACGCCTACATCAAAATTTTGTTAATTAGTGACTGTTTCCATTAAAGTTTACCTGATTTTCCCTTCGCTGCTGCTTGGGAGCTATTTCTTTTTGTTGTTTTTTAATGGCCCCTTTCTAGGCAGTCTTTTGACATCCATTGTTTTCCTTCAGTCTTACTTTCTCTTTAATTTTGTTCACATCCTTCAATTTTAAAAAGTTAAATTAAAATCTTAAAGATCTAGGTCTCATTTAGTTTTCTTTTCAGTGGTTTATTTTCTTCCCTCTCTCCCTTGACGTATGTCATTCCTGCCCTTCAGCTCATCGTGTTCTCACTCACTGACATCTCCAAATGGAGAAGACTGGAAGGGCTGGGGATAGTTGTCTTGTTTTCCATGTGGAGGAAGAAAACATTTGGGAAGCTGGGTATACAAGAAAAGGTTTCATGGTGAAATTGAGCCAATAGTCTGGTCCTTAGTCTTAAATTCTAAACAAACTGAACACATACTCTGAAAGATATGCAAAAAATCAAAGCAAACATCTCCCAGAGTTTACAAGAAAATTCTGTATTTGCTTATTGTTGCATATACTGCACCCTTAGACCTCACAGAACTCAAAAGAGTAGGTTTTGGCTGTGGAATAACATTGACCTGAAAATTCAAGGTGTGGAGCCAAATCTTACTGCCTATGTACTTCCTGTGATCTCTTCCCACAGGCAAACAGAATCCGTGGTGTAACTTTAATTCTGTCAGCAGGATGAAGGCATAATAAATCACAGTAATAAACATTTTATAACATTAAACAAACTTTCACAGCTAGTCAATCTGACAATTTTGACCAGCATTAAATTTACTGGAATGTTTCTAATCATGAACAAGAAACAAAGTCATACTTCCTCTGGTACAGTTGCACTGATTAGAAGGGTGAACCAGCAAACATCATTACTGCTTTTAGGTTCTGTGACTAACAGAAACTTGTCCCTTTCCCTGCTATTCTGTGGACTGCATTGCAATCTCTTCCACAACAACATAATTTAATTTAAAAATCATGATGTTATAAGTACTTGAGAAGCAGTTACAGCCATTCAGTCAGAGAAAGGTCATGTTAACATAAATATTGAAAAGAATGATAATTAGGCAAGAAAAACAGCAAAACACATTAAAGAGAAATGAGGCAATTTTTAAATGTTAACATCTCAATTCAGAAATGTTTACACTACATTTAATGGTTCCATTTTCAATGAGCATTCCAATAAAAAAAATTACAGAGCAAAATTATGGAAGAGAATTACAACCAAAAATGACGCTGTATATGTTTTACCATCTTGAGAGAAAATGAATTGTCTGAACCTTGTTAAACACAACAGAATTCAAATAGTCCAAGCATGACTTACTGCAGAATAAAGCAAAGTAATCTCTTATTAAGAGGAAAGTACTTAATCTTTTTATGATAGTTCATAATTTAAAATTCTGAATATTTGAACTAGTTGCAAAATATTTAATTGTTTCTATAAGTTATCCAACCCATATCGGGCTGGATAAAGGTAAGAATGCCACAGCACTGTTAGCAATTTCATAGCCTGAAATACACTCTGGCTGCTTCTCATAGTGTTGTTTCCCACATAATCCAGCCTTGATATCAAGAAACACACACTTAATGACACTTTTAAAACTACCAAACAGGCTAAGTTTATTGTTGTTTCAGGGTGACTTCCAACTTAGAGTATATGCTTTTCAAGTTTAATTTTTGAGGGATGGTTTTACCTTACTTAAAAATATTACAAGAAACCTTAAAACTTTTATCAAAAGATACCTGGTTTTGCATATGCTCAGTTGATTTTCTTTTTTTCTTTTCTTCTCACTTATGGCCGTTACCATTTGCATATGTCTATTTTAAAAGAAATTTTAAAGTAAAAAGCTAAAATTCTCTCCCAGGAAAATGTGAATCATTTTCCAGTTAGGTTTGTTATCTACCTAGACACCACAACCAGAGAGAGTACCACGCTAATGTAGCAGTAGCATGATACAGTCCCCAAAACAAGGTCATTGTAATACAGCTAAACAGGGATGAAAAAGTAAAAGGATAGATGGAGCAATAAAGAAATGGGCTTGTAACTTAACTTTTTTTTTGTTTTATTCTCGGTGTATTTGCCACAGTATAAAGCCACACAGTTTAACCTGCACAATTATCATGTCAAGGAAATACTTGTGGTTTTGTTTATTTTTGAGTCAAAGGGAAGGAGAGATTGGTAACACAGAAGTCAGATATTAGGAAGAAGTGATTAAGACATTGTGAGAAGGGACAAATTTAACTAAGAATTCCTTCTTTAATTACAACCTCCTACACCCTTCTTTAAAATGCAAATGAATCTACTTAAGTGAATTTACTGTAAAAGGGCTGTCATGTGAGACCACCTTTATTTGCAGAGACCTGAGAACCTGAAATTCAAAGAATAGCAGAAGAGATTTCAGAGAGCTTAGAGCTCTAAGTGTATATAAAATAACTTGACAAAAATATGTTCCTGTGGTTTTCATTCTCAGGGGTCAGGCTCTTTTTCCCTCATGCAGCATATCTGCCAACAATATAATGTCAGCAGACATCAGTATGGGCATCACAACAGGAGCATGAGAAAGTTGCTCACCATTGTTGTAAACAGCAGGGCTGTGATTCTAGCAAGAAAAATCCTGGATAACAGAAAGTCCAGCTACCTGTAACACTTCTTACCACTTTTCTCTCTAAGCTCTTGCAGTCGAATTTTATCCCCAAAAAAAGGATAGACAGAAGGTGCACAAAATTATAACAAACTTATGTGAAGCACCAGCAGCAGAAGCAATAAAAGCCATATCAAAAGTGAGGCTATTTTTTTCTGCTCTTTGGTACAAATATAGCTGCTTACCCAGCATTCATCATTAAGAGTATTGTTGGGTCAGTTTTCAGGGTACCTAAAGGCAGACCTGCTGTGATTTCTGTAAATAGGCCATTAGTTTACAAGCAAAAAGCTGATTCTTGCTTTTGACTAGATTATGTCTCACGACAAAACATCTATCTGCAGAAAGTTTAGCAAAAATGTACTTCTGTGAAAGAAATTCAATCCCAAATTTCTTAGTGTTACCCGTACTGGGAAATAGGGTATGTGAAGTCTGTCCCTGGGAAGAACTGGAAAAGTAAAGCTTAGTAGAAAATAGCATAAAAAAAAGAGGTGCCAAGAAATTATTCCTTGATAACCTACAGAAAGGAAGCAAAAAAACCATTCCTGGTCTATGTTTGGGGCCTTTCTGTAAACCTCTCTAGGGAAGATGCCACAGCCTCCAGAGCAACCTAGTCCTGTGTTTTGCTTTCATGTTAGAAAGTTCTCCCAAAGTTTCACCCAGACCTCTCTGATGCAGTTGAAGCCTTTGCTTCTTACTCTATTCAATGAGGACAAAGAGAATGTTTTGCTCCTTTTCCCTTTGAATGTCTCTTCTGCTTATTTGGAGATGATTATTCTGTCTTCATTCAGTCTTCTTGTCTCTAGACTAAACAGTCTCAACTATTTCAGGGATTACACTGATTTCATAATGTCTGGTTGCCATATTTGGAATTTGAGCAAACTGAGCGGATGTATAATGATACTAGGTTGACCCAACAGAGTCTTTAAAATGTAAATATGCTTTAAACGTTAGCATTTGTTGATTCTTGCAGAGGAAACTCCTGTTGTCTAATGCCAATAAAAAAAGCAAGGAAAAAAGTGTGTGAACTGACATGAGTAACACGGGCCAGTGGTTTACCGTATAAAATTAGTGGGTCAGAACTATTTTTGTTACTTATCAGAGGTCAGCCCTTTGGGTGCTATCATTCCTTAGCTCAGAAATGTTTGATGACCAATATACATGCAATTTTCAAAAAAGGAACTATTCTAGATCTTCCTTTTGTGTGTTCCTCTATTTCTGGTATAACAACCATTGTAAAAACTCTTGAAGACTGGCATATAACTCCCTCCTGAGAACTGGGTTGGAGTGATGATATGGACCCTTAAAACCTTCGCTTTTATGCTTATTTTAAAATCGGGATTCGGTGTCTGCACAAGCCATTTGATATGGGGAAGCTGCCTTTTTCCAAGGGGATTGACTATGCAAGCAACAACTTAAATCTGTGAAAATGAATCAACTGAGTCAGCTGCCGATGACTGCAAAAATGGCCCGGATGCCGTTTACTGTTACCTTTTCAAGCAAGAGCTTGAAATTAGGAGAATTATAGCAAAACTGTCATTGAGGAGAGATCAACTGCCTGGAATTTGCAACGCAAACCTATTCTTATCCCTTATGCAGGAGAAAGATAAGTGGGGGGAAAAAAATAAATTAACAGCCATGAGAGTTCTCTCCCAGCTGCAGTTTCATCTTGTTTATTGTGGCTATTTATTTATATATATATATATATTTAAAAGCTTAAATGATTTGTTAGCTATGCATCAAGCTAACCCATATAAATGCATGTTTTATTGCAGCTGCTACAGCTTTTAATATTGTTTATTATTATTCTCTTAGCACCTAGAAACTAGTATCACGCCTTAAGGTCCCACTGTGCAAGTCTCTGTATGAGGAAGAGAGACAAGGGTAGTGGCTGCCCCAGAGGGCTCACAACATAGGATTTTGAAAGGATGAAGCACATGACCAGACAGACATCAAGAGGGACAGGTGGGGCGACAAGATGATGTTGTGCTGGTTTCAGCTGGGATAGAGTTAATTTTCTTCACAGTAGCTAGTATGGGGCTATGGTTTGGATCTGTGCTGAAAACAGTGCTGACAACCCAGGGATGTTTTCGTTCCTGCTGAGCAGGGCTTACCCAGAGCCAAGGGCTTTTCTGCTTCTCCCCCCACCCCACCAGCGAGGAGGCTGGGGGGGCACAAGGAGTTGGGGGGGACACAGCCGGGACAGCCGACCCCAACTGACCCAAGGGATATCCCAGACCGTAGGACGTCATGGTCGGCAGATAAAGCTGGGGAAGAAGAAGGAAGGGGGGACGTTGGGAGTGATGGCGTTTGTCTTCCCAAGTCCCCGTTAGGCGTGATGGAGCCCTGCTGTCCTGGGGATGGCTGAACTCCTGCCTGCCCATGGGGAGTGGGGAATGGATTCCTGGTTTTGCTTTTTGTGTGTCAGTGCAGAATAGAGTACAGGGAGAGGTCTTTTTCTTCCTCTGCTTCTTCATGCTTTTTGTCACACCTGATCGTTGCTTTGTGGCTTCAGATAAAGCCCTGTCTTGTAACTGGCTCTTTCCTGGGCTCCTCACTACACCTGCACAGAGCCAGAAATGGAACGAGGGCAAATTACTTCCAATAGAGACAAGCTCTGGGTTTGCCTAGCACCACTGGGGAGTCTTTTGCACAGCCGGAGGAAAACATTGATACAAATACCTTAGATTAAAATTACCAGCATCTGTCTTGCGCTGTGAGTATCTATTCCTTATATGAAAAAATATAACATCAGCAAAGAACTACAAAACCTCCACAGCCTTAAAAGATCACAGTAAAAAAAAGAAAGGGATGTCTAGCTGGTTAACAAATGCAGACTTGAAAAGTAAGTACTCTAGCTAAAACACCTCATAGAAAATGCCTCTCATCTGCTCCATTTCTTTCATACTGTGGAAGTTCTAGCCTGGATCCCTCCTTCCAGTTTGTCGTGACACAAGAAGAGATGATTTATTAGCTACTCTTGACCTGTCTGAGTCTTTGTAGGTTAAAGCTAGCACCCTGGTTTCCAATGACTTTCACAGAAATGTGCATTCCCTGTTTTATAGTTTCTGGTATAAAGTCTAGTCCCATGGCAGATCTGTTGGTTGGTGTTCAATGTTTTATTCAAAAGGATTTAGTATATGCTTGTACATATTCTGATATCATCTATCTCAATAAGCCATGCCAGAGTCTGAGATCAGCTGAAGTAGTTTCAGAAGTAGTTGATGGACAGAAAAACATAATGAGTGCTGCTAAGTTGTGTTCTCAATGGATGGGCTCCCAGCTATGTAATTTAATCCACTTTTTGTCACTCCTCTCACCTTTCCCCATCACCCAGAAAGGGTTCTGATTCAACAAAATAACAAAACTGAAGTGCTGCTTAATTACACCCATTGTATGCTAACTTGTAGGATCAGTCATCTGTTCAATGAAAGAGAAGGCAACATGAAACAACAGGCCAATGAGATCTATCTGGGGAGCAATTAAACCTTAAAAATATAATTTGTGGTCCTGAAGGCTAGCATATGCCTTGGCTGAATAGCACAAACTATAGACAGAATCAGTATGTTTCAATTTGGGTGTTTTTCCCCACAGGAAATGTTTGGCCAACATACTCTATCGAAAATAGTGTGCTGCAGGTGGTGGTTGGGATTTTCCATCCTACTGATCGTGCTGCCTCTAGAAGCAAAAAATACAGGGACTGCCAAGACTTGCATTTGTTATCTTATAGATGCTTATCATGTTGAAATATGCACTTTTGCAGGTTTATAGAGCTGAGGTAGTTAAAAAGGCACACTGCATATTACTATTTGATTTTGCTTCAGTCAAAAGAGCCCATGTTACTCTGGAAACCAGAGGTGAATTTCAGTTATCCAAAGTTAGGTATTCACATGCCTTATTTATATGTAGACAAGGTGTCTAACCCATATTCTCTGGAGATCAAGGCAATACTCTCTGTGGAGTTGGTATTCATCTCCTAAAGCACACTCCAAACCGTGTCAGCAAGATAATACTCTGGATACCTCAACAATCAATTTAGTTGCTGTAACTTCGGCACCTAGTGCCATTTTAGATGTTCTGGGCTATCGCATCTGATCTCAAGCAGCCATTCCAGAAAGGCGGACCTCTCCCATACACCCTGTGACAGGCAGATGATTTCAGTATCAGAAAGCATGCTGATACCTGCACTTAGACACCTGAATTGTGTCTTGTCAATTGTATTGACTCTTCATTGATTGAAATGGTAAATATCTAGCATACAGGTAGACACTTGTCTATACTATAGATACATAACAGACACCTGAAAGTAGTTCGCTGAATCTAAAGCTACACTAGGTGACAAGCAGAAACTGTTGTAGTTTATCATTGGACAAAAGCCTCCACTTGAGTGAAATGGAGAGCCGTTTACCACCGCAACAGTTGAACAACAATTGAAACTAAGTGATAACACAGAAATTAAAAATATGACAGCGCAATGCAAAAGGCAGATAGACTTGGGTGATATCTATGAATGACATTATCACAGCACTAGTGTTAACCTGAGGTACTTAAAATTAAGCCAAAACCTGAACCACTATGACCAGTCCAGAGACAAAAAAATCATCCAAAGCCAAATGAAAATAATGCTATTGACCAGTGAAACAGAAATTATTGGATGCTGCCTAGAGATATAGTTACTTGGACTGACCCTGCTGTGTCCTTGAAAATAACTGACTTTGCAGCAGAAGATGACAAAAAGGCTGTTTGGAAGGAAAACAGAATTAAACTCCTTGAATTCTCAACCCTTCAAAAGCTTTGCTACCAGATGAGTGTCTAAGTTTCTCTATAAATGCACCTTTTTAAAGCAGCTATGTTTATCCCATGATTTTTGTCTTTTCAGGACATAGCTGTATTATCATGGAAAATAGAAAGATTGTAGACAACTAGCTTAGGTTGGGTACCTGATAATTGGAAACTCGGATTTAATTTTTTCACTCTACTTAGAACATCTAAATTAGGGCTGGATCCCCATGTCAATGGATAATGAGTGTACTAGCACCTTAGAAGATTTAGGTGTCTGCTCCTTTGTGCTGCAGTTCATTGTCTGTCCAGTATGGATAATCTGTCAGGTAAGACTGTCTCTATCTCATGATGGCATTGTAATAGATAAATATAAAGACATTGTGCAATGCATAAAGATTAAGGTAATGGAGACTACCTTGGCACATTAGCCAGGTGGCGTCATGAATGAATATGAAGATCAATGCAAATATCAAAATAGAGTATGTTTTAAACTGGAATGTTATTTGACTTCTGCTGGCTATGGTAGGAGACAGAGATGTGCTGTCACTCTTTATTCTCATCATGTTGGTCTTTTTCACACACTCTGTTCTCATTACTGTAAAATCTCAGCAACAGTTTTGGATTTACTGCCCACTTAAACTCCTCTGTGGAGTTAATCAGTTGACACTGTTGTTATTTTTGCTACTTTTTTTCTTGCCCTAATTCTGGGTCATCTGCCATTTTTGAAGCATCTGAGGGAGACTGGAAGGGAAGGAATATTGCATCTTCAAAGACAAGGCCCACAGCCATTTTTAGAGATCTGTATTATCTTGTAACTTTAATGGGGCAGTTCTATTATGTACTCTCTTTACTCCTCCATATCCTTAGTGAGGCATACAAATGTTTGCCAAAGGGCTTTCCTATTTTCTTTGCTACTTTCCTTGGAATTACAGAGTCTAACATATTTGAGACCCAGTACTTCAACAGTTTTTAATGGTTCTAATTACCTTGTTATCTGATCTTGGGCAATAGGAGATTTTTTTTACATCTTCGTTTCCCTCAAAAAAAAAGTCTGCCTTTCTCTCAGACATGTTACTATAACTTGTGCTTCCTTTGTGAGTACAGATAAATAGTGGAGGCCCTCAGTGACATCAAGCTAAATTTTATTTAAGTCCTTCAGAGGCAGGGCAGAACAGAATTTTGCAGTATTTGACTGATAAGACATGACATCTCATAGAGATGCCATTCTTCTACTTTCCATCTGGAAACTCTGGAAATATACATAGTAATCTAGTACATATTTGTACTTTGGGTAAACTGTGTTGGACAAAGACATAAATGAGGCTCACCACAGCAGAAATCTATATTCTCTCCTATATCATTATTATGTGTTTGGAAATCAGTCAACACAGACATCCCAAAAGCCGGCACACAAGTCCGTACATTTTTTGACCATCCCATGACACCCTATTCACAGAATGCCTGAAACTATACACATGCTAGAGATGCTAAAGTTTCTATTTTAGCTGATTAGTGGTGCAAGTTCAAAGCACACTGTCATAAATCACCATTGTTCATGTATTTTCTGGAATTATGTTTCTGGGAATGGTTTCAACAAAAAAACAGCAATCCTGCATATAGCTAAAAGAACAAAAAAAAAAAGATCAAGAAGAAAAAAACCCCACAACAATAAAAAAAAAATCCCCAACCCCAATGCATTTGCCAACTTTGTTCTCCAAAAATTTCTTGTATACTGTTTTAATTTTGTCTTGCGAAGTGTTGGACTTGAGTTTGATAGATCCAGCTCAATTCCCAGCCCTTCCCTTGTCATCATGTGTGACAGGGTTGTGGGACTTCTTCACTCTTCAGTTGTGGGAAGGTCTTTCCTTAAAGAAATGTCCTGGAGGGAAATAAGGGCAGGGTTGTGACACACCATAAGAATAGGAGCCACAGCTAATTTGAGGTAGGCAAACACACACTTCTGTGGTCATTTTCTTTTTCTTTTCTTCCAGCCAGCAGGACATTCCAAACTTTGGGAGGTTTTAAATTTAACAACTTTCATACTGTATTTTCAAGGCTTGTCTCTGTGAATGGCAGAGCTCACAAAGCTTGGTTTCTTGGGGATTTCATCTTGTGGTAGGTTTGTTTTCCAACAAAATCATTGTGCTGCTGCCATGTGAGCTTGCCTTACTGCCCTCCAGGGAACCCTCATGGAAGAGAGGTTTGCCTAATGCCTTGGCACTGGGAAAATCTTCATTTGATGTTCATGACTTATTAGACACCAGAAAATTCACTCTGAGATCAGTGAAGTGCACGCTCTCTGCTGTCTGCTGGAGTGTGGATTGGGGCTGATGGTCTTCCTGTGATTAGAGCATTCGTGATGCCTTCTCTGTGCAAATCCTCTGGTCTCTAATAAGGGCTGCAGGACTTGTTTAAGGACATGTGAGTGGCAAAGTTCATAGTCTATTCTGTTAGTTTGACTGATACCGTTAGAAAGAACAAAAAGCTAGCTTTTTAAATTGCCTGCACACATTTTAGATCCAATACAGAGGAAGCTAACTTCAAAATAAGTACAGGTAAAGATAATTAAAGATTAAGCACAGTGATTGTAATCTGTTAAATAGTCTGAAGAAAAAAGAGAGTCCCGCCTGTGGAAAGTAATGAGAGCAGTAAGGAAAAGGATGATGCTGGCTACTGATAAATATCAATAAAATCAGGTATCATATGGGAAAGGATAAGTGGATGATGACTTTTAATTATTTCCTCCAACAGGGGAACCAGAGTGGGGCCAATGACACAAAGAGACATCAGGTTTAAAAGCAAGCAAAAGTAAATACTTATCCATGTAGCATACAGTTACAATTTAAAGCTCTGTTGTAACATGGCAAAAAGCATAACTGACTTAAGATACAGACCAGAGAAATTCATGTAGCTTTCAGAGATTTTCAGAGTTTGGACATGATCTCTTGCTTTGGAAGTTTCTAGATGCTGACAGTCAGAAGCTGGGAAGGTAATAATCCCTCTATACATGCCCCGTTTCTCATGTTCATATTTAGGTGACAGTTACTGCCTGCTTCTAGAGACAGGATTTTGGCTTGGTGAGCCCTGTGGTTTGACATAGGGTGATGGCTCTCATGTTCTTCAGTTAA
Organism: Haliaeetus leucocephalus; assembly: GCF_000737465.1. NCBI lineage: Eukaryota > Metazoa > Chordata > Aves > Accipitriformes > Accipitridae > Haliaeetus > Haliaeetus leucocephalus. Next base: position 2,739,570 of record NW_010972972.1, on the reverse strand, counting down.
CAGTTTCAGTTAACAAAACAGTGAGAACATTGATGATTTCCAGTTCCAAAGTGCTCTGTGTGAGTGTGAAATGTTATAATTTAATGTGTGCTCTCATTTTAGTTGAGCTGTGCAGCAGTACTGGCAAGCTCTCTCACAGCTGGGGGGAACTTGAATACCTAGAAATGTCAATTGGTGTAGTTATTCATTTTGCTTTCGTCTTCTTGGGCTTCTAACACCTACTTCTGTCAATTTGGTTAGACGTGCATTTAATAGACATATCTTAAGTTAGCCAGAGAAGATGCATGACCCCTTCAAAGAGAAATTCTCTGTAGGTGGTCTGCCATGTTGCAAAATGCAATTAGCTGAACATCTCCACCATGTGAAATCAGCATATCCCCAACGGTGGAGGCACATCAGCAGCTGAGCAAAGGAGAAAAGATGTCTCTTCCCAACAGGCAGGCAAGGAGGAAAAACAATAGGAAGATGAGGATACACCACCGGTGAGTGGAAAAAAAAAACCAAAAAAACAAACAAAAAAACTTTAGTGATAGTAATGAAAAAGAGCTGAAATGATTTTCCATCAAACTACATGCACAACTGCAGTGAGGTAGCCTGGCACCCATCTTTCTGCCTCCCTCTTCTCCTCCCACCCACCGAGGTCACTCTGTCACTGGTGGCAGCCGCAGGTAGCAGGGCTGAAGATTATTTCCAATTTCTTGGTCAATCCTTTTAGCCCTTATTGCTCTAGCTCTAACAATACATTCCCCTCCTTCACGTCTTTCAACTACCTCAGCAAGTACTCTTCCTAAATGAAGTTACAAATATATTTAGCTACCAGCTACACACCATTTCCTTTTTTACTGAATCTGCAGTCTTACCCCAATTTTTTAATTGGAGAATTCATGAGAAATTTCTTTGAACTTTTCATTAGCATTTTTCACTCTGGAAATTTTGAGTAACGCTTTCCAAGATACTTTTCAGTAATGGAGCAGTGAATAATGAGAATTTATTTCCCTTTTCAAAAGTAATTAATAAACAAAGAGAAGGTACTGCTTTTCTACTAAATCAATAGATTAATAGAACATTTTCTTCCTGGCAGCCATAAAAGAAATGTGACTTAATGTAATGCTAATTCTCAGAAAATAAAAAAAATATATTATAGTCACTTGAACTAATGTTACATGTACAATAGAGAACTGGGAGCAACTCCAGGACTCTCTACAGGAAAACAATAGGTGTTGTGCTAATGCAGAGGTGCCTTTGTTTTTTAGAGAATATCTTAAGTAATATATCAATGTATGAACTATGCTTGCTAACTGTGTAATCAATTGGCTTTAATGGTCAATTCAGAAAAAGCCATCTTACACTTTCTGTGGTTCAGTTGATGGAAACAAAAGTTGAGGCAAGGCTAAACAGCCAAGCAATATATTTTCTGAGAACTGGAGGCTCTTCAGAGTATTTGCTGTGATTCCAGATGAAGTGCATGACAGAGGCTGTGCAGCAGAGGGGTTAGGGTATGGGAAGCATGAGGACGAAGACAGTTCAAGAAGAAAGGAGATAACAGAATCAGATTTTAGATATTCAGTGACCAGACTTTGATGTTAAAGAACACTGGAAAGAGGGTTTGAAATGAGAAAAAATGTGTTTGCGTGGAAAATCTACTGCCATAGCACTGAGCGGTGTTAAAGGGCAAGAGGGAGAGAATACAATCTCTCCAGTCAAAATTGGAATCTTGAAGCAATAACAGGAAGCGGTCATTTTCAGTAAACAATTAGGGACAGGACTAAAGATAGGCTAAAAACAATTTACTAGCCATATGAACTAGAAAATAGGAACACAAAGTGAAGTAAGAAGGAAAAGGAAATGATTAATTGTGTCCAGAAGAGAGAAAAATATTATATAATAAAACCACAGCAATAAAAGTGTGTTGAGATATTTGGATTATGATTTTTTTTTCCTTTTGAAATCCGCTGTATACATTGAGAATAGTTCACATCCTCAGGTGTTAAAAAATGTTCCTGAGCAGAGTAACTAAGAGCTTTGTCTAAATTAACCATCAATACTTGACAAAGGGACAGAGACCACGCAGGCAGATCCAGAAAATGCTGTAATCAGTATGCAGCTGTGCTACAAAGGCTGGCACACTGTTAGGATGCAAAGGGAGGAAGAATCAGATTCCCATTTGATGTGAGTGTAAAGGAGAAAAGTGAAGCAAGAACTCTGCAATTCTGATTTTTGTTTTTGGAAGACTAATTGTTTCAAAACCTTCTTGAATTACAATGTAGGAACAATAACAGTAAAAATCAGGTATCAGATGAGTAGAAAGGTTTCATCAAAAAAAAGAACATACAATGCTCCACTCTGATTTTGACTTCTTTTCATTGTATATTAAAGTACAAAGTAAAATTGGAGAAGTGAAAAAAAAAAAACCCTAACATATTTTGAAGTGGAAAAATCTAAGGACTCCAATACTGTAAAACTGAAACCTTTTCACTCACCAGTGTACCTCTCCCTCTGCGCACTGCCCTTGCCCTCAGCCCTAACCTTCCAGTGCTTATTTCAGAGCTAAACTTCAAAGGCAACAAAATTTCCTCTTGAAGAGCCTGAAGCAGCTCCCTGCTCACTCCTGGATGTCTCCAAACGCACCTGGAGACATCCAACCTTCTCTGGTCATGCCATCAGGGACCCGCACAACTAGTCAAAGCTTTTTGGTTCTGCTCTGGTTCCCAGATGTCTGGATCCCTTTGAGCCTTAGCCTCGAATAGTTTCACGTTTCTCTTTACTTTCCTGTAAAATGGGTATTTCATAACCTACATGTAAAATGCCTGTGAAGGCAGAAGACAGCTACTCGTGTGCAATCCTCTCAGATTAGATGTATTGTAGGAGTAAAACATGATATGTACATGTACACGTACATGTTGGACTAGATGTACACACGCACTGTACTCATTGTGTACCATCACAAAATGCTAGAAGTAAGGGCTAAATGACAAGAAAGAGGGAATATCACTAAAAAGATCCTTTTTGAAGATGAATGACCATGCTAATAAGTAACTACAAAAATCAGTGTTGGCTCTTGGACATGGTTGTCTGGGTGTCAGATCTGACTTCCACATTAGAAAATAATGTTAAAATGGGATGTGGAATACTGTGGGTGAAGACCAAGGAACCAAGATTATTTTATTGACTGCCCTAACAAAAAGCAACAGTAATTATGAAGTTTTCTATTAAAAAAAGCATAAGTCTTATAGCAAAATTTAAAAGAAAAAAGACAGGCAGACAGAAAAAGTATGTAAAATAGAAGTTGCTTTAGCCAATTGACCAGGAAAAAGATTTGAGAATTATTACCAAAAAAATCTCTAGAGCCTCAGCTCACTGCAAACTGCAGTGGAAAAGGCAAACAATGTGCAGGTTATATTTAGGGACCACAACAGTTATCAGAGAAGACAGTGGTTCTGCTACAATAGTCATTCAACAGTAGTTTCCTGATAAAGCCAAGCTTTATCCATAATCAGTTGCCTCAACATACACCAAAAGTTGAGAAGCATTTCTAAAAGGAGACAGTGTAGAGCAGGCACAATTTCAGTCAAAATACTACATTTTAGAGAACCCAAATTACAGTGAAATATGTACAAGCCCTGTCCCCATCCTGTGCTGGCTGAGGGAACTAAGGAGAGATTTATCCATAAAATGCTGATGAAGGAGATTGATAAGCATGCACTTGGGAGGAAAATGTGCAAATTAAATCACCAGGATGCTGCAATCAACCCAGCTGCAACTGTGCAGCGAAGGGTGCTGCTCTCAGCATCACTTTGCAGCCACCCCAGCTCCTTGATGCAGTTCTCTGTGTGTCCCCAGATGGCTGGACCGACAGCACTGGAACCAGGCTGGGGACAGGCATGAGGGGGGCAGCAGAACCTGGTGCCAATTTTTCCCCCAGAAGGTAGCAGAAGGAAAAAAATTGATGGAAACATGAAAACAACCTGCAGGTAAAGACAGTGATTGCAGAAGTTGCAACTCATCTACCTTCTATGTGCTTTTTCCATCACCACGTCATTTGTTTAAGTCTGCTCGGGACACTTCCAGGTCCCCACTTGAATTAAAATCTCCCTGGTTAGGAAAGAACAGGTGACCAGCCTGCAACAGGATAAATCAGGATATCAGGTATGGACTAGTGTATATCATGAACCTGAGCTGGTCACCAGAGGTGGGGGGATACAGTCGTGTGTGTGTGTGTATATCTGGAGAAAAAGATACTCAAACCCCATTTTGCACACATTTGGCATTTAAGAACTGTGAGCCCCAAAATTAAATAGGAAATTTTAAATATCAAAACATTGCAAGGAAATTCACACTGATGAGAAGAGATGATGAGCTGGATGCTAAGCAGTACTAAACTAAAGTGTGGAACAGGTTTCATTTTATTCTTTTGGCAGTATGTTCCCCTGTTTCCATTTTAATGGGGATCTTCATATGTTCATGCTTAAAATGATACAGCAATTCTTTTTTTCCCTCCTGCATAAAATTCTACTGACTTTACAAATGCAAGCAGAAAATTTAATTTTGTCCGCTCTCAGAGTAACAGTAATTAGACACAATCAGGAAGGGTACAGTTGGGATAACTACTTTTGAGGGTATTTTTACTTATCCCTTACATCAGGTTATTACTCTTCAAAATTTCAGGACATTGTGGCAATGATGAAAAGTATTCGTTCATTCACAGCCCATTGGATTAGGTGTTTATCCAAATCCCACTATCAACAAGATGGGGGGAAACCTCCCACTTGCAAGCTCGCTCATATCACACTACTTACAGGATCCTCTGCCCACCACTTCAAAGCAGCCATCTACCAAGGAGGGCTGCAAAGCTGTTTCACAGTGCAAATCAACAGCTTCCAGCACTGCAGGGCAGGATATAGAAGCTATCATCTACAGCATTTTATAAAGACTTTAGGAAAGAACATTATTTTTTGATTGTTTTAAAAATGTCTGTTATGAGTATATCTAATTTTTTGACTGCTATCATTTGAGAAGGATGAGATCAACCTTGCCATTTCCTATAGAAAAAATGTTTTGTTTGTTTTTTTTTTTTATGCAGCTAATACAAGCTCTATTGTTACGTTATCTCCTACACTTTGTAGAAAGCGAGCCACAGGCCTGCAGAACCAAAATGGCTCAGTCACTATGGCACAGAGTATGAATATAAGCGTAAACGATCAGAAATATTGTTCTTCATGCAGCCTCTGTGGACTGCTTGTGGAGCTGCTGACGGTGAGGATGGCACTTGTTCAGAAGGTATTTTCCTTATGTTATTTCAAACACTGCGTTCATTTTGTGATCTGAAACGGGTAATGTATATTAAACATAGTTTTCTCTCTCTTACCTAGGCTGGTGCAGGAGATGCAAGTGTTGCCATAGTTTGATCCACAGATCTTAAAGTAATATACAGATATTAATGAAGCCATAGCATGCCCAAATAAAGTAGCTTTATAATTTAATACCATTTGAAATGGGGCATGCACAACTCAAACAGGTTATGCTTAGCACAACATTTTCCTGCTTAATTAAAAGGGAACAAAGAAAAAACATGGCCAAAATTATTGCCGTGCAGTAATAGCTTGTCAGCTTAAGGGAAAGGATTTCTTTCAAAGTCTGTGCCTCATTTCTTAGGAGCAAAATCCAGACCAACTTAAGGCTGTACTTAGCTTTAAGCATGTCTTACTAATTCAGATAATTCACAGGACCTAATGTTGTTTTAATTGTCTCGCCCTCCTCCCAAATAATGTTAGACTTTGGTTAGTCTGGAAAAAAAAGAAGAAAAAAACCCAACCCCCAAACTACATTCGTTTTCTTTATGCCTCCCCATTTCATTTACAGTGTCATTTGTCTTTGTGATGATACAGCAAAAATAAAGCCTTGCTTGGCTAGTTTGCATTGCACCTCGCTGTGCCGCTCCAACTCTCCATGCTTTCCTCCTGATTTACAGTATCTGGGCTCATCCCACCACATCAATCACTGCATCTCTCATCACTGAACAAACAGTAAGGAGGAAGATGCAAAAGTGGAAGGGGGGGAGTAGGGGAACCCAGCACACAAACTGCCCTGTAAAGAATGGCTGGTGTTAAATTCCTGTCTGCAGAGATAAAATCTGGCATGTGAGGCATCTTAGCTGGGAATGACTGTTCTAACTTCATTAAACTGCGATTACTGGATTCAGGGGGGAAATGATGCTTCCTTTAAGGGAACATATAATCACTAACACAGCTTTTTCCCTGAAGGGAAATCTGTATGACAAATAGCTTGCAAGATAAGTGTGGTATTTCTGTGGTAATTCTATGTTGTCCTCGACAGTCCGAAGGCAAATGCAGGTAACTATAAGGTAGATGAAATACAAGCCTGACATTTCAGCGTGTTATTAGCTACGTGCAGGATAAGCAGAACATCCCTGAAATACAGACGGTCCCTGCTTCTGTGGGTTTACAAATTACCAGTTCTCATCCCCACATGGAAATACAGACTGAATGTTGCTCTCGAGCTATGCCTTACATTTTAAGACAGCTTTCCTCTCCCACTGTGGTATTGTCATTTCCAATTAAAGGCATTTTATGCTAAAACATTGATTTTTCACTTTCTGTTCTCTGCCAATCACTTTTCCCTCACAACAGTTAACATCTGTTTTCTTTCTGCATTGCTTTTTTAAAAACTAATCATGGGTTTGAACAATATTCCCAGTGCAGATATCCTTTCCTGTCTGAAACATAGTGGAAATGCAACTCTGGCTCAGAGCTTTGGAGCTCAGATTTCTCTATTATGATACGAAAAGTGGGAAGTCGAGACATAAGCATGCCTAAATTTCAAATGCATTTTGTTTTCCCAGTGTTGTTCTTGGTCTTACATGATTTTGAACTCTGCTGATTCCAGTAGAATTATTCCTGGCTTAGACTATCATAAGGGAAAGGGTGAATAAAGATTAATGTAAAAAGCATTTAAAAAAAAAAATCCAAGATACTTTGTTACCTATGGGGTCAAACCTTGGAATCTTTTCTTGATACTTAGTAATCCTATATTTTATTGAAATGATATACTGCTTTGGATTGAGTAAAAATTCAATAAAGGATTCAAAAATTTGGATATCTACACATGGTCTGGACATAGTTTTTCTCCCTGCATACAAGAAAAACAAAATCTTAATATTTTTTTCAACTTTTTCTTTTACATTCTTTTAAATTGACATTTCCAATATGTTACTTGGAAATTTAAAAGTTGCAAAAAGAAAACTGTTAACTCTTTTTTAGCTTCTCTTTCTCTTCCTCTCTCACATGCATATATATGCACAGATACATAGGACATCTCAGATGTGTAAGGAACCAGTTGAATTAGGAATATGGAATAAACTTAATCTACCAAAAGAATTTCATAGTAGACAAAAATTCTAGGCCATTAATGATAGGAAGTCTTTCTACCTCTTACCTGAATAAAGTTTTGTCATTTAAGTGTCATTTCTGCTCATCTTTAGGATGCTAACAGAGAGTCAGGAGGGTGCACAAACAATACACTAGCTCTGGACTGATTATGTGTCCTAACATCTCACCTTCTGCATATTTCTCTTTTGCTTAGTAAAATATGCAAATGCTCTTTCTAGATGTAACCCACATTGTATTTTGTTTAGGCTACTTTCTCCATGCTTAGACAATTACATATGTGATTTTTACGTGTCACTTATGAGAAGAAACTGGCATAGCGACCTCTAATACTAAGAAATAGGAACTTGTCTTCAAGTTTTGCGGAAATAAGACTGTGTATTATTTGGTTTAGAATAATGAGCCATATCTGACCCTAAACCCAGGGTGTCTGAGCTCAGGTGATGGGATCACAACAGTAAGTGATACAACTAAAGCAAAACACTGGCTTAACCAGAATTTCAGGATCACAACTTTTATTGCTAAATAATAAGGGCCCTGGGACCAAACAGCTCTGGCTGGCTTGTGTTCACACGGCTTGGGAGTAATCCCCTCCAGAGGAGATTTTTCTTGGCTAGAGTTAATCGGAGCAAAGCAAAGAGCCTGGGAGAAAGCTAACAGTTTTGCAGTGGGCAGACAGAAGGTCCAAGCTTGCTCCCTGGCTTTCTGCACAGGGGTTCAGAGGTAGCCTTCCAGAACGGTTCTTTCCAATAAGCAAATCACAGTGACCCCACTAACAAACCAAAAGGGAAAACAGCATCTGTACCTCCCATGTTGCACTTGGTGATGCTGTAGACCCCAAAACAATCTGCTTGGAGCATTGCCAGACAAGGAACTGGGAAGAACAGTTGACTCAGTAACAGAGAATGCGTGATTTATATGTGGCCTTACCTAATATTAACAAAAATAAGAACTCAACAGTTTGAAAGCTGGGGGAAAAACAGGAAAAAGGTGAAAAGAGCGAGGTATGTGTCAATCAAAAGCAGAAGAGGTGAGCAATCAGGGTAGATGTGGTAGATGTCATGGTTTAACCCCAGCTGGCAACTAAGCACCACACATCTGCATCTTATGGCCCAGACTCCTGCCATCTCAGAGTCCAGCTGACCTTCTCAGGTGTGTTTCTCACAGCTCGTGGGAGCACAGGAGAACCTGTGACCGGACAAACAGAAACTGGCCTTGCAGAGCAACTCAGGATCTGTAGAAAATAAGAAGATATATGCCTAGAAAGTCTACAGATGCGTGAGAGGGAAAACCGAGAAGAAAACAAAAGAAAGGAGATCCATTATGCCAGAAACATACTGTATGTCCATGCTGTACACGTTGTGACTGGAAAAGGGCTTCAGGCTGTTGTTTTGTAGCACTTCTCTCCATCACTAGACTCACAACACTGACAGCTCTGGGTTTTGATCCATATGACCCTGAGCAGGTAGAAAGATTTGGATTGTGCTTGTGCTAAAATGAGATTTCCCTTCCTAAAGCTTACGTTTAAGCCTTAACTCAGTTTGTTTGACATTCAAATGCTTTCTGTGAATTTTTGCCTCCAAGGCTTAGCCTTCCTTATCAGGACAATTCCCTTAAGCAACTGATTTGTGGAAACTTAGGAGCTGTGAAGCAGAAGGTTGGAGTCGGACATAGCGATAGTCACACAAGTTCAGAGCAAATCCATTAAACCCTGTTCTCCGTGAATCCACAGCTTAGACCTAACCCACCACCGTGTCCCTCCTGTTCTACACGAGCATAACCTTAATGACATCAGTGGGGAGTCACTGATGGAAAAGGGATTCATGCAGTCGAATTTCAGTCTGCAGACTATTGCGCTTATGATGCATGCCAGAGTCATTATGAAAATGATGAATTGTGACTGATCCTCAGAAAACTTTGGTATTCATAGTCCTCTAGCCACATATTTCCTCTTATACTCAGTTAAAACTGCAGGTGTTCTCCCTGTAAGTAAAACATATTAATGTCTTCCTGTAATTTTGCTAGGACATATAGGCTGTTATCCCTGTACTTAAGGTGGAGTAGTGTGCGTCCAACGGAGTAATACCTGGGTGCTGTTGATCATACAAAGGTGTTTTAACATCTCTAATGGTGTGAAAAGGAAGACATTGTGCTCTGAGAAGTGCGGTTGATTGGAATCCTTGCTAGTTGGAATAACAGAATACAAATAAGGTAGCACTGACGTGGCAGAAGGTGGGGCTTTTTTTATAAAATATGGCATCATGTGTGTGTTTTCTGGATTACAGCATGATTAAGAGATACCTTCATAACAAGTTATCAGGCAGCTTGTATAAGATATTTGGCTTATCAAGAGATGAGCCAGTCAGGTCATTAAGTGTAGAGTCAACTCCAAGCTGTAGACACTTAAATTTGGATGTCTCAATACACCTACAGGGGAGGTAGTTTCCTAATTTCTCATTACACTCAGTGGTAACCAACACAATGAAACGAGTCTAGAGAATTGCTCGGCTCACTCTAATATAGACGCATTCAGCCAGGCTCCACTGACTGCATTAACTAGCTCCCAATTAGCTAGAAAAGTGAATTAGGTGTCTAGTTCAACACCTGCTCCTAGATGTCTACAATCCAGAGCTAAATCCCAGGCCAACAGTGTGGTGCTGCAATTAAAGTGACATAAATACACTGATGTTTAATCAGTGAGATAACTCTGTTCTCTCAAGCCAAGGAGGTTGTGGCTATAGAAGGGATGTCAAATTATTAGCAAGGTTTTCTATTGCAAGAATGCTTTTCTAAGACCAACAATAAAGAGTGGTAATTACATGTTCTTGATTTCTGCCCAAGTAAGCCTAGGACTTGCCATAACAACTGTAATAGAACTGGTCAGCATTTAACCTAGTAGAAGTAACAAGTGCTAAATTAAGGTTTGAGCAAGTCTGATCATCAGCACAATTGGCATATCAAGGGAAGAATGAAGATTATGGTCCACAGTGTAGATACCCATGCCTGAAATACTGGTTAGACGCTAACTGCTGTAGTGATTATATGTATTAGGCCAGTTATAATTTCAATTCGCCCAGTAACATTGTAATATATCTCAGTTTGCTCTGGGGAATTTGGTACATAACAGCTTGTTACCTATTGATTCTCTGAGAAAACAAAAAAGCTAGCTTTCAAATAATCTAATATTATCTGTAGAATCCCAGATATGAACTTTTGGGAATCTTTAAAAGGAAAAACTTACCTAGTTTAGTTCTAATAAGCAGACTATTTGTACTAAAGATAACATATATATATATATATATATATGCAGTGTTGCAGATATTTTATAATGGGATACAGAAAAGAAAAATAAAAATAGTTTTGACTGAAACATTACTTACTGAATTAATTCATAAAAGATTTATTGTTTCATTTAACTTTCCTTAGAGTTCTTCTATATTTTTAGAAAGAATTTGAGGCTTCCCTTTGTCTACAACCTAATCTGTACATCAACTACTATTTTCTTTTTGGCATGTTCATGGCAAGAGAAGATTTAGCATTTATGATCTTTGTTTAAATAGGCAATATATTTTTGTCCTGAAGGCCAAAGGAGGAACTGGGAAATTTCCCACAGCCATAAATATTTGTTTTGCAGCAAATTTTACTGTAGTACTGTGACAGATGAGCCTGGGATTGGACATTTGCTCATGCAGGACTGATACAGCTCTTTAGCTTTGAGTTTCTCTCTTGCATGATCAGTGGCTGAAGACACTCAGACACTGAAGTACAAAACAGGAAAATAAACTTGACAAATTTGGAATGGAAAATTAGACAGAGGGATGTACAGCTGGGGAATGAAGAGAATTCTCTAGCATAAATTTCTGTGATCATTTAGACTTTCAGTGACAGAGAAGAAACCAGCACAGATCTGGAATAAAATATCAAAACCAAAGAATATCAGGTGGAAATTGTCCTTAGACTTCTTAGAGTATGGAAGGCTTTTACTGGAATTTTAAAACCTTGATCAAAACCACTAAAATGTCTCTGGATTTTTCACTTTATAGTTGCAGTTAATGTGTTCCTATAAAACCTGATTATTTTCCAGGGAGCTAAGATAAATAATGCAAATAAGATCAAACAAAGAATGCAAAAGGGATCACACAGAAAATCAGTACCATTTTCAGTACAACTTCTGCTTCATTCTGCTCAGCTGGTGGACAAAATTAACATATTTTAGGTCTTTTCCAACCTAAATGATTCTATGATTCTATATCTAAGGCAAAGGAAGGGAGGGAAGGTACATGTGCTCCTTCTCCACGCTGGTGACAGGACTTAACAGGCAAATCGTAATTCCACTCGTTCTGGTCATGGCAGACCAAAAGTGGCCACCTGAAGGTCACTTACTTGTAAGCCGGCTGGCAGTTAATAATGAAAATCCAATGCAGCGCATGGTCATGTTAACAACTGGGAAAAACAGAGGGATGAACCATGAATGCTTTTTTCTTTTCTTTTTTTCCAGATCAATTTACCAAGAATCCAGATTTAAAACAAAACAAGGTACGAGAACTGCAATTTGGTGTAACTGAAGAGGCAATGCAGAGAGAAGCAAGAGGAATATAATAAGCAGGACTGTGAGTTCAGAGTATTTATATCAGAATGACTTCATGGGGGCAGCAGAGCAACAGGAGAGTGTGATATGATAGTAATTCTTGATTCAAGACCCTTAAATAAGCAAGAATAAGTAAGGTGAGACCTCCCAGGCTGGACCACGCACCAACATAAAAAGTTCATCAGTACGGATATAAGAAACTTTCTCAGGGAATTGGTCTTTGTTTTAAAAAATGAATGTTGGAATCTATTTCTAAGCCTAGGTCAAGCTTTGCCAATAGAAAATAAAAGTGGGAAAAAGAAACTGTCACAGGCTACCTAATTAGGCCCTGAACTGGGGTGTAGGTGGTGAGGTTCAAGGACCCTCAACTGCTTCACTGGGAACAAAAATGTCAGGCAAAGTCATGGCCCTCCTGGGAAGGTGGCAATGCTGAGGTGCTCTGTAGCAAGAAACTCAGGACCTCTTACAGTAATCTGAAATATTGATATTTATATTACATATAGATATATATTAAATATAGTACTCACTGTGCTGAGAAACATAAATGAAAAGGCTATTTTTTGTTAAGTCCCTTTACTTCAGAGAGGAGATTCATCACTGCCAGTCCCTGTATGCATTGAAACCCTTCAGACATTAAGAAACACCATCAACAACAGATGAAAGCAGTCCTCATCTAAACACCACACAGCTCAAACCAGGCTGGTGCATATCCCTTCTTGCAGACAAGAAAATCAAACCAGGGGCTTGCTTGATTTTACAGATTACACTTTACCAGATTGGAAGACAACTGAGCAATCAAAGGGAGAAAAAAATCCAGCATCCTGAATGTTGTTATTTCGGTGTCACTTTGCAGAGTGTAGTCTCATTTAAGAATTCGCAACAATTCCTGTTATTGCTGTATTGCATGCAACTCCTTCTTTCTGCTCTATTAGGACATATTTCTGTGTTATGCAGCTGTCTAAAATCTGCTTTTGCTTCAAAGACAGATGCAAACAGCTGTTTAATGAATCTGTCATTTCCTTATCTTCTCCATTTCTGCAGTCTGATTATTTCTAAGTGCTGCACTGTCTTTTAGAGACATTTCTTGTAGGAAGAATAAGTCACATTTTCTTCTGTATTTCTAATATTTATGTCAACTTGGGAAAAATATCCTCTCAACATTAAATCTTTAGAACTAAAAAAAAAAACCAAAGCAAGGGAATAAGTTGATACATTAGACATTAAATCTGATGTGATGTTTTACAAGTTTGATCTCACAAGGAGCATGTTGTCAAAGGAAATTCTTCAGCTTGTTCACATGCTCGTGAACTGAATGCCATTTCACTGCTTGATGGAAGTAATTTAGAATAATATGTTAAAATGCCATATATCATAGGCGAGCAGTTTTCTCTGAGACCTGCTGCATACAGTCTAGACTGATTTTTAAAAATACTGTCAGTTACTGCTATAGTCTAGTACTCCTCAAGTTGACATATTCTGAATGGCAGATTGAGGATAAGAGTGAAATACATTTAAATGTGAAGATAAAGGAAAAGGAGAAAAAAGAATGAAATTGCAGAGAGATTCAGGGAATATCTAAAAAGCATTCAGGTCTACAAATTGCAATCAGGATGAGAACCATAAGAAGCCTACTAAAGCACGGCCTGTAAAAACCCTGTGTGAGTGATATGTGCATGCCATCTTCTTTCAAAAAGGTACAGTTGAACAGTTTTGAGAAAGCGAGCTATACTGCAAGAAAGTGATAAAGTTTGATTTTCAGTTTAGGATTAGTGTTGAGGTCTTTTTCTATTGAGAAACTGCAAGTCCAAGGTTTGAAATTCAGTTTTACGGTAACCTGGACTCACAGTGCATTTCCATCTTTAAGAATTGTATTTGAATTATGAGCTTTGAAGCAGAAATGAGCCAGGGAGAACACATACATGAAAACTGGATCCTTTCTGACTAAGTAATCAGTGGTGCCCTGATTAGATGCAGCCTGGTTGTTTTTTGGGTGGCCACAATCACACTGTCATTGGGCACTGTCAGCTAGCGAGATGAATCGGTCATACAGTGATGCCTCTACCTCCAAGGGTTTGCGGGGATGTAGCTGCAGTGCCTGCCACCAGCATGTCCTGGGTCACTCCAACATTCCAAAGTACTCATAGGTTAATTAAAAAAAAAATATTAAAAAAATCATTTTTCCACCTTTCCTATACTTCAGCTGACCTAACTTCAATACACGGGGAAGTCTTGGTGCGATACATTCTCCTATGTTTTCCCATCATGAGTGCAGGCAGGCTGCAGTGGAAAAGCCTCTCCCCTTCCAGCTCCTTCTCTGCTGTTGCCAAATCCCTGCCCTCCCTTGGCCCATGTGCTCTTTTCTGATTTACATGGGATTTGCACACTCTTGAATACTAGTTTTCCCTGTAACATCAATAATTCTTATTATTCTGCTGCTTATCTTTCAAATTAATATTCTAATCCTGCAATGTAGCGAATGCTTGCAATCCCAGTGAAGATACTGAGATTACTCACAGGGGAGCAGTTACAAGGGGGTCTTATCTTCCTTTTCTTCTTCATATACAAACTTGAGGCCAATCTAATTTGCAGATAATCCTTCCCCACTGAAAAACCAGAATGACAAAACCAATCTTTTAAATAGTGCAAAAATATTGAGTAAAAATGTGTCCACGTACACACTGGCATACATTATTGGGAAACATCTAATGTAACTAGAAACCCAAATATTTCATTGTCTTTTTTGTGGCTGAGAACCTGGTTTGATGAGACTAGGAAGGATGCTGTGAATTGATACACAGTGGCGAGCACAAACAAGAGATGTTTGCCCACCAAATGAACTGGGACTTGTTTGGTTTATACATGGTTAACTGCTTCTACGCATCAGGGCTGTAATTCCTGTCTCAGTTTGCAGGTCTAGGAATTAGATACCTGAAGCTAAAATAATCCACCAGTCCCTGTCTCCTTTGTAGTCAGTGGAGAGAAGGAGTGACTTTCAGTGTGTGATCTGTCTGACCTATTTCGGTCATCTGTTTTGGATGAGATACTTTAAAAGTGCTTGTCCCTCTTCTTGGACTTTACAGGCAACCCGAGTGACCAGCTCGGATGCAAACATCTCTAGGTTGTTCAGTTGACTTGTATTGCAGGTCATCTAGGTTAATGTTACTGCAGACTGATGTCCTGATTAATGGAGATATTAAAGATCTCCTACTAGGAAAAGCATGACTTGCAATTTCCTAGACAAATTTGATTTAATTGACTGATATGACAGCATCAAAGAATTACATATAAGAAATTCTCAGAAATATATATATATTTTTGAGTATTCTTTATAAACTGTTCCCTGTATTTCCTTTTTTCTCCAAAGTTTTATAATTCCTATTAAAATATTAAGTACCATTTTATTTTCTTTAACTATTCAGGATATTCTAAAATGAAATCTTCAAATTTTCTATGGAAGTGGGGGGGGGTAAAAAAAAAGTTATTGATAACTGAGTTTTCCCTCAGAACTTTTTCAATAACTACATAGTACTCAGCATGATACTTTTACATGGTAAGCTACAAACCAAAGAAAGCATCAAGTGAAATCCTGTGTGCAGAAACACATGACGACAATCCCACAGACAGCTGCTGAGTCAGGACTTTATCCCCAGCTCTCTGTGAAGCACTTACTATGACATAATACTCCCCTAAGTAAGCAATTACATCACCATAGCAGACTCCTTCAGCTCCTCCCCATTATTAAACGCCTCCAAATATCACTTAGCAGTATTTTGCTGAACATGATGAATAAAATGGTCTTTGCTTTATGACTTATCTCTATATAATTTTCTATATGTTTCATTAGGTTTGAAAAACTTTTTGAAACTAAATTATGACATGAATGGAACTTATGAAAGTAACAGTAAGCTAGAAGAAGAAAAAAATACAGTTTTTACAAGGCAAACTGAGTCATGAGAAAGGTGTTGTTAATGGAAAGAGAGGATTTGTGGCTAAGGCCTTTTTTTAGAGGCTTAATGTATATTGATGCTCACTAACCAATAAGGGGTCTGTCCTATAGTCTCAGTAGGTTTGTTCTCATCTGTACCATATATTTCTTGGAAGACTTTCAACAGAGCATTTTCTTGCCTTGATTTCCACACTGGGTTTTCTTTATAGTGCTGTTAGGCACAACCCATGTGCATTTCTGGAGAATTTGGTTGCTAAATTCACAAAAGATTTGGTAATGCATAATCCTTGTGCGCTACCTAGGAAGAGATGTACATCCAGACTCTGATGTTATTCTACCAGTTATAGCCCCACTCATCTCTCAGTAGGCTCATTTTAGCTAAGACCTTACTTCAAATAAGTAAAGAGACTTAAAAAAATGACTGGATTAAAAGACAGTATTTAAATTATTTTTCATTCTGCTTTCATCGATCAGAAGGAGTCTCTTAGTAGAAATATTCCTACTGGGAAATGAATGTGGTTAAGTTATTTGTTCATAAATATGTTGCAATAAAAGTAAGGAAATTATATTTTTAAGTCCTTTGAAGATGCTGACATATCTAAAGAGTGGGAATTGCTCAGCAGGGGAGTTTAGAGAATACATCTATGAGTATCCCCAATAATATGTACAACAGCTTTCAATGATATGCTACATTTACTGTTTTATTAGTCATTGTTCCTATATATCAGAAACTTGTAACACTTTAGTAACCACTTAAGTATTCAAAATTTGCATTTGTGCAAATTTCTGTCGCCTATTTTCACAGTCGTTGGTTTTATTTTTTGCAGGGGGCGGGGGCAATTTATAATAGGTCACTGTAAACG
This sequence comes from Haliaeetus leucocephalus, assembly GCF_000737465.1. Taxonomy (NCBI): domain Eukaryota; kingdom Metazoa; phylum Chordata; class Aves; order Accipitriformes; family Accipitridae; genus Haliaeetus; species Haliaeetus leucocephalus. The sequence continues at coordinate 2,722,770 of NW_010972972.1, read as the reverse complement.
TTTCAGTACAGAAATAAACTACATTTCTACATTCTGCCAAATTAGCACAACAGCATCTTTTAATCTGTAGTTTTTGCAAAAACATACAAAATTGTGAATTTAATATTTGTCCTACTTCAGGTAAAATCTGGAAAGGGGAAAAAATATGTGACTTTGTGCTGATTAGATTTATATCAGCTTAAACCCTTGGCTTCCCTGCTAAGGGTGCTAAAACAGAGATCAGTTGTATTTTGGGTTACAAGAACTAAGGAAAAGCAGAGCCTACATGGCCTGCTAGGTAGCTAAAACTAAGCCACACCACTGGTGAAAGAGTTGCCCTGCATGATCTCAGGCTCCCATCCATCTGTAGCACCTCTCAGCTTCTCCCTTAGACTGTACAGTCACTGCTCAAGATAACTCTTGGAAGCCAACAGTCCCAACGTCAGTAAAAAAATTAGATACTGCCCAGCTTTGAAAAAGGGCACATCCATAACTCAGATCTCTCATCCACTAACTCAAGCTGGGAAAGTGGTTTCATTACGCTTTCAATTTTTTTGCTCTCACAAATCTTGGTAAGGTCTTGGCTGGACAGTGCTCCAGCTCTTACAGTTTTAGAAAGGAAACCATTTATCTTACTACTTCTAGTCACTCTTGAATCCAGGACTGTACTTTAGGTAGAACCAAGAGGCAGAATTTCACAGTGTTTCACAGGGGGACACCTTATTCCTGGGTGCTGCCGGTTCCATGGGTTTAGCCAGTAAGCCCTGAAGCTTCTTCTGCATTTGTTCCATGACCAGCTTATCCGTCGCAATGGCTTGTCTCATCATTTCCCATCTGGTATATATTTTCTTGGCTAGTTGAGACAGCATGTGGTTTACTTTTGCACATGTTCCTCGCTCTTTTTATATCAGTAATGACACAGTGTCATAGTAATAGGAATAAAAAATAACTGCAATTCTCCCAAAAGTGAGAGCACTGATCTCTTAACTAATGGATAATAATGGCTTAATTTGCCTAAGACACTCTGAGGTTTGGTCCTGCTGACAGTGCTGGGGATTTTCCAGATGCAGAGGATTACGAAGTCTTGGACAGGATTGCCATTTCCTGCAGTTTTTACTAGGAAACTTACAGAACTGACATCACTAAACAGCCCAGGTCTCGGAGTCATCACAAGTTCAACACTAGCCAGTGCTACAGTTAACTGGACAATGATTTAGTTTCCCACATCCATTAAAACAAAACAAAACAAAACAATGCCACCCCCAAAACACCAACAAACATACAAAAAAAAAAAAAAACCCAACCAAAAAAAAGCCCAACCCAACAACCCCATAAAAATCAGTTTTCTTTAAAAATAATTGACGGTTCAGTCAAAATATGGTAATTTAATTTTTTTTTCAGACTTTCTGAAAGTCATGAGCACATATGTCACCTTGAGTCACCACAGGAAAAAAAAAAGGAGAAAGAACAATTTTGTTGAAAAATATGAGCAACGTAGTAAAAAAATAATAAAGCCATGTTAATGTCCATCTTGCTAAAAAAGTTCTATGTATTTTTATTAGCTTGTATCTCTCACTCCAAGGGAAGGTACAAGGAATCCAGAAGTAGTCATATGAAGGACCCAAGAAGCACTATAACAAGTTTTGGCTCTATGATCTCTTAAATTGTGATGGTGCCTACTTTTAGTAAGTTTTGAAGACAGAATTGCAGCTGGTGAACATTTGTTATCTGCAATCTTTGGAAATATAAATAAAAAATAACAAACTGCTTGGCTGAAACCTCAAATGCCAAGAGAGGATGGCAGACGCTACAAAGTAGTATTTACAATACTAATGAGGCAGCAATGACTAATAGCTCAAGGAAGCTTATTTAAAAGTCAGTTCACAGCTGGTAATGAAAATTTATAACAAAAAAATAATTACAAAAATAAAAATAAAAATTTAGTAGAAAATTCCTAACATTAATGTTTTACAAACTTCTCAAGAAGTATTCTGTTCTCAGGTTTTGTTTCTAGAGTGAGTGCTTGGGTTTTTGTACTTTGTTTCTTGGGCATACAGATTTGCTGAATTAAAAATCTGGTCTTAATATGGTGTTGAAGTTGAGTACGTAAGAATCATACCATGCAATGTCCCTTCTGAAAACAGAACTATTATGGAGGAGTAACAGATTTTACTTCTGATTTTGTTACAGGCTTTCAAAAGTTGAAGTCGGTCTCATAATTATAAAAACCACCCTACCTCACCTGCTCACAGTTAGTTCCTTCACTTTATATTTGCAATTTATTTTTGAGAAGTCATGCTAACATAATCATGTCCAGTAAATAACAGCTAAAAGGAAGCAGGTGCTGTGCGTAATGAACTTCCAGTCTCACAGTAGCTGAAGTGGAAATGTTTTTGGTCAGGATATTTAAATAAGTTCAGAGAAGTTAAACTGGAGATAAAGCAGTCATTTTCAGTAAAACCTTTCCAGAGCCACTTTGGAATCTCTCAAACAGCTGAGATATTCTCCTCTTTCCCTCTCTTCCTGCTATTTCTTTCATCATTATCTGTATAAAATAATATTTGACATGTGAGAACATGGATGAAATACACTATTCTCTTTCGTGCTAGAGAATGATGCCAGAAGAACATCCATGGAAACTAATACCTTATTAATTCACTTAGCAGATGCGGACAGGCTGAAATAAGAAACTTACTTCAGTCTCTTACTGCACCTTGCAAGGGATTAATATTAAATAATAATAAAAAAATAATACCAAAACAAAAAGAACTCCAGGAACATCTTATCCAGACATTTACAGTTTTAGATATGTGCAAGAGTTTATGAAGTTTTTTTTACTATTATTATTTTTTGAAACTCTTTTGTCTGGCTCGACAATAAACCTAAGCAGAATTCTTTAGAGCAATCAGACTTAGTTGATATTCTCTTTCAGACACACTAAAAACCATTATAATTCTACCCTCTAAGGAGTCAAGCTGTGAGCAATATAATTTTCAAAATGGGAAAGAAGGGTATACATTGGTTATGGGCAATCTGTTCTTGTAACTTCTGTAATCAGCCAAGATGATGAGCTATGGCCTTCCTCATTATAACAGAAAATCAGATTTACCTCTGCCAAAAGGAATAGTAACACTTAGCATTTATATAGCTCTTTATCTCTTAAAGCTTTTTAGAAATATTAACTAATTACAGGCAGAGTTTTGAAGTTTCCTGAAAAAAACACCACAACCTAAAATTCTATGAAGGAAAATAAAATTCCTACAGGGAAAAGGATCCTAGAAATGCATTTCCTTTATACTTAGAAAATTACTTGCAGAGAAAAAAAAATCAACAGCACTAACATCAGTCCTGTTACAACAATATATTTAATGTTTGCAATTGCTCTGTAATTATTTCTAATAAAAAAATTTTGGTCATGAGGTTATCAAAAAGATCACCTGACATGGTGCCTTTACCATAAGAAATTTGATTTGGTCACTCAGGATGTTTTTTTTCCAACTCTGTGTTGCATTATTTATGTGGGAGCCTTTTGTTCCAGTGAAGAACTACAACTTAACTATTACAGCTTAACTGTGTAACTTCTCCTTTAAATCATTGGTATGGTTTAATGTTCTAGGATGGGCAAGCCTTTCAAGCAGAGGTATTAAAGGTAGAAGTGAAAATGTTAGGGTAATAATCTCTGATAAAAATTTGGAAGGTATTTAAGGTACTTGAGCTATTTTACAGCTGACAAATGGCATCCTTCAGAAATTTTCCAAATGATCAGGTCATTTATTAGGAAATTTTGGGGTTGAAAGGAAATTTGTTGTGGTTACTTTTCCTTTTACATATAGGTAGATTTGTATTTCTTATTAGTGTCTCTTATTCAGTAATATGCACTATCCACCTGCTAAGGGGTTCTGTAATGAAACAGCTGTCATTCCTTTTCTGTTTGTATAGTGAAGTGTTATAATTTTTTTTTTTATTAATTATACCCTTATGCCTGTTCACATCTTTAAAAGCAGGCCAAAGAAATACCACTTATATTTATACTTCTCCCTCAACTCTCCCACTACAGTATTCTCAAACTTATGATAAAAATACATATATGTGTAAAAAAAAAAATTCTATTTGTTGAATAAGTAGACTTGTCAATCATAGTCTTCGTCCTAGAGCTTCAGGTGCTACAGCATGGCTGGGCATTTTGTACTAGAAGTAGGTTCTTCAGGTACTTCATGCTTAAATCCAGCGTCACATGGATGGGAATAGCGGTATTTATGGCTTGGGTCAGGCTAGCATCCAGCTAGAAGGAAGTAATTTTCTAACCTGACAGATGTCTTATTCATATATGTTGCTATATGTGAGAGTAGCATCTGTATCCAGAAACATTTAAGACAATAATTCATTGCAAACTTGTGTCTTCAGCCAAAATAAACTAATACTTTCCTGAAATTTCCTTTCCTTGTCACATTAATCTCTCACTTGCTTAGGTTCACCAAATATTCTTTGCTTATGAATCAGTCTCCCTTGAGCATTACTTCATGCTGGTTATGATGGTATGGTTGCATCTGTTAAAAGACTGGGAGTCACTTTGCCTTATGTGCTTCCTTCTGGTATGTTCGTCTATGCATCCAAGGAGGTACTTGGTCCATTTTCATAAAGCCAGTGTAGGTCTAGCTAACCTTAGGTATTGCAAGAAGAACGATATTTATTAAACTTTAGCATCAGCAGAAACCACAATGCCGAGGTGATACAAAAACCAACGTACAATCTATTGGCCTCTTTTCCTTGAATCAGGACAAAACCCCACAATCATCAAAACTGTAATGTGCTAGTGATACAATGCCATTACAATTGCTATCCAGACAAAAGAAAGGAAAGGTCTTAGGACATAAGGGAAGATTTTGTTTTTCCTTTTTTCCCCCAGTTCTTGGATACAAGATCTGGGCAGGAAGCTACACAGATTCTTGGACATTAGACATCGCCAGAGTTTCTGAACATCTTGCAGATGTTACTAGTTTAGCTGTTCTTAAAGATACTCATGAAGTGAAACCCCCTCTATCCACTGTAAATTCTATTTCCATAATCCTATAGATTACATCTCCTTGTAAATGGAAAATAGAAAGATAGGAACAATAAAACCCACTAACCTTACAGTTGGGTTACCTTACTGCAGGCCTGTGCTTTTATTTTGAGTCACATAAACCTTCCACACCAAATTATCGCCGTTACCCCTCTACAGAAAATCTAGTACTTTTTTTCTCCTAGAAAAGTTTAAATTTATCTCCAAGCCATTGATAAGTTTGCTCAGAGTTGAATCTACAGCGAAGAAACACCATATAAGAACACAGAACATCTGCACCAGGCTTTATTTATTCTTGATTTAGTAATTGCAGTGGTCAAAAGTGCTACTGGAAAGCAAAAAAACCCTGAATTGGACTGTGAGCTGCAGGAATTATCCCAGCGTGAAGCCTGACAGATGCTTCATCTCTTGGTCAGAAACAGATCTATGGTCTTCAGTTTGAGAAACACTATGTTTTGACACTATGTAAGTGCTATTCCCATATTCTCAACAGCAAACTGCACTGGCGGAGAGCTGCAGTGTGTTTTAGTATGTATTCTTTACCATTGTTCTTCATGCTACAATAATTTATAGATCACATGGAATGTTTATCCACTAACAAAATTTGTGAAAAAAACATTTTTTAACTAAAAAATCTAGCAGAAAATGTATTTCTCTCACAATTTTCCAGTTTGAACACAAAATGGCAAAAAAGTCTGTTTCTCAGTGTAAGATTTTCTTCACATTCAGAAAAACACACAAAATATATGCATGCAGAAAAATGAGAAAAAGTGGTTATTTGCATCAATTCCATGGTACCATTAATTAATTCCATGGTACTATGAATACCATTAATTAAATGGTACAACTTTTTGACCACAAGTAGTTGTTAACAAGTAGTTTCCAGCTTCAAGTAAAGCTCAAAGCCACTTCTCTTTATGTGATCTTCATCTATGATATACAGGGGGAAAAAACTATATCAGAAGAAACTATGAGAAAGAACATGATATGCCATGCAGATGATTTTCTCAATCCAACTTAAGTCATAATGTTAATCAGACCATGCTAGTGCCATTGAAGATAATATCCTTGGAAGTATTAAGGGTAGAATCCCCCTCCTTTTTCCAGTTTGCTCTTTGCATGGCCTTACTTTGACTTTGCTGAACACAGGGAAAAAAAAAATAGACACATCACCTTATCCACTGCTAAGAGCTAATCACCTGTAAAATACTTAAAATTCACTGTTATGTAGTTAGGATCAGCTTTCAAAGGACCCAAAGCTGGTTTCACCGAAGTTGTGTGTTCTCTAATCTAGGATGACAGAGGACTTTTGGCATGATCTTGTATGACTCAACCCAGGGGGAGTTTCAGCACCGATCTAAACGGAATGGGATCCATGAAACCGAGTTAGAAAATCACTTCAGTACAGCTTTAGCCTCTCTCTGGTTAGGAAACAATGCATTTAAACATTCTTCTTCCTTCTGTGAGGGTAGTTGTCCTGATTTGAAGTCTATCTGTTCACACCAGTAATAGCATAACAGCCAGAAACTCTCATTGGTTCATGTCACGTTATAATGGGTGTCCTATAAACACACACAAAAAAAACCCCAAACCAAACCCACATACCTGTTTGCCTGTCCTCAGAGTTCTACAGGATTTCCCCTTTTATTGTACATATCATTGTACAATGTCTACAGCACATTACTGATGTTAGAGACTGAGGGTATATACACCTATGAGATTTCTCAACCTCCAAATGCCTATATTTTATTTTCTTTTTCCACTGGTGCTAGGAGCAAAGCTTATCATGATTTGAACAATGAAAGCCTACAGAGAAAACTGCAAGGAAAATCAATTTAAATCCCCAAAGTCTGAACAGACTACAACACACAGAAAAGGAAAGAAAAAAGGAGGAAAATAAAGCGGTCCTAGTCAGGTTTGCGTTATCTGTTTGATAATGCTGCTATCCAGGTACCACACTCTTCACGCAGTATCAAAAACCTACTGATTATTGGGGAGACTGGCATTTTACAGAAATAACACAAACCAACCCTGCCACATTGGCTGTGCCGCTGCAATTAGCCGTTTCCGAACAATACACTTCACTGAACAACTTCTGCAAAGATTAAATGACCCTTTCTGTTCCCACCCATCTTTTTTCTTCTTCCTTATGTTCTGTTATGTCATGCTATGTTCTGTTACCTTGTTATGTTATGTTATTTTCTATGCTTGTAGCCCTTTGGGGATGTATAATGAGAGTAGCAGCACAAATGAGAAAGCAGAAAATACAAAGCAGTGAGCGTAGGTTTAGGTAAAGTGACAGCTGCCATTAGAGATAAGGTAATTCTACTAAAAGGCTCCAGCAGAGATTAAAAACTAGCCCACACTGCCAAGCTGCCGAAGAAAGAAAAGAGCTTGTTTCCAGGTATTTTTCTCTGCTGTTGTTTCTTCTTTTTTTTGGTAGGAGGACGGAGGGCAGGTGAAATTTGTGAAGAATTTATCCTCATCTTTCACTTATACCTTTCTATAAATAACTGGGGGGGTGGGTGGATAAAAAATCCTCTTTTCCTTTAAAGAATATAGTTTCCTTTTTCTACAGATGTTGTTCTCCAAGCCCAGCCAGCTCCTGTCTTTTCCTGTCATGCCCCACAGAAAAAGAAAGACAGCACAAGAAAGGACGAAAAGTGGCACACAAACAGGGTGAAATTTAAAATGCACATTCAGCCTTTTGTGAGTGTTTGAAAAGAAATCCATGAAAAAATTCCCTGTTAGTTATTCCATATTTGGCTGAATTAATGACTTCCCCTTCAGTCTCCCTTATCTTCCAATTAAAATATGAAAATTTTAAACAACCCAAATTTGCACAGTTAAGAGCGTACTGTTACATGTTTCTTGCCCAGCTCACTCTTGAATCATACAACTTTTCTTGACGCCGGGTAGTTAAAGCTATAATATTGGTCAAGAAAAGACAGTCCAAGGACGAGATTTGAGAACACAGCACTTCTTGTGAGATCTTGGGTAAATGCCTTATCCACATCTATCTCCATCTTTCCATTTGTAAAATCAAGATAAAATACTCCTGCCTGGACTATTCTCTGCTGCGTAGATTGATTTTTAGAAGAAAAAAAAAAGGTGACTCATAAAACATACTGATGACAAAGTCCCCGCTTACTGACTGTATATTTACACCTCCTGCAGGTAGTTCGCTGCCAGCCATCTCTGGGCTTTTTACAATGCTCCCACTATAGTAGATCCAGTAGCCGTTCACCTCTATACTCTGTGCTAGCCAGTGACTAATGCATCCTTAACAGGGATTAATAACCTAGAAGTACAAGCTGCAGCAGAGAAATATGAGGAAAATAGCAAACTGATTAAGTTAATTGGAGCTGGTCCACGCATCAGCGTAATTGGCTAGGATTTTCACTTTAAAGACGGAAACTTTAAGCAGCCACCTTAAAAGACCAAATTACCTTGGAATAATAATTACTAAGAATGCCTAAAACACAATAAAATCCGGCTTTGATCTGATTTGAATACTGTGAAGTTTGACTCTGATAGGAAGAAGCAATTAATACATACTCTAAGGGACAAACTCGAGGCAGTGAAGATGACTGTGCTGCCTAGAATCCTCTTAATTTTAAATCCCTACATATTATTACCTCATAAAGCTCCTGGTTTTGTTCTGTTGCCTTTTTTTTTTCCTATGCTTTTCTATTATTCAGACATTTTACTATTATCTTACTTTCTATGTGTGCTCTAGTACACTTCTGACAAAGAAGTTCAGGTACCTCATCTACCCATCACAGATGAATGCCATGACTGTGAAACTAACGCTTTTCTGCAGTTTTTTAACGCAGACTTTTCCTACAAGAAATGTGTATCTTTGTGACTGTGAGGTATCTCACCCACAGAGAATACTAACCTGGAGTCCTCCTTAGTTGGAAACTTTGACCCGCTAGCCAAAGCAGCAGATCACTTGCATATTCCCTGCAGTGCTGGCCCAGATGGACATCACATATACCTGTATACACACTCAGAGGGATAACTGACTGAGAAGCATTTGTAAAGGGTCATTTTTCGGTGTTGTAAACAAAAAAAAAAACAAAATTCAAAGAAATAGAGCTCTTAACTGAAGAGACCCATTTAGTACTCTTGCACTTCAGCAAATTAGCTACTCTATCGCAGTCATTGGAGTAGTTTTCAAGTGGGCAAACACCTGGCTGGCATATTCAGAAGGCACATTTCATCATATTTAGTTGTCAGATCTCTAAGCCCAAGTATTTTCTTTTTTTTTTTTTTTTTTTTTAATAACTGAGTATATTATACAATTACTGCATGCCTACCTTAATTCATCTAATGTCAGAGTCACCACATTATGGAGCAAGCTTGTGCTTAAAACAAACAAGAATATATATACATTTGATTTAATCTGATTCTTAAAATCACAGGTCTAAATCATGTATTTGGTGATGGGACAGTTCTTTCTTTTCAAACTTTAGGGAAATGTAGAAGATGGAAAAAAGCTTCTATGGGCAATACCTTCTGCTGAGACACATGATTAGACATCTGACAGACTTGAACTGGAATAGTATCCTCAGGAAACCAAACCTATTAACCTTTTTGCAGCAGCTGGCTAAATCTAAAAAGCTCAGCAGTATCAATTTATACATTTGTACAGTCCTCAATGAAATGGAAGTGGAGTGATTCAAAAGGAAAATCATGTGCTGATTTACAATGTAATATTAATAGCCAAGCTTGGGAGAAAATTGTGCAGAAATATTAAGCCAAAAATAGTATTTACAGATTGCTGGACATTCTCTCAAATGATGTGAATGTGTATAGATGGTGGAAGTATGATAAAGAAAGAAGAGATGTAACCAGATGTTTCAGGAATGGAAACACAAAGTAGAAGAAACTAAGCCAGTGTAACTATATATACAGAAAATATGCAGTTCAGAAGTTCTAGACCATTAGATTTAATGACATACAAGTAAGCATTTTAAAAAGGGCTTTACATACTGCAATAAGATGACTACAATTAAGGAAAAGGGTGACTCACATGCTAAAGGACAAAACCTGGCCAAATTTTTTGTATTATCGTCTTGTCACATCACACATGCAAACAAAGGGAAATGTCAGTGAAACGAATGGAAAATCATACATATTCAAAATTGAAGAGTGGTTTAATACTAATCTTTTTTTGCATACAATTAACTGCTGATGAGAGAGAAATCCGTATATGGGTTTTTTTTCCTTCCTTTTTTCAAGCTTTCCCTTTCCCTTCCCTTCTTTATTCCTTGCATACACCTCTGAAAATAAATCATAAAGTTGAATAAATCCAGCAAAGAGCAAACAATAGCCTCACCCACTATGTCAGTCAAACTAGTCATGCTCCTGGTATTTTTGAGCAAATTTTTTTTTTTTTTTTTGGTTTTCATTCTTCTTTTTTTATGACAGCTGATTATCAGCTCTGATTATCATTTGTATTCTTTGCTGCTAACAGCTGTCAGGCTTCTTATTCTCAGTATGGATGATCTCAAATAGCTAGAAAAGGCCTATCAAATCAGTTTTTGAAGCTGAAGAGCAAGAGATCTGCATGTGGCACTCAGTTTTGCAGACGTCTGAATACAGAAATTGATATTTTTAAGAATGCAAGTATGCTGGTAGGCAAAGCCGAGCAGCCACCATGCCTACCACTGAGTGAGCTCTTTCTGCCTTTCCACCCCAGTGCCAGGACACCAGCCCAACTTTTTTTGGACTCTCACGCAGCCATGAGCACTGCAGCAAAAGTGCTGTTGTTTAACTATATAATCTGCAGGATATATAAGATAAAAGCACTGTAAAGAGTCAGTCTGAGCCTTAGTTCCTTAAAAAAGGAGAACCCGGGAAAAAGCATCAGAAAGAGATGAGGGCTTGGGGACAATATATTCCATTCCTGCTATCTTACTGCTCACAAGGGGAAACAGGCCTCTGATGATTCATACAGAGGAAAATGATAAGAGTTACAACTTTTACTATAGCAAGTCTGTTGTATATTAACAGATGTGGTATCACTAAGTAGTGCAGAGATCACAGAGCTGCTATATGTTGTAAAGCTGGTGAAATCTATACTGTGTCCTGCCATGAGCATCCTTCAGCAGCACTGCGCACACCTAAGGCTATTTCACATCCTTGTTCACTACAGACAGAGATGCAGTGACACTGACTGGTTAAAGGCGGTGCAGAGATGCTCCAGCCAGCTCTGGTCATTCCAGTCCTTGAAGAAGAGCAAAAGTGTCAAAGCAGCATTGACTTCGTAATCTGGCCCAGTACCAAAGCTGTCCTAGGTTACAAAATCTGTTATATTTTATATTCAGGATGGAGATCAGTATTTTTACACACAGTGACAATAAGAAAGCTGAGCATGGAGTTATGGTATAAGCATTATATAATATATAAACATTAGGTTTAGATTAGCAATAACCTGGCAACTGTATTGATGTTTATTGCATCAGGTGGACACGGATAACCATATTTTTCCTTTCCTATATACTTTCAGCATTGAGTATATATAATAGATACAGTAAGAGGCTTAGACAGAGCTGTCCACATTTACTCTAATGATTCCCATAAGTCACCTCTTGCAAGTGATGTATATGAAGTCCTATAGCAAATCAAAATCAGTATCAGATGTCAGGTGTTTTCTGTCACTGTTCCCACATCTAACCCAGTAGATCATCGTGACCTTAGACAAGTCATTTAATCTCTGTTTCTGTTTCATGTTCACACCTTAATGGACCTGAATGAAACTGTAGTGAAATAGAAAATAGTTTGCTATTATTCTGAAATATTCCTGCATTAAAAGCATTTAACATAATGATGCCATAAAAGAACTGATGTAGGACTGCTGCAAAGATGGAACACAGATTTTTGTGATCACATTGCCTATATTACTTAGATGATACCTTGAGGGTTCTTCCTGTTTATGAGGTGATAACCATTTCCTAAGCTATATAACTCCCAGGTTTATTATGCAAGGACACAAATATTCCAGCATAACAGCAAGAGCTCTTAAGGTATTACATAAAAAATTGGTCCTTCTTTTCATAATCAACCATACCTTTCTTGATTCCCACATCACTGCAACAAACATTGTGTCCTTATTGTTCAGAAAAGTTAGGCAACACAGAAAGAGAGAGACAGATTTTACTTTGCATTTGATCTAAGAGGTCCATGGAACAAGTTGCATAATGTTCCACCTTGCTGGCAAAAAGAAAACCTGTGAATAAAGCCATATATTACTGAATATGGACATTTATAAATTCTGGAATGAAAGGATCTGATCCTTTAGCGGTGTGAGGGATATTTGCAAAAATGGCTTCTACGTAGCCTAAGTAAGTAGGACTGACTAGAACTTTCCACTTCACATTTGAGTTTAAGTCATTGCATGATGAGTCAAAGGTCAACTTAATATTTATAAAATAATCCGATCTAGTGGAGACTATGATGATTCTGGTCTGCAGAAAAAGGTGTCTTCCAGAGAGCAACCCTGGTTTATCTTTGTAACTTGAGTACACTAAAGCATTCAGCTCTTTCCTACGGTTAACCCTTTTTCGGCTGAAACCAGGGAAGTAGGGAAAATCTTCAATATGATAAAAGAAGGGAAAGAATTCCAAACAAAGGTGTGATAGGGAATTTTTCACCCATGTGTACTTTTAAAAAGGCAGTTTGTACACTTTCTGTAAAAAAAACAAAACAAAACAAAACCAAAACAACAAAGCATCAGAAGTTCCATGAAAAAGAATGTTTTAATCAGTCTCAGCAGTGCTTTACCTTTATATATTTGTTAGTCTTCCAGGAAATATGTATAAAATATGCATAATTTCAGTGTGCCTGGTTATTCCTTTCTGAAAAGTATCTTACTTTCCAGCTGCAGGTAGGAACACTGAAACCAACTTGCTGGACAGCCAATACCAGTGGCAATATCGAACCCCATCTTTACTGGACTTCAGACAAAGGACCTGAAAACATCACAGGACATTTTCTATGGCTGCTGATCTAAAATCCTGCAGGCTGAGGACTCACAAGGCCACATCATCCCATGTCCTCTGCTGTCTGCCTTTCTGCCCACAGAACGATCTGGACAGGAGACTTTTTCATGCCTTATTTTTAAAGGCATCGGGTGCCGAATGCCATTCTTGGTTTGGAGGCTCTGCTGTAGTTCTTCCATAGACAAGCACAACACAAGATACAGAGCTCAGCTGCAGCCTGTCAGTTCACTTTAGTACTTAATGTCAGGAAGTTAAACAGTGTTTTTCATGTCTAGTACCATGTGTAATTATTCAGCCCTTCACTGTGCCTACATTACAGAAAAAAAATATAATTCTCTCTCCTTCACCATATGCATTACAGTCTTTCAAGTTACACCGGTCCAGGAAGCATTTTTTTCTTTCCTTCTTTCTTTGAGAACACAGAAGTTAAAGTTTACTCCTCCCACCTTTTTAAGTTGAAGGACATGAAAATTTAGTGCAGATATTTGTTCCCATGGTAGACTTCCTTCTCAGCATGCAGTAATGTGAAACTGAATACTCATTTGATTATAAATTCACTTGGAGGAATTGCAAAAAGAATTCCCCACAGCAAATGTCTGGAAAGCTCAAGCTGGCTTAAATTGAAACCTAAATCATTCTCTGTTAACAATAGTTTTCCCTTAGGAAACACACCTGCCAGGTTAGCTTGCACGTGGGGGATGAGACCTGAAGACCAGCAGCAATAAAGTCACAGTCAGCTGCATTGGCTGCTCTGCTCCTTCGCTTCCTACGTGGACTGCCAAGACACTTCAGCATCAGACACAGGATCTGAATCTAAGGCAGGCAGGTAAAATTTTGGTTCCAACTGTCAATGCCGATAGAGAAAAACAGCAAAAAAAGGCGTAAAAGATATTCCATTAAAACAGGAACTTATCCTGATAAAATATGAACTTATCCCGGTGACCATCTGGTTTATGTTTAAACTTTTTTGGCAAGCCTGAAAGAAGCAGTAGATTTTCCAAATTTCTATAGCGAACTTTGATATGATATGCTAACTTAAAATAAGAAAGAGGGGGGTTATATACAGAAGGCTTTCGTGCTGTAGGACAGCCTGAGTTCTGTGTCATTAGCTCTGAGCACCATTACACTAAAATGAATACGGGTAAAAATTCATTTAGTTCTAGCACCCAGTCTGGGATTTCTGTTGCAGAGAAGTCTAGTGATGTTCAGGCCCTGTCTGGCACTGATGCCTCTTTTTGAGAGCTAGATTAATGAAGAAAATAGGAAGAAATGAAGGAAGCTTCACAGAGAGGTAAATAATCACTGTGCTGATGTTCCAAGATATAAACTAACCTGGACAAGACCATAAAGAAAGGTAGAGTTAAATCCACAGAAATAAGGTGGAATTATCTGATGTAATGAGTTGATGGACTGAAGCAGAAAATTTTAAGGTGTGATTCATCTAATCATTGTATGCATGTTTACAATAGGTCAGAGAAATTACCCTGAAGCGCCCATTTTTCTCCAGAGATGATAAATACAACCTAATGGGATTACTGCAGATGTAATCATCTCAGGTAAATATGATGAATACCAACATTGGTATCTACATTGTAAAATGCCATGATTTACAGGTTTGGTTTACAGGTATTTGGACAATTTTTTTTCTTCACTTTCCAACCATTTTATTAGATTCCTTAAGAACAATTTGATTTATAAATTCATGGGACAAAACTCCTCAGACCTCTAAATAAAAAATAGTTTGGTTTGTGAATGAAATATAATCATCAACTACTTCCCAAAGCTAAAGGAGACTGATTTAGAATAAGAAAATATACATGCAATACCTGGCTAAGTTGTGAGTGGACAACAGGCCCTAGTACTGTGAAAGAAAAAAGAAAAAAATATACTTCCTAGCTACAATTGCAGGGATTCTAAAGCCACATGAAGGAAATATGAAAGACTGTGCAGTTTGCTTCAGAAAAGCCATGACAGGAGAAATAACAAAAGTGTACAAAGTAATTAATCACTTAAAGAAATTGCATAAGGCTTTTTTTTTCTTCCTCTTTTTTTCCTCCACCTTAATAACAAAAAAACTTTAGTGCAGCTTAAGGATGGAAGATGGAAACTGATAGAGGAGATGTATTTACATATCCCAGCATTAACCTGCAGTATCAACATGTCATACTACTTACCAAAGAGAAAGAGAAAAAAGTTTGCCCAAAATAATCATCCTGAGTTGTAGCAGTAAGCGCAAACAAAAAAGCATTTTGATAGGCACATTAACCTTCAGTCTTCAGGATTTAGGTCAATTGTGTTGATGTGGTCAATTTTCAACAATTAAGAGCAAGGTTTAAATACTTTTTTGAGGCAGTTTTTCTCTGGGATTGTCCATGTCATGATTATGAAAGGTCTCCTGTGGAGGTCTGGACAGACACATGCCTCATCCAGACAGTCATGCCAACTCCAGCCCAAGACAAGTCAGGAGCTATGCAGCGTCATGACCATGCCACTGAGCTCATGATGTGGGACGGCTAATATAACCTGCTTTTGTGGGCTGATGTAACTTGTTTGGATCTCGTTGTTCAATATGTGCACAAAGCAGGCAGTCACCAGCTGGTGCATGACTGCATGCACATGCAGGTATATAGTAGCATCAGATATTGACCATAACCAGTAAAACTTTTCAACTATCCTGGATGTAGGATGGACCATTCCTATTTTCCTCTCCCTTTCTTTCCTTCCTCACTCACTAGCAACCCCAATGAGAACTGCTGGATACATGAAGAGTATATTTGGCCAGTTACTAAGCCCCAGGCAGCAGCAGGAAGGTGGTTATAAATCTGCTGTCTTCTGTGCAATCTTGTGGCAATTCAAAACACGCTTTTGTAAAAGAAGAAGAGGAACTTACTTACACTGCTGCGTAAGGAAGCAGATGTCTACATTGCTGTGACTCTGGAGAAATCAACTGCTTATAGATATTGCTATATCACACAGTAGCCAAAGAGGCTCAGTGGCTGGATTAACCTTGACCCAGATTAGTCTTGGTTAACCTCAGCTGCAGGAGAGTTTAAGCCTCTGTCAGACTATCCTGCCCACACGACCGCTGCTGTCAGGGTGTTATAAGTGAAAATCTGTGTGAAGGACTTCTAAGGAAATGCTAGTTGAAGGCCCCCTGATAGCTGTCAGAGGGCTCAAGGCCCCTTCTGACTTGCACACAGACAGCAGGACTACAATGAGCAATTTAGTTTTCCCCAAATTGCCCATGCGGCTCAGGAGGCCAAGACCCCTTTTGACAACTGTTGTCTACAAAATTGAGTATAGAGTTGGGCTTTCTCTGCCAAACCTTCCACTTGCCTGGGTGCAAGCCAGAGGCACGCTAAGCACAGGGCCACAGCTCTGTATCTGCATCATGTGCCATTTCAGCTGAGAATTTCTACCCAAGGGCCAGCTGTGTCAGCAAGGGCACTCTGTTGGGCTGGTGCAGTTACTGGAAACAGCAGCCTTGTCCCTGGCAAGCTTGAAGTGTGTGGAAAGGTGTTCTTGCAGGGAGCTGTAGACATCCTTATTGGTAGCTCGATGCCTAAGTACTAAAGATTCTTCCTACTCAGTGTGGAGATCTACAAGGTAGAGAAATGTGTCTGATAGAGATGTCCCATATAGTCAGGGAAGAGATGTAGAGACTTTTAGGGTGCCTAAAAGTGGTCAAATGAACTACACTACCTCTTTCTTTCTCTTGACTGTACATGGAGCCAAAGATGACCACATTGCAGAGGTCTAAAATAGCACTGGATATATCCCACATCAGCAGTTTTTGAAAGAAGGACTCTGGATTTCTTTTTGCCTGTCTTAAAAGCATTGAGAATATAATCCAGAGACTACTTAGGTTACTTTATTTTCTTTCTATCGGGCTTCACTTTCTGAAATGCACTTCCAAACCAATTTCTGTCATTAGTCCTTTAAAGTAAATGTAATATTTGTGGAAAGTAATTATTCATTTTTGGTACAACACATGTATATACTATCTCTTTTGTTTAAACTAGAGTTTGTATTATTTGTTAACTGAAAGATTGCACAATATTACTGGCTAATGACCTTAAAGAAGACAGGTTTCTGCTTGGAGAGACAAAAGCATAGGCAGTTATAGTCAAGGCAGCAGAGATGGCTATCTTCCTCCAAAACAGGGTCAAAGGAAGACCTATAAGCACTACTTACTTAATGTACTGCTGATTAATTTTAAGGTCTAACATCTTCATATATTTCTCAAAATAAACACCATGGGTGTGTTCCATTGGTCCCACCATGGGTTCAACCATTTTTCTATGATCAACTCTATTCCAACAAACTTTTACTTTTTTTATTGTTGTTGTTGGCCACGTAGTGAACTGGTTTTGGCTGGGATAGAGTTAATTTTCTTCATAATAGCTTGCATGGGACTATGTTTTGTATTTGTGCTGAAACCACATGTATTGGGCTTGCGTGGCAAGGTTTTGGTAGTGGGGAGGCTACAAGGGGTGTTTCTGTGAGAAGCTGTTAGAAGCTTCCCCCGTGTCCCCCATGATAGAGCCAATGTCAGACTCCAAGTTGGACCTGCCGCTGGCCAAGACTGAGCCCATCAGTGACGGTGGTAGTGCCTCTGGGAGAACAGAGTTCAGATGGGGAAAAAAGTATTGTGCAACAGCAGTTGCAGCCGGAGAGAGGAATGAGAAGATGTGAGAGCAACAACCCTGC
Source organism: Haliaeetus leucocephalus (assembly GCF_000737465.1). Lineage (NCBI taxonomy): Eukaryota > Metazoa > Chordata > Aves > Accipitriformes > Accipitridae > Haliaeetus > Haliaeetus leucocephalus. The sequence continues at coordinate 2,705,010 of NW_010972972.1, read as the reverse complement.
AGACCCTCAGGTCAGTGCAGAAGGAGGGGAGGAGATGCTCCAGGCACCGGAGCAGAGATTCCCCTGCAGCCCGTGGGGAAGACCATGGTGAGGCAGGCTGTCCCCCTGCAGCCCAGGGAGGTCCACAGGGGAGCAGATCTCCACCTGCAGCCCGGGGAAGACCTGGAAGAATCGTATGGGATATGGTCCCAGAGGGAAGACGGGTCCAAAATAATTGGTTGATTTTCAATGAACACCTCCTCCAAGCTCAAGAAGGGTCCATCCCAATGAGTAGGAAGTCAAGCAAAGTGATAGAAGGCCTTCGTGGATGAACAAGGAGTTCCTGATTAGACTCAAACGTAAGAAGCACTCAGTAGCTAGAAGCAGGGACAGGTCACTCAGGACAAATATGCTGTTCAAGTGTGTATGGATCGCATTAAGAAAACCAAAGCTGACCTGGAGTTTAACCTGGTGAGGGATTTGAAGGGCAACACGTAGGGCTTCTATAGGTATTATTTCAGCAACAAAGGCAAAAGGAAGGAAAATATGTGCCCACTGCTGAATAGAGCAGGGGACCTGGTGGCAAAGGACATAGAAAAATCCAGAGTACTCAATGCCTTCTCTTTGCTAAGACTTGCTTCAGGAATCCCAGGTCCTTCAGACAAGTGGAAAAGTCTGGAGCAAGGAAGACTTATCCTCACGTTATGGAACATTTAAACAAACTGGACATACTCAAGTTCATGGGACCTGATGAGATGCACCCATGAGTGCTGAGGGACCTGGCCAATGTCATTGCAAGGGCACTCTAGACTATCTTTGTGGGGTTGGCAATCAGGGAAGTTCCTGAGGATGGGAAGAAAGCAAATGCATCTGTATCTAAACAGTGGTTTCAAAACAGAACAGTGATTTCTAATGTTGAATCCTAATCCGTTCCACAATACCAATCACCTATACATTTGCAAAAGGCTGAGCAGGCATTTAAAAAATTTTGAGCATCCCTTTTGACATGACTCAGTATATCTCATTGAGATATTCTTAATCACTCCTGAAACTTTGTTTAGAAAGAGAAACAAATGATCCAAGGAAGTTCCCACACTGATTATAATCAAGCTGCCTTCCCAACATGATTTAAAGCCAGAAATAAGGGACAACCTATCATGTGATATACAGAAAACAAACTATGCTTTTCTTTGCCTGGAAGCTACAAAAGCGATTGTAGTCACCAGATATTTTCACAGTCCAGAAGCCACAATAGGCTGGAACAGCTTACTTTTATTGAGAAAACTAGTCATCTTTATAAGATTGCTCCCATAAATAAAGTAAATAAATTGGTGGCATTTTCACAGCTTTTTGACAAGGAATAGTAAGTAAATCATAAATATTTGCTTTAAGAAATTGTACTTTTGTATTTATTTTTAGGATTTTGATCCTTTTTTTTTTTTTCTTGAAACCAAAATGTTTTCAATTAATCACAAAATATATTGCCAGAACAGTGCTAAAGGCTGGTTCCTTGCTTATATTTGTTCAAACTTACTTGAAAAAAAAGTCATTTTTTAGTGCTTTTTTTTCTCCTTATTGTCACGTTTGTCCTGTATATTATGATGCATGACACTAAAACAGCATGTTTATTTTAAATTTAAATTACAATTCAGAAACTATATTAAAACATAACTCAATATCCTTGTAAAAGCAAAAAAAAAAAAAAAATCTGTTTCTATCCCATCAAAGACAAAACAAGGAGCAGTGCAGAAGTGAGCAAGTAAAAATCTAATCTGGCCATTGTAATCTAATGGATTGAATTAATTTTTAACATGTCTGGTTTCCTTCTAAAGTAAGTAGGCATTTTAAAACAAATGATGAAAATTCACTAGGTACGAAGCCTATTTATTGCATAAGTGACATTAACATATGTCTTTCTTCTCTCCCCTTCTGCCTTTGATTTAAAAGGAAACAGGAGTGAATGAATGAGGCAAAGAAAATGTGGTATGTATCAATTTAGATTCTGATGTTTCCACTCACAGCTAGTTACCCCGCTTATTTATATAAGAATATTTAAAGAATAAGATACCATCATGACTAAGGATGGAAGACGGTATCTTCCAGTGGCCAGTTGGGAAATAATACCAGCTTATTTTTTTCTGCATAAAGTCATCTGCTCATACGTTTCTCTTACAAAGTACTTGTCATAGCCCATTTTCTGGCATGTAGCTCACTCGGCATTATTTTTTGGCTTCAAGGTCATTCTGTTATCACTAACTATATCATCTTCTGTACTGAAAATATGTTCTCTTCACACAATTTAACCCCACTGTTACCAAGGCTTACTGGATAGCCTCAGATACTCAAAGATTATTTCAGTTGAAGGCAGTCAAAACTTTACTTTGCTCCTTCTATGAATGAGGAACCCCTATTTACTTAGAGAGTTAGATATTTTCACCTGGGGATTTGGAAACATGAGCTATCCTCAACTCAATAATCAGGTTTGGGTCATATAATAGGGTTTTAAATGTGTAACCAAAAAATGACCAATTCTCTGCTCTGTTGATTAAGTTGCATACGACAGGTCACTCAAAGCAATGAACTTATGGGTTAAAAACATGTTGCAACACCAAAGAAGTCCTATCTTCCACGAAGCTGGTCATGTTATAGTTTTTCAAGAGTAGAAAACATTGTTGACATTAATTCTGCATATCTGCCATTATGATATCATCCTACTGATCGATCTTTTATTTCTCCTGAGGCTTTTCTGGACTGTTTAATTTTCAGGATCAGGTATTTTTCTTGAGGCCATTGAACTCACAGTTCTATTTATCTTATTTGGAAAACATTTTCTCTCCCAATTGCTGTAAGATGACATTTGTTTCAGAATGTATTGTCTCAGTAGAAACATTTCTTGATGGTTATTTGATAGACTGCTGTGTGATGACACTAATAAGAGCAATGGGGATAGGTAACTGCTGACAGCTTATGCACCAGAAGAAAACGTCACAGAGTATAATACTGGCTACTGGACAAAACAAAGGAATTTAGAAATTCTGCAATTACTAGCAATACAGAACTCTTGGACAGACTACGTAGATAGAGTCCAGACAATGTCTTTTTCCAGCAGATCTCACCATTCACACTAACATATTACAACAGAGACATTTGAGTCTTGTGCTGGTTTTGGCTGGGATAGAGTTAATTTTCTTCACAGTAGCCAGTATGGGGCTATGGTTTGGATCTGTGCTGAAAACAGTGCTGATAACCCAGGGATGTTTTCGTTCCTGCTAAGCAGGGCTTACCCAGAGCCAAGGGCTTTTCTGCTTCTCCCCCCCCCCCACCAGCGAGGAGGCTGGGGGGGCACAAGGAGTTGGGGGGGACACAGCCGGGACAGCCGACCCCGACTGACCCAAGGGATATCCCAGACATCATGGTCGGCAGATAAAGCTGGGGGAAGAAGAAGAAGGAAGGGGGGACGTTGGGAGTGATGGCGTTTGTCTTCCCCAGTCCCCGTTAGGCGTGATGGAGCCCTGCTGTCCTGGGGATGGCTGAACTCCTGCCTGCCCATGGGGAGTGAGGAATGGATTCCTGGTTTGATTTGCCTACGTGTGTGGATTTTGCTTTCCCTAATAATGTGTCTTTATCTCAGCCTATGAGTTTTCTCACTTTTACCCTTCTGATTCTCTCCCCCATCTTCCCGGGGGGGAGTGAGCAAGTGGCCATGTGGGGGTTAGTTGCCAGCTGGGGTTAAACCATGACAGTCTCCGCTAAAATTTCTTGTAATTCAAATTTCACCTGACACTTATATTCCAAACATTTCTTCTTATTTCAGTACTGCTTCCTACTAACTTCCTTTGTCACTTAGATCAGCAGCAGCCTTGCCTGCCTTTAATAGCAGTTAGGAATGAAAGTTTTGAAATGTGTCTGAGGAAAATAAACAACAACAAAAAAGATTAAATAAAACTGAAAACCATTGTGAAATGTTTTAAAGAAAACTGTGAATGAGAACAGGCAGCTTTAATTTAATCACAGATATTAAAAAATGAACAGATAGAAAGCCCAGCCTGATTTTTGACTGGGCAGCTGCAGGTCTTTCTATGGAAAAGGCTGGATCACATTTTCAATTCATAACTATAGGCCTTGGCCAGATGGCTAAGATTACCAATAACCCTTTCTCTTCTGATGTCAGTAGAAGCCAGGGGGGGTGGGGTGGGGAGGGGAGGGAAGAGGGTAAAATATAGCATTTATGCTGTTCTTCAGATGTTGGCTGTTATCACCGATTCCCAACTTTCCTGGTACCTTATTGACCTATTAAGTATTACTTGGAAAAAATCATGATGAACTGATCTCAAGGCTAGAAAAGACTTTCACGATTCTTCAGTCTGGTTGCCTGAAGAACACAGATCATAGAATTTCATGGACTAAGCTGAGACTAGAAATATCACTGTGTTCTCTGCTGCTATTCATCTCTCTTTTCATGTCTTCTCTGATTCTCTCTTTCCTTTCTGTTACCCACATGACTTCTCCTCATTCTGTCTACTTATTTCATTGCTTCAGTCAGACACTACACAAAATAAAAATGATCAGCAGTTCAGTAATAAATGATGACATCTGCGTGCAAGTGCCAAACAGAATTAGCACATGAAGGCAAATACAGGGTGTTGTGGTTTAACCCCAGCTAGCAACTAAGCACTGCTTGCTCACTTCCCCCCCCATCTAGTGGGATGGGGGAGACAACTGGGGAAAAAAATAAAACTCTTGGGTTGAGATAAGGACAGTTTAGTAGAACAGAAAGGAAGAAACTAATAATGATGATGATGATGATGATGATAATAATAAAAATAAAATGAAAATAATAATAAAAGGATTGAAATATACAAAACAAGTGATGCACAATGCAATTGCTCACCACTTGCCGAACAATGCCCAGTTAGTTCCCGAGCAGCGATCCCCCCAGGCCAACTGCCCCCAGTTTACATACTGGACATGACGTCCCATGGTATGGAATACCCCTCTGGCCAGTTTGGGTCAGCTGTCCTGGCTGTGTCCCCTCCCAATTCCTTGTGCCCCTCCAGCCTTCTCGCTGGCTGGGCATGAGAAGCTGGAAAATCCTTGACTTAGTCTAAACACTATTTAGCAACAACTGAAAACATCAGTGTGTTATCAATATTCTTCTCATAGTAAATCCAAAACATAACACTATACCAGCTACTAGAAAGAAAATTAACTCTATCCTAGCCAAAACCAGGACACAGGGTCAAGGAGAAGCACAGATACTGGGACCATAGCTCTTGGCTCCTGGTAGACCCAGGATGACAGCACTACAGTGACTACATTAATTTTCCTTTGAAATCATCAGGGCTGGAATGCTTTCAATTTTTATTTTTATTTTTTTTAACATAATGAAAGCTGTATATGTCACTGGAAAAGCTTAGATGAGGTTAATGCCTGAGCTATGTCTTCTGCAGTGTTCAGTTAGAACAGGTGGATCTCATGTCCACTGAAATTTCTGTGACCGTGTTGATGAAATCGTACACATCAAAACTGGCCAAGAATGAGACCTATTTTTCCTAAGACATCATAGAATCCTCCAGTGATATCAGTGTGCCAAAACACTAACACATCCCTCAGCAAATAACTTCCTGCTGGAGATAAAATAAGTTTTTGGCCAAGTATGCTTAGGTGAAACACACTAGGCTGTCTTTTCATTCTCCTCCTCATTTTTTGGCCATCATCTGTCTTATTGAATCTAATATCTTAGTAATAACAAGGGAGTGGTGATCTCATCCTCTGCTAGTCAAGAAGAACAGAACTGTACTAGTGTGTCTGAGTCTTATAAGAAAAGTAGAGTAATATTCTTCTAAGTAAGGCGATAGGTTGGTGTGTAGGTAGGTAGATAGCTTGATAGAAAATTGTTTAGAATATTAAAAAAAAAAAAAATACAACAGACCCATATTTTAGCTCATCGTCACCTTCCCAGACTACCCGCAAGATCACCTGTTTACATCAGTTCTTTCTTGGCCAGGACAAATTGCTAAAGCAAGATAGGGATGATGAGATGCTTAAAACTACAATTCAAATGAAAGCTTAGAATACTGTTTTGTTTTTCAGGCTCTGTTTGGTGTTAACATTCGAGACACCTTGTTCTCCTTTCAAAGACTGTTATAGAAAAAAATAGAGTAAATGGCAGCACACAAACACACAAATCTCATGTAGACTACAAGTGCAGTGAGAAGTCTGCAATCTTCTGATACCAAAGCAAAGAACATAATTGCAAAAAATGACTGTAATGAGAGAGACTGTGAACAGAGAAGACTATGTACAAAAGATACAGGCACAAATGGCTAAATAACAGGATTGGTGCAAACAACCTGAAAATGGCTCCCTGTGTACATAGAGATGATCCCATGTGAGGAGAATACAAGCCACCCAGACAGAAGAGAAATAGCAAAGACAAATAAGAACAAAAGGAGATTTTTTTTTTTTTTTCCTTTTAATGAGGTAGGAGTGTCTCAGGAAATACAGCTGTATTCTCAAGGGTGGGGGGGTGGGGAAATTAAAAAAAGAGGAAAAAAAAAGGAAACATTGTGGCAGAAGAAATACAATGGTTGCAAATCTTTATGATCCTTAAAACAGCCACCACCTCCTTCAGTATTTGCCTGCCCCTAGCGCTAGAATACTATTTAAATTTAAGTAGCTTTATTGCTTGCTTGCAGAACAGAGGGCACTGTGAAAATAATACTTTCAATGATATATAAAGCTGTCTAGAGACCAGAAATATTGCCACAGAGGCACAAAAAAAAAAAAAAAAAAAAAAAAAAAAAAAAAGCCCTGATTTTTCTGTAAGAGACAAGTCTCCTGTTGGTATCTTCGTCCTCGTTCTATTTAAAGCTGCCTGCAGCTTTCAGGTATCAGGGAATCTGCTAGTTTGGTTGGGTTTTGTTTTTTTTTTAAGTCAGTGATTATGTCTGAATAGCCCATTTCAAAAGGCAATTCCTCTACATATCTTCTCTGTTCACTTATATGATGTGCCAAGGGATACATTTTTTGTTTTCAATGTTTTCTTGAAAACACCCTCAACAGGGAAGTAACTGGAAATGGAAATAATAGAAAACTGTGAGAAAAACTTTGATGTTTGGTGAAGAAGATACTTAAAATCTGCAAAATCATTTGAGTGGCAGTGGACCCAACCACTTTAAAAAAGTGATTTAGGCAGAGAACCCATAAAGTTTCTGAACTTGTAACATAGACACAGGCCATCATATGCTGGCTCCACCTAAGACATTAGGTTTGCAAAAGTGGCAAGGATTTGCTGGAGGAATTATGATGCAGCCTGACCCTGAAAAACTAGCTGAAGTCTGAACACCAGGTATCTGCCAGAAGATGTTCTTCTGGATCCCTGCTGGCAAATTTACTATGAAGTTCCTATGGATTTGCTGGCCTGGGTCAGCATAAGTTCGGTATATGATGCAGATATGTTCATTAGCTCCAAAATTCATTAAAACAAACTATTTTTATCTTTCTGAGTCACTTCAGCCAATTTTGAAAATGGCCATGAAAAACCAAACAGTTTAGCCGCTCAATTGTTAGGCTTTTCCCTGACAAGATTTTAGCCTGTGCCAGCTCCCTCCCAAAGAGTTTCCAGAAGGTTCAGGAACTGGAACAGACCAGGGGCCTTTCCCAGGAGGTAGTCTGAATGCAGTTTGGAATACAAAGGCACATTTAATATGTTAGCATAGATGTAATTTATTTGACCTTGGTCAAGCCCCTTGCTTCGTCCATTTTTGTTTCTGTAAAATGGAATAGTAGGATTCTTCCAACTCTCCAAAATATATAGATGCATCCCTAAACAGCTGGCTGATACATAGCTATGAGGGTGGAAATGGGAAAGTAAGGGTGATTTGTATCAGTTAAACATATGGGTTTTCAAATTAACTGCTTGAAAACCCACATTTGAATGCAGGGAAGAGCTAAGCATTTCTGAAGATTGCATCCTATTTCATGTTTGTCAGTCTTCTAACATCAACAGGGACACAGCGGCACCAACATTTCTCTCTCTATCAGCTACTTCCACTAACAGAGCTGCTGAATCAATAGCTGGGGGAGTCTGTGGATGTTTCGGAAGGCACTGAGGAATTCCAAACTTTGCTATGAATAATAGAGAACTATTCACATTTTGCCTGCTGCTGGCTTCTTCTGAGGTCTGGGTATCGTGTTTCCTTAACAAGATTAAAAAGGATGGATTGTTTATAAAATAACCTTGTCCCACATGACAGGTGCTCAACCAGCAGGGCTAAAGATAAACAGTCTGGGCTGAATCTAGAGAAAAGAAGCACCCAGAAGTGTGTTTCCTGAAGGTTTGTTCCACAGTTGCTTGACACTATCTCCTTGCATATGCTACGAGCAAACCCAGACGTATTTCTGGGCACCCCTGACACATACAACACAACACAAAAGTAGCTGTTTGAATACATCTGGATATCTCTAGATTGGCTTATATTGACATTTATTAAAATAGATACATTTTATGCAAATTCCATTTCACATACACTCCAGCTCACCCATTGATAGAAACTGGTGGAAGAGGGGCTGTTGCTCACTCTGTACAGATTCCAGGACTCTCCTGACTCTTTCTGATGCTACCTTAACGGCTAGTGGCTAATAAAAACAAGCTACCACCTTTCAACTCACTGAACAAGAAGCAGTGTCCGTTGGTGCTAGCAGCCTTTTTCAAATTTATATTGTACATGTTATACACGCGCCTTGGTTATTACAAGCTCCCTGCTCCTATCAACAACAGTAATTGCAACCTATTTCTATAAAGTCCATTGAATCGGTACATTTCAGCAATGCCCCAGAAAGAAGGCTACTCCAACTACTGTATGTATTTCTGTGGTTTATGAATCAACTTTATGATTTTAATTTTGAAACTGTTATTAAAGAGACAGATTGCATTTAATAACAATTTTAGTATTGCCTGCTGCTCTAACCAGCAAGCAATAAAGCAAACTAAAATTAAAACAGGAATCCACTGCTAGGAGGCAAGCACATACAGAAGGTGGCAGTTTGTTGTTCTAACCTCCATAAAATATCGGCAGGCATAGTATTTCTGTCATTGTGGTGCTTATTCTCATGGCTTCAAAAAACAAGCTGCATGTCTTGGGAGTCATTTTTCCAATTAAAAACAAAAATCCCTTTCTCTGGCTCTGTCCTGCACTTAGGCTTATCATGTAGACTAGCTGCATGAATTTTGTACACTCAGGTCCATGCATGCCCAAACCGTCTGTTATTTTTGCATGTGGCTTTTCCTCACTATTCAGCAGAAATACTGAATTTACTACAACAGGATGAATTTCTAAGTGGTTGGTGCTATATATAGTAAGTCTCTGTCAATCACAGAGGTTCTGAATTAGCACTTCTGAATTGGCCATAACTCAGCACTAAATGATATAGTGGAAAAGGTTTTTCAGAGAACATTCTATTGTCAAAAATAATTTCATTGCTTAATCCATATGCAAGAACAATTGTCCTGGTACATTAGAATGAAATAACTGATAATATTTATCTTTACATGGCAAAATATTTGGTAATCTTCAAGAGACTTGGTTTACCTGAAATATACTGGGATTAGTAGACTTCTTGTATCAAAAAGCTAAGATGAAAGATCTCATGGGAACAGCCTCCCTCAAGATTACTGCTGTGTTGTTATCAGGCTAAGAGTAAGAACTCAGAGGTCTAATTCAATGTGATCTTATGTTTCGTTTCACACCAGGGTAGAATTGAGCAATGATATGTTTTTGGCAGAAGTCAACCCATAATCTCCCAAGCAGTTTCCAAAAATGGCTGGGGAATTAGCATGGGTAACGACCAATTCCAAAAGTCAGCTGATGTGTTAATACCTTGTTTGGAGCGTGAAAACATTTGACAGTACGGATAAAGGTCATTCTGTATGTACTTGTTACAGTACCAGAAGATGGTCCTGAGAATATTTAAATGGTTAGAAATTAAATTCTTCAGACACACAGTCTTTATTTACATGGTACTGTCCCATTAAAGCCTCGATTATTTCATGCATTTTGGGAGTAGTAAAAAAGTCAGTTTGTAATCACTGGGAAATAAGAAATGAGTCTTGCTAAGCGCTGCATTATACAGGATCTAAAAGGTGAGCTAAAGAAATATAGCTCTTTGTTGTTCTTTAATCCCTGTAGAACCCTAATCATCACTGCCCTGTGGACAGCTACATTAAGCAACTAATGCACTACAGAAAGCCTCAAGCTTAACTGTTTCTCAGTGTTCAGCGCTACACATAGCCATAGGAAATTAAAAACTTCTGGATAGCGCACTACCTGACAACCATGCTTGGGGACCACTGCTCTTGGGGTGAGGCAGGTTGATCGTCACAAAATTTCAAGCAGCTCTGGGGATGCTGTGAGTTCTGGAAGCCTCAAAAGGATTTAGGGTGAAAGGGAAACTTGCACGTAAGTGATACAGCTAAAATTGAACAGATTGCTTCTTTTGTAGTTGGAATCATGAGCAAAGAATGGCAGAAAGGTGCAGCTGAGGTTAACCAGAATCTCCTTTCTCCATTTGTGACCTCAATCCCCTGCTTCATTTAGGAAAGAGGTGGTGTTTCATAACTGCTGCTGCAATGGAGAATTCCTAAAGTTGAGTGGCAATGTTACAGAATGATTCATGCAAGAAAGAGCTGCTCCTTTAGAGCAAGACACTAATCTCCAGTGCTTCTGTACATGCATATATATTACTTTTAATTTCCCACTTTCTGTTTGCCTATAATAAAATTTCAATTAGAGAAAAAGGAAGAAAGCTTCTGTTTGCACGCGTACTCAAGTAATTAGTGACAATGGGAAGGGGATGCAAGATAGTTTAATAGGGGTTTTAGCAAAATATTATTTTCTCTCAGTTTGCCTGAGAATGGCAATAGTTTTTTAAGTAAATATGAATTATTATACGTGAATCATTTGTGTACAATTTTCTTTGTGAGTCAGGATTAAAATATGTAAATATTCTAGATGTCACTCTTCAAAAGAGAGTAACTTGCATTCACAGAAACCGTTTTTTCAGTTGGAAATTGAGGTGACACAATATGGCACAATAATAGGAACTTGCAGTGCTGCAGTTGCTTAAAACTGAAAGGCAGAAAAGAAATGTGCTTTTTGATTCTTGTGTTGCTCTGGTTCTTCCTGATAACAGGACATTTTTCCTTTGTGTGGGAAAAGCTAGGGTGACTCTGATGTCCTACTTGGCATCCCTTTGTTCAGGGGCTTGTGCTGTTCTCGGGTCAGAGGTAATTCCAAAAACTAAGACATGGAACCACTAACCACTGAAATCAATGGGAGTTTTTTTAATTGACATCTGCGGGCGCTGGATCAAATCCTATTTTAAACGAGTGGCTGAGCCATTGCCAGGCAAATCCTAGAATCAATAGGTTGTGGTGTAAAGCCAGCTTTGGCAGTCTCTTAAAGAGGTGCATCTACTGGGGTCAGCAGGGCATATCTCCACATGCCAAATTCATCAGTTGGCAGAGTAAGCTTGGTTGAGTGAACATTGAAATGTCCAGCAGAATAGTACAGAGACAAATTAGATTTACTGACAATCCTTCAAAGCAAAAGGTTTGTGTTTTTCACTCAAGTTTTCCAGTAGAGATGAAGAGACCCTTACCAAACAAAACCCATGTAGGAGGAAAGGAAGGACTGCAATATGTAATTACTACTTACTGCATCAAAACATCTCCAGTCGAAATTGTGCCAATAAAGACACATTATACCGAAACATTGAAAACGTAGGGAAATGTTCAGTGAAGCTACTTGTGCAGTCCTGATTGCTTGTTCTACTTCCCTCTCTGCCTGCATGGCCAAGTTCCCCTCCCATGGAAACTAGTCTGGAAGGAGATGATGCAAGAGGTCTCTGTCTGATATTCATCATTTACCCAGGCTGTACTTCCAGACTCAAGAAATGTTTCCAGCTCCGACACTGTAAATATGACAGTAATATTGCTCTTACGCAACCATGGGAGGTCAATAAATGATATAGGGAATATCCTTCCTTTTTTCAACTACTTTCTGGGCTGAATATGGCACTGTGCATTAATAAGCCCAATCCACCAACAAGCACTTCAGTAGATACTTCAGAAAAAAACATGTTCTTCAGTCAATAAACTGCAGTGACAACTTGGGCCAGGTCTGCCAGCAGACTTTAAATTACAGACAAGTCTTAGTATTGCCTTGCAAAGGAAGATGGATGCAAACTGTTCACACATTCAATGCTAAATTAACTCTGTCCCTAGTGGACTGAAAAGGGAGTTCCCTGGTGGTTGCAATAGGGTATCAGTAAAATGTTGGCTTTGTTTTTTTTTTTTTGAGATTCACCTTTATAAATATGCCTTCTCCTTTTAAAGGCAAGAAACCAGGTATTGTGTTGAACGCAGTCAAAGACTGAGAGATACTGACTGCAACCACCAGATGCTGATCAATAAAAGATATGAAGTCCATGACCTAGCACTGAAAGAATTAAGGTCTGCCTAAGAACAAGAAATCAAACGTATTCAAATAATATTGCCTAAAATACATCCACAAGCAGTTTGGCTGAGAAAAATCTGCAATTTCTTTTTGCTGGGATAGCAAGTTGTGGGAGAAATGAGTCATATCTCTGTTACTTGCTAATAGAACAGTGCTGCAGCAAACAACTTCACTGAGATACTGATTAACAGGTGACTTACAAACAAGTGATGTACAAAAAACACCCCTCAATGCTTATACCAAGAGATACTAAATGCCCTTGAGCAAGACAAGTCATTCACATGGTAGGTGCCTAATGTGTCATTCTTGTGACAGGTCTATGTAAGGGTTTCACAGAGAGTTAAACATGGTGACATGCCTTCATGCTCAAAGCTGAAGTGGCAAATAAGCCCCAGCCTTTCTGGAGTATACGGCAAATATTCTGTATTCACACAAAATTGAAAAACCACAGGATAAAATACTCAAGACAGGGTAGGAGATGTGAAATGAAAGAAAGAGAGAGAGAGGGCAAGAAAGAAAGAGAGAGAAAGAAGGAAAGAAAGGAAAGAAAGGAAAGAAAAAGGGAAAGAAAGAAAGGAAAGGAAAGGAAGGAATGAAAGAAGGAAGAGAAATGGTAAAAATTTTCTGGCAGATTTATAGAGATTTTGATACAGGGTTTGCATAAATGGAATAGAAACATGATATGAATACTTTAGGAGTTTACATGGGGTTTGGATGGAGAAATGAGTCATGTTGGTTTGAGAAAGGAGACATACAACACTTGAGAGTGGTGATTCTCACTGATTTCAAAGAACCTCCCCCCAAAAGCCAATCATTTCCAGAAATCTGGATCTTTAAGCCTTAAAATTCTGTCATTGTCTCAGCATAGCACTCACAATGCAAAAAAATAAAAGATGCCCTGCAGGTCATGTAAAACTTTGCAGCTCCAGGGCTGCATCTGTTAAACTGCTGGATGAAACAAAGTGAAAGAGTCAAACAGAAGTTATAAAAGAAGTCAAAACATCCTGCAGAAAAAACAATCTACAAATCACTAAGGTGCAGAGACTATACACAATGGTAAATACGGTGTACCAGGGCGACAAGCAGGTAAAGCACCATGAGAATCATGACACCTGCTTGGAGAAGGAGAATCATTGGAGACCAACCTGAGCTGATAACACATGTCATGTTGCTCTGTTCCATGTTATTTTTTAGATCTAGTATTTTTAGATCTATATGTTACTGGTAAGTATGAGCTGGAAGCTTCTTAGTGATAACACTGTCACTCTGGCATTACTATCATGAAATGATGAGTGAAATAATATGTTGAAAGAGTAGAGAGTTCCTAGGTAAATTCTTGTTGGATCTGTGGGTGGGAAAACGAAGGACTGGAATTCATTATTTCTATGTATCAGCATTTCCATGACAGTTTAACCTCATGACTCTCATCCCCTTGAAGATCTTTTTCTCACCTCCTTTATTCCTTATTTAGACCCAATCGATTTTCTCCTCCATTATCCTAGATTTGTACACCAGCACCACACCTCCCCCTGATGGTTTGAGTGTTGTTGGGACTGATCTTTCCTAGCCTTGCTACCACCAAGAATACCAATGCAATAAATGCTTGACAACGGTCATGGAGACCTTACCTTCTCATCCTCCTCATTTTCCTAGCTATTCCTCCATCAAGATACAGTCATCAAAAGCTGTGATGCCTTTCAGTCCTCTTTTGTGATTTTCTGTCACTGTCTTGAACGAATGTAGGACTTCCCTGGAGTTCTTCTACAGACTCTGGTGCATATAGCGTATAAATTACATTAAGCTTTCCTTAGTGAAGAATTTATCCGTAAAGAGATGGAGTGCTTCTTCAAATGATTTCAAGAACTCTGACTGTGAGAAGAAGAAAACTAAACCTTACCCTACTATATCAACATGGTGCTTCTCAGTCCATGGAGAAAGCCTGTTTGACTTTCCTACTTTATTGTTGAGACCAGGATCTCCAGGTAACTCTATCATAGTGTCAGTAAACAAAACAATCAAAAATAAGATCGTATCTTCTATGTCATGTTTCTGTTATTCTATTTCTGATAAGGCAGCAAGCTATTATCCACCTTTCATCTCTGAGTGCCATGGATGATCTCGGTCACCATGGCTTTCAAATTGCAAATGAATGATTCAGTTTCCAATGTCGCTTTCAAGACTGAATATATCCCAACACTGAACTCTTTACTTCAGATTCTAGTTGGAATTACCCACTCTTTTATTTTCAAAGCAGTCTGAAAACAGATTTTTCAATGAACGCCTTCTTGGACATGGCAGAAATTTGCCATAGATTTTCCCTCCAGACCCTCTAATTGTTGGCAAATTTTAAGAGCTATGAGTAGTTAAGGAGCCTGATCACTTTTTATGGCTAAGACTTTGGCAGAGGTCTTTGGAGCAAATAGTAGATATGTCCCCTCCTCCCCTTCTCCCATTCCCCTCCCACGCAAGATTTATTGGTGTGGTATTGAAACACAACTTTATATTCAGATCATAGAACTCTGTATCTCCCAGGCTGCAAGAATGGTTCCCCTCATTGAGGAGAGCTTGCTTTTCACCAAAAGGAAGAAGGTTCTGTCATAGTCATGGAAATGTTATCTTTGTCTTGATACTTATCAAGTCTCTCCTCCTATTAAAAGCACCTATTCCAAACATTAAACAGGACTAAATATCTTAAACTGAGGTTCATCCCTATCACAACGAAGTCAAGGCTACAGTGACCTCTGTGCAAAGACTGGAGTAGGAAAACATGGAGTGCAAGAAATCTGCTAAAACCAAGGCACCTCCTTTTAGTAAGAGCACTGGAGTTGCAATAATGTTGAAAGCTCTGATCAAAAATGTCTGCAGCCCTAACGTTTGAAGGGAAGCCATAAGAAATTTTGCTCATATATTAACAAAGACCAACCAAAGTGCAACTCGTGATACTGCCTTTAGCAGGGCAATGCTGAGGGTGCTGTTTGCATCAAGGACCCAAACCCCACTTCTCATAAAGGAGATTTGGGGAGATAACTGCTAGGTGTTATCAACAATTAGAAAGGGCACATGGACTATGACTTAAAAAGCAGGATATTTATCAGTGATCTGAAGCCTTTGAGCTGTATTTTCCAAGTATCTATTTGACAATTATCCTTCCTTCCTGCCTTGTTCCTCATAGTCTTCACATCTTCAGGTTAGAGGTTGAAGGGAGATACTCTAGCCCTGTGACCAACCGTAGGGCAGAGAAGAGGATGGGTAAGATGCTAGGGCACTTAGAACAGCTGATTCTAGAATACCTATAGTCCACAAAGCTGGTGTAGACTACACAGCTCAAAGGGCTGTTGAGGTGGGTAAGCAATATAATTTTTTTTTTCCACAGTGGTAGGAAGAAACTAAAACATTTTCAGGAGCATGAGAACTGCCATGAAACGGTATCATTATTGCTCAGGCAGCACTTCAGGAGACCTCTCACGGATCTCTAGGGTGTCCGTGCACTTGTGCTGACACCTGGTGGCAAAAAAAGAGTAAGAAGAAATGGAATAAAGATGGCTGACAATTTGTTTTCTCTAGGCTTGTAAAATTAACCAGTTTCTGGGTTAATTTACATGTCCACACTGAAAATTATGTTGATGAAATACATTCTGGCATCTACTCTTTCTGAAGCTTGCGTTGAGTTCCTTTAAAAATCATTTGGCAAGACAAACACATATTTTTTGAGTAGAACCCTGAGAATGTTGGTTATGTTTCTCATTTTCCATGTTATCAGATTTCAAATGCTTGTGATCAAGGTGCGACAAATTGCAACAGTACTGATCAACATACTCAGTGCCACGTTTTTCTGTCGCTGGTATGCTTAGCAGTATTTACAATGTTATGTTTGTAGAGCAACTTTGCTGGAATAGTTGCATGGGCTGAATCCCAAATCTTGGTCACAAATTAGATGTTGTTATCTCTTTTTTCATCTTTCTCATAATTAAATTTAAAGCTAACTTAGGATTCTGGGACTGATGTTTTTCTTCTCGTGGGAGAAGCAGCAAAATGGTACCTAGGAATATGCTAAGGGCAGTTTAAGTTATATACTGACACTGGAGCTGGAAAAAACCCAGTCATAAAATGCTTGCAAATTTTCAGTGCTTCCAGAACTCTCACATTCCCACCATTGTTTCCTAGGAAGCTACTTCATCCTAAAACCTAATTCCATGTGTAGAGGAATAAATAAAGGCTGCTGTCCATGAAATCCCATAGCTGGGAGCCATAGCCCAAGCAAAACTAACCACCTTTTTTCCTTCCAAATGTGAAAGATGTGTCCCACTCAGTAACTTCTGCCGCCACTGCAGAAGCCTCTAACTCTTGGTAACTAATTAATTTCAGCTTCCTCCAACAGTGGCAATTTAATGTAGTATGTGCTATGCAAGTATAAAAAAAAGAGATCTGTCTCTCTTGCTTGGAAACAAAATCCAACATAACTAACAATTGCACCTTCATCAGCACTGTGAAAACTGAAGGACCGGCATGAATTTGAACCGCTCCTGAACAATGTTTGTTTCTGAGCTGAGATATATTCTATAGAATACGAGTGTAAGCTCTGTGTAGAAAGGAGCATTTTCTGACTGGAGTTTGTGAAATGGTTATTTACTTGGTGTCTGAATGGTGCAAGGCATTACTGCTGAACATGTAAATAACATTTGATAAACTATGTTCTGTCCCAGGCAACAGCAGAGTCCATTTGGAAGTAACCTTATTTTCTGCCGTATAGATCATCAAGGTCTATAAAGAACTGGGTCCAGTGTCAGTTCTTCTAATGAGTTGTAATTGATTAAATCTGCTAACTTAGTACCTTTCCCAAGAAATATATGCACATAAAATGTTAAAGGTAACAGGAAAAAACCACACCTCTCATTGTAAATGAACGAACAAAAAGGCAGCCTCAAACTACCCTTTGACCAAGGAATCACAAAACAGATTATATTTCCCAGCTGAAATCCTTATCACAAAAGCTCAGTGCAACTATCTTCTTGTTTACTCTGTGTTTCCCCAGGGAAAATGAAGGACGATAAACAGTGATGTGACCCAAATGACAAGGAAGTTCAGCTAACAGCTTTACCTTGTTTTGCTTCTCCCCACCCCACCTGTTTTCAGGCTGCAAGAAGAACAGCAAGAAGTGAAATAATTTATGACCTAGATTAAAATGCTGACATTAAACAAAATAATTTTTTGTTTCAAGTAATTTTTGCTTTTGGAATTAACTAATTGGTAACCAATACAGAGCAGAGAAGGTTGCAATTACAAAAGCATCTGAAGACTAAGAATTTATTCATGTTTGGAGTTGTATGTATAGGCAGATAGATACTATTTCTTTTATGAAAACAATACAAGTGGAAGGTCTAAATTCCACATATTGTAGGCCTCAATCACACACATGAACCTATCCTACAGCCCTGTTGATAATCTTCATCAGCAACAGTTTTAGCTATTCATAACTCCGTAGAGCCAGCGATCTGAGTCACTGCTCCATCTGTACCATCCTTGTGGAAATGTCAGTGGCAGATGCTGCTAGTTAAACAGGATTTAAGTTAAAGGAGTCAGAACAAGATATCAAAATACTTGACAGGGATTTCAGCTGGCTCCTACTCTCCTTGGAGTATTACATTTTGGAGTTACCCCAGAATACAGTTTTATTTATGTCACCTGTGGGAAACACAAAGCTCCCGTCAATCCTGGTAGGATAAAAGGTTGACACTCCGTGATGCTTGCGTACTTGCTGGTCTATGGCCTGCATTAGAGCTTCAGTCATCACAAATCAACCATGAAACACAACTGGTGGGAATGACATAAACTCTTCAAACCCTTGGAAAGGGACTCCTAGACAAAAGAGGTGGCTTTTTTTGGACAGAATCACTGCAGAGCAGTAGCACTGCCTTGTGAGCAAAACTGGGGGTGAACATAGCCTCTGGGCCTATGGCACAGGATAGCACTGGGGACATCCCCACAAGCTGTCTCAGTCCAGCAGCCTCCACTAAACAACCCCTCAAAGTTTCCTCTAACAGTGTTGGGATGCAGTAAGGGGTTTTGCTGTTGCTGCAGGAGAGAAGGACATTGTTTCATACTGGTTTTGCAGGTTTAAGTAAAGCTAAGCTAGCCATAAATTTGACCTGAAATCCTTAAATACCTTAATTTAAGTAAAAGTTGAAGGAAAGGAAGAATAAGAAATTCTGAAACAATTATTTTTTGCATTTCCTGGAATAAAATATGTTTACTTTGTAGGAGGTTTGGTTTGCAGTAGGATATAGGCACCCTTCACAGGAAAGGAGCTGAGCTGATGTGGTAGTTTTAACTTTTTTTTTTTTAATTCTCCTCTCCCATAGTATTTTAAACAGTTTATTTGGTATGTTCCACCATTAAATATTCTTGGGAATCATATTTGCAATATAAGGTAGGAAACGTGCACAGAAGACTTTGTTACACTCCACATCTTCCTAGTTAGGATTCTATTCATCCAGAGGCTGGAAACACAAAGTCAGATTCTCTCCCATTGCTTGAGGTGGAACAGACATTTCTACCTTCCAGCAGAGGATCCTAACCACCACCTCTGTGGTGTTTTTCTCTGTCATTCTCTCTGCTGAGGCTGCTGTAGCTTGTCAAAATGAGATCTCAATATGCAGAGCAACAGCAGGTGGAATCCAGAAACCCTACTCTTGCAGGCATGTCATACATCAGGGCATAAAACTCACTCTCTTTTCTGTTGATCCAGTAAATATTAAACTAGTCTATCTCTGTATTCCCAGGTTGTTCTAAAACCATATTTGTTCAGTGATGCATGCGTGAAGAAGCCTCCTTCTGAGGAAAAGTTGAAGGAACTTTCCATAGCCACCAGAAAAAAAACCCCAAACAACCCATAATATCACTCTTGTAGATTTTACTGCTGGCCATATTCTGAACGTACATATTCGTTGTTGCATTAAAGTCTAGAGGCAGAGTTACACCTGTAGTTCAGCTATTTTAACTGGATTTCCCATTGCTGACAGCAATTGTTGCATCACCAGGATCTTTCACT
Source organism: Haliaeetus leucocephalus (assembly GCF_000737465.1). Lineage (NCBI taxonomy): Eukaryota > Metazoa > Chordata > Aves > Accipitriformes > Accipitridae > Haliaeetus > Haliaeetus leucocephalus. The sequence continues at coordinate 2,685,465 of NW_010972972.1, read as the reverse complement.
TCACACATATGCCTAAACAGATTGAAATTTCTTTAAAGTCCAGAAGCTTTTTGTACAGCCACACACATGCTAGAGTTGTGTTGTTACGGCTCTTTGAGCAAGATACAGATGCCTGGATGGGATATTCTCTAAACACGGTCAGTGTGAATTAGCACAAAACTGGGAGTCAAGAACTATATGATCCTGAAGAGGTTATTTAAAGTCTTTGTGTTGTTTCCCCGTGTGGAAAATTGTCTTCCTAGTTACAAGGATGTTTCTTTCAAAATTGTTAAGCACTTACCTAGAAAGTACTTTAGGTTCCTTTAATTTTAATGAATTCTCTTTCACCTTTACAATACCTAAAGGCTCTGCACCTTTCTTTTTGGTGCTAACCCTGGCTCTTTTAAATCTGTAGTGCTTTAAAACTTTGGACAAGATTCTTTTAAGAAAAAGGATTTTCAGAAGGTGGTATTAATAAGATACTTGTAGGAATTCATTATTTCTTCGACTATACATGAGTTACTTGTGTTTCAGAGTGATAAGATGTCCTTTCACTGATATTCCCTTGGTATGACTCTGTTTTTATCTACTGAAAGTGCTGCAAGCCAGAGCTCTCCAGCAAGAGAGCTGAACATGTCAGGTTATTTATATTATGATGAATGTAAGAAGGATCTTTTCTCTCCTAAATCTAAGTACATGATTTCCCTCACTAATAGAAATTACACAGGCACATCAAGGAGCAGAACACAAGCTTGTAAAATTAATATGATCTTATATAAACAGATTTTACCTGTAAAGAATCCCTAAAGTTTTACACAATCCCCATATCATTTATTCAATAGCCATTATTGATAGACCAGGCAGGAAGAACAGGCAATATTTAATTACTCCTAGTAGGATTTGACAAGGATATCAGAGCTCATAGCTTTACCCTTTCTTATGAAGTGCTCAGTTCATAGGAAGCATATGTAAAATCATTCCAACAGGGTTATAATTACTGTCCTTTTGCTTCTAATTGTAAAGAAAAATCATAGAATCATTTAGGTTGGAAAAGACCTTCAAGATCATCGAGTCCAAGTCCAAATACTAGCTTGGAGAAGGCTGACTACTTTAAAATATCTTTTACAAGGTTTCTCTTCCCTTCCAAGGGGAAGAAGCAAGAAAATCACACCTGTGCACATTCCCATTATCGTCAGTGATTCTTTCATTCGTTTATCCAAATGGAACAGTTTGGGGAGGAAAGATTAAGGGTTTCCCTTGGAGTTCTGTATAGTTCAATGGGCAAGATGATTTGTTGCAAGGCAGGACTTTGAGTGCCAACAAGTTCAGAAGAGCCTAAAATCTACAAGTCTGTATGTGAGCCTAAGTACCCACAAGACAGGTCCATCGTGCAAAGGCAGAGCTCCTCTTGCAATAGTGTCCTATGCACTCTCTGTTCAGCATGCTCTGAGCATGCACACCACACCACAATCCCTTAGCTGAAACACATGTTCTTTTTGATCCTAATGTGACTTAGGCATGACGTATGAGATGCTTGGCAACATAAAGCAGAATATAGAAAACAGAAGTGTCTGTGAGATTTACAGGACTCTGGGTTTAAGGGCAAGTTCGCTGCCATTCTTAGGAGTTTTGGGACTTACTCTCCTGAAATGAAAATTAGGGAAGACTCGCTCAGAAGTCTTTTTTGTGGATCCAGCCACAGCTGCTCAAAGCTGGATTTTCACCTTGAAGAGGGACTGGAGACAGAGGTTGTGGAGGTGAAGACAAATAAATACTTATCTGATTTAGCTGATCTTACAGGGAAAAGACAGTGCTTGATATAGCCTTACAGAGGTTCAGGGAGTGGATATTTTTAAAGCCAGTACAAATACCTTCATTGTCTTGACTACGGTCTAGAGATTTCTGCTTCAGCAACTGAAGACCAATCAGCTGTTAATTCGAACAGCCAGAGCCCTGACTGTTTACTAAAACAGGTCTGAAGCATTTTGAGCAGGACTGAGATTCTTCTTACAGCTTTGCACCACCCATGCAACGCACACTACACATAACAGCCATGTCACACAAGCTTAGATCTATCTCAGAAAAGATCAGAAGCAGCCATGTTTCTATGTGTCTCAAATTACAGAAATGTCACTTTCCCACTGGAGCCTTACGTCTAAACATGAATCAAAACAAAAGAAAATAAAAAAAAAGAGAAAAAAGGCTAGAAGAAAAAATTCAGCTGGTTTAGATCTTAATATTTTTTGTTTACAATTGTGGATGGCTTTTCAAATATCATTTATAATATCATCAGCTATTTACAGTGCTTTCTGAATGAATTAGAATTTTGTTTTAATTGTACTTGCTTAGCTAATTGACAATTGTAGTTGAGATTTGCAAATTTATGGCTATTTGTACAGTGACTTACTTATAAAATAGTCCTGTGGTTTATATGACATTTTGCTATAGCCTTGATTGTTTAAGAGGGCTTTTGTGCCTGTAAGCTTGTCAGGTTTTTCCCAAACATACCAGTCAGTTTAATAAAAGAGCACAGAATTATTTTTTTAGAATAGTTGAGGTTGAAGAGACCTCTGAAGACCATCTAGTCCAACCTACTGCACAAAGCAGGGTCAGCTAGAGCAGGTTGCTCAGAGCTGTGTGCAGTCAAGTTTTGAATATGTCCAGGAACAGAAGCTCCGTAATTTTTTTAGGAAATTTATTCCAGTGGTTTACCACCCTCACATTAAAAAAGTATTTTTCTTATGTTTAACAGAAGTTTCCTGTGTTTCAGCTTCTGCCCATGGATTCTTGTCCTGTCACTGGACACCACTCAGAAAAGCCTGGCTATATCTTTGTTACTCACTCCATTAGGTGTTTCTATATATTGATAATATCCTCCTGAGCCATTTTTCTCCAGACAGAACAGCCCCAGCTTTCTCAAACTCTCCTTGTATGTCAGATGCTCCCTTAAGATTCTTCAGGTCCTTGGCTGGCCTCACTCCAGATGTGTTTCACCTGGGCTGAGCAGAGGGGAAGGATCATCTCCCTTGAACTGGTGGCCATAATTCAGCCCAGGAGGCTCCTGACTTTCTTTACCACGAGTGTTACAGGGACAAGTTGGTGTCTACCTGGAGGTGGCTGTCCACCTAGTAGGTGCTTCGTAGAGGCACCCAATCATGTTGATTTCACAGATGGTTGAAGCTTCTCCATCATGCTGACCTCTCTGCACTTTTTAAAGTGCATGTGCTTGAAATGGGCCCCCTTCAACCCCATTTTGCTGATGACAAAGTTTCCCTCATCCACATCATTGTTCACCCTTTACTTTCCAACCCAATCCATCACTTCCTCACTTGATTGATCATCATACCTCTCCCTTGTTGTTCCTAGTTTAACCCACCCTCACCAGCATGGCAAGACTGTTGGCAAAGATGTTGTTGCCTTGCTTAGTAAAGTGCCTCCCTCCTTAGCTTTCCCCCGCTCTAACTGCAATGCTGGACCTACAATTCAAAGAATATATTCTTAAAAGACAAACCCTGAACCATGCTGAAGCATAACCTGATCTGAGGCACTAGAGGATGGGGTCGTAATAGTTATGCATCACTAATGGAAATTCAGTAGGAGGGGGTTTTAATGAACCTGTAAATTCAAGGAGTAATACTTTGCCTGAAGAACGGCAAACATAATGGGCTATACAAAAAGGGAAAATAAAGGTGATCCCTGCAATTACAGGACTCAAATTTGACTTAAATGCTTTGTAAAGTATTATAACAGTTCTTGAAAGAAAGAATAATTAAGGACACAGAGACAAAGGAAAGTGAGTAAATTACCTACATGGTTTTATCAAAGGTGTCAGCCTAATCTAATACTTGTATTTATTTTAAGCACTGTTAGATAAGGTGATGCAGTGGATTTAGTACATGTATATTTTAAAAAAGAAAAAAACCCCAACAAAACTAAACCCCAAACACTAGATATGGATTCCCACAGGAAATTACTGCTCAAGGAGGAGTTGATGAACATTAATATAAGAATAGTAAGCCAATAAAGAGCTGGTTAAAGAAGAGACTGTAATAACATATATTAAAAGGGTTGAATTGGACTGGAGAAGGACTGCTATTGTATTCTTCAGTCCTGAGTCTGAGACTGGTTCCACTTAATTTACCAATGACCTAGAGATAAGAAGTAGGTAGGTCTTCATCAGAACTTTTGGCTGGCAAAATTGAAAGGCACTACCAATATTAGGGAGGACTGAATCATCATACAAAGAAAATTGGTGAAGCCTGTTGAAAAGTCTGATGTGGGATGACATTTAAGTATGCAGGTAGAAAAGTCATGAACTTTGGTATAAACAGGGAAGACACTACTTGAAGGCAGAAGATAAACCACCTGAAGGTTGATGTCCTGCCCTGTCTCCCTCCCCATGGATGTGCCTGATGTTCACGCCTGGGGAGCACAACTTGCCCCCTGGCTGCTCTTTTCCTAACTGGAGTGTGGTGGGGCAGGCCCTGGCTGTGAGACCCTGCTCTGTTGCCCATCACAGCCCCCAAGAAGCCACTGGTCCTAATGGCACCCTTACTTGTACTTTTGCACATAATTCTGGTCCATTATGATCATTACATCAGTTTTGTCAGTAAACTGTACATTTACATCTTTTTGCAAGTTTTCATAGTTCCTAAGCATGTAAATTTACAAGAGATGCTGTATCCTTGGTTCCTTGGAGCTGATTTCAAATTTAAATATGTCTGTGATAGCAATTAAAGAGGATATACGTTCAGGTTTTGTTTGTCTCCCCTTTCCATCCCTTTTCTGCAACAGTAAGGGCTAAAGCTGCATTTGAAAATTAATCTTGAGCTGATCGATATCTAGAGTGTAACACTCATGGTTCTAACACAAAGAAGACTGAAAATTCACAAAACTCAGTATAAGAACCATAAGAATCGGTCACATAATATTTTTCACTTGTTTAATCTGAGACCTAATCCTCAAATCCAATGGCTCAGTCTCACCTACTACAGCACTGGAATGTGTGCATATACCAGGGAATAGCTTCTATGGGTGATAACATCAGGGTCTTACCTGAAATTTATAAATTTGGATATGCAATCAGGCTCAGCCTCTGCAGAAAACTGAGATTAAATTTTAAATGACTATACAGGTAGACCACATGAGACAAGCTGCCAATTTACACATCTGAAGGCATCAGAGGGAAAATTTGCACAACTTTTCATTCTTCATTCTAGGCAAAAATGAGAAAGGTCAGGTATGGAAGATCCAAATCACCTTGAGATTTCAGCCAGCTTTCATGAGCATCTCAGCCAATTTTCATACTCAAGATATTTCAATAATATCAGAGATGTTTACCCTATGGAATTATTTTGGGCTGTATCTTGTTTTTTCCTTGGTTCAAAACTCATTCCCATTTCCACTAGGGATCAGAATGTGTGCTGATAATTAAGCCTGTTTGTTAAAACCACAAGTAAAGGTGTGCATCAGTGAAAATTATGTAAATGTCTTACAGTTTGAATACTCATCCGCTAAAACCTGCTTTGCATATGCCAAACTCATTTCACCTCTGAAGAATCATTGGATTTTAATCAAACTTCACTTCTCAATCCTCAGTTGGATTTGAACCATGAAACTAAGCTGCAAGGCTTTATATCTTGCATTAAACCCCAGGACACATCCAGTCCAAAGCATTCTCTCCTGTCAAAGCATGGAATTTTGTAATGGGATCAGGAAATTGCATGACAATCTTTATTCACAAACCAAATTTGGCATTCAAATGCCTAGCAGAGGCTATATAACACAACTCCATGCTGCACTCGCTTAACAGTTGTGTTATTCTGTGTGCCGATCTTTTTTTTTTTTTCTTCATTTACACCTGTCTCTCAAGTCAGAGAGGCTGAAGAGCTAGAGAGGGTGCACAAATCAACTTAGAGAGCCCTGAAAAGGTCAGTTTTGCACACTTGCCCATTGTCTTCCGCAAAATATACAAGGGATTTAAAATGTGGCACCTAATTCTAATGAAGATTGCAATGCAAAGAGGAAACTAACAATATGAATTTGTTCTCATGACAAGGATAATAATGAGAGCAGAAAATAGAACAAATGCACTGTAGAATCATTGCAATTTTAAGTCTCTAGGCTTATGGTCTGCATAAGGTGTACTAGTGGTGGGCATGGTATTGTATATCAAGTCCATTTAATTTGCTTCAGAATATAAATCCAAAATTCAGGATTTAATTCAAATTCTCAGGGAATTCTTGACTCTTGATTATAATTTCAATTACCTGCATTTCCTAACTGTTGATTTGTACTTATTGCTGTCAAGTTCTTTGCTTTTCTATTCATTACATATAATTGCTACTTTCACTTTTTCTCTTATCATTATGTTTTTAGCCTGTATTTCTACTGACAAAAGCTTCTGTAATCACTCTGATTGTGTGTTTGTGGAGGGGGTACGTTTCAGGCATTTCCTAGAAAAAAAAAGTTTTAACCCATTGGTCATACCGAAATAAATTTGACGTATACATAAAGGTTTCAGTGTTACTAAGTTCCCATAAGTTTTATGAAATAGGAATTTGCATAGAAGATAGGACCTCATTAAGAAAAAAACTGCATTGTGAGTTCGTTTCTTATTAGATACCAGAACATATCCTTTGGAGAACACTTTTCTGAATGACCTGGGAGAAAAGATTCAATCAGAGATCACACAGAATTTGATAAAATGTCCTAGAGAAGCCAAGTTTCTTCAGCTTTTAGCTGAGGAAAACTTCTTTTTGGAGCTGCAGAATCTTACAGGATTTTTGTAGTGTATATAAGAGAAAAGCTTTCAATACATCTTCCACATTTTAGAAGAAGTCTTATCTTGTCTAACTCCATCCCATATCATACTATGACAGCTACCACTGTAGCTTTGGAGGCAGAGACTATCTCCAGATACGTTCTAACAGAAGCTTCTTAGTCAGCACATATTAAATGTATAAAAATAGAACAGCTTGTATATCTGTGTTTTTCAGACTGGAAAAGCAGCTTATAAATACTAAATTTCACTGCATGCCCTTGTATTGGGTTTATGTGGCAAGGTTTTGGTAATGAGGGGGGTTGCAGAGGTGGCCTCTGAGAGAAGAGACCAGGAGCTGCCCCCATGTTGGACAAAGCCAGTTCCCACCAGCTCCAAGACAGACCCACCACTGCCCGAAGCTGAGCCCATCAGCGACCCTGGTTGCACTTCTGTGATAACATATTGGAGAACAGACAAAAAATGCTGTGCAGCAGCTGTGAAAAAATGTGAGAGCAACAGCCCTGGAGATCCCCAGGTCAGTGCAGAAGGAGGGGAGGAGATGCTCCAGGTGCCGGAGCAGAGATTCCCCTGCAGCCCGTGGTGATGAAGACCATGGTGAGGCAGGCTGTCCCCTGCAGCCCAGGGAGGTCCACGGGGGAGCAGGTCTCCACCTGCAGCCCGGGGAGGACCCCACGCCGGAGCAGGGGGATGCCCGAAGGAGTGTGCAGCCTGTGGAGATGAGCCCATGCAGGAGCAGGTTTTCTGGCAGGTGGAAAACTGTCCACGCTGGAGCAGTCTGCTCCTGAGGGACTGCAGCCCACGGAAAGGACCCACGTTGGCTAAGTTCATGGAGGACTGTACCTCCTGGGAGGCAGTCCATGCTGGAGCAGGGGAAGAGCATGAGAAGGAAGGAATGGCCAAGATGAAGTGTTATGGACTGACTGCAACCCCTATTCCCCATCCTCCTGTGCCACTTGGAAGGAAGGAGGTAGAAGTGAAATTGAGCCTGGGAAGAACAGGGGGAGGGGGGAAGGTGGTTTTAGGTTTGTTTTATTTCCCACTGTCCTACTCTGTTCTTTATTGGCAATATGTTAAATTAATCTTTCCCAAGTCAAGTTTGTTTTGCCTGGCTTGGTAATCGGTAAGCAATCTCAAGGTCCTTATCTTGACCCACAAGCTTTTTCATGTTATTTTCTCCCCATGTCATCCTGAGGAAAGGGAGTGAGAGAGCGGCTTGGTAGGCACCTGGCAGCCAGCCAAGGTTGACCCACCACAACCCTTCTCTATCGTGGTCAATCTGGCAGAAATTCTGGTTTCTAGAAGTGTTCATACACACCCCAAATGACAAAGCATAAAACACCCCAGTCAGCCCTGAGACGGTCAGATTTATACCCTTCCCATCCCTAGCCCCAACAATGTTGCAAAATCTTATGTTTAAATGTATAGAACTTTTTGCACCTTTTTAATATAGGCTTCTGAAAGTAGACACCAATTTAGTTTATGTACTGTGGTTCTATAGATGTAGTAACAAATACAATTAAACTGCTGAACTCCTCTCTTCAATTCTAATAGACAAAGCTAAAGATCTGACATGTGTAATTAAGCCAAGTCCTTCTACAGGCTTTTATACAAGTGTTCATCCAACCCTAGTATCTTTAACTTGTTGCTACAAACTCAGTATATTCTGTATTGACCAGTGGGAGGAATTGCATTTGGCCACATCAGCACAGCAGAACAGGAGATAGTAAATCTCAGAGGTAGGATATTTACTCTGTTACACAAGAGTGCATCACTACACTACTTTACATCGATTAAGTCTAGCAACATCAGACAGCAAAGGAGTTCCTGTGCCACCAAATCCAGTTTTTCTGCCATTATCATGGAGAACTGCATTACATAGTTTTTTGGGATTGGGGTTTTGTTTTGGTTTGGCTTGTTTTTTTCTGCTTTTCATTCTCCATTCTAAAGCTAGTAAAATTTTTGTTCCTACTACTCTGAACAAAATTCTGTCCTATTGACATCAGTGCAAGTGCTACCATTGACTTCTGTGGATCACTTCTAGATTCAGAAAGGCATGGAGAAATAATAGGAGGAGTGAGGTAGGAAAAATGGTATTTATTACTGCAAAACCATTTCAAAAATAACCAATAAATATAAATGGGAACTTCATGAACACATAAAAAATGAACAGATGAATTGATAAGAAATGTCAAATCTATTTTTATATTATTGTTCCTAGTAATACAGAGGAAAGGAAGAGAAATAGTGAAAAATTGTATTTGAGCAGAATTATTTTTCCGGTGTTCTTAAAACCCTAACCAAAGCAGACACAAAGTAAGCCTTCGAATTAACTGTAATGAAAATTACTTGTTTTGCCAAGTATAATTATGATCCTATCCCTGAACTCAGAAGATAAACAAATAGAGAAGAAAGAGATCTAGAATGTATAATAAGGGAGATTGTAAATACAAAATATGATACTGTTTAAGCATCTCATTTGAAGATGATACTTGATCACATTCACAGATACAATTACTTCCTTACTTGGAAACTGATAATGGTCTTTGCTTAGCAAGCTGTACTTCAGGAAGAAATAGGAATTATAAATCACTTTACTGTCATGACTTTAGAAGAGTAGAATACGTAGTATACCTATTGGTTGACAAGTGCCTTCTGCGGATAAAGTGATTGAATCTTTTTCATGGTATTCCTTCTCTCACAGAAACTCAAGTTCTGCCACAGAAATAAGACTGTAGCTCCTAATGTTGCCTGGATTTATTTTTATTAGCTGAATAGTGTGCTTCAAACATCCTTCAGAAGCTTTCCTTTGTTTGTTTGTTTGTTTGTTTTCTTTCTTTCCATTGCTATTGCTTTGTTATTAATTACAAGAAAGGCTTCTAACTTAAAAATAAATATAAATAGTTCTATAGAGCATTAATCTAATATGCATAGGTACTCTGGAAGTTTGCAAGTTCCTCATCCTACCAACATTCTCATGATATACAGAAATAAGATTCAGGGATAAGGAACTGATGTTCTGAGAACTGCATCTAAAAATCTGTGCTCCCAGGGTTGGTACACCACGATGAAGGTAGTCAGGCACTCAGGAATTGCTAGCCACACCTGCAGTAGGATACACAAAGGAAGAAATAGGTTTATAGAGAAAGAGAGAACAAGGACTGTGGGCCCTCCTTTGAGATGAGCATCTTAACTGTTTGTCCACAAAGCTGCACTCATTCTTATTTTCGTTCTCTGGCCCACAAATATTCCCCCAAAAGTGGAAGACTTTAGGAGGATCACTGGCTCATTTATCCTGTATCATTCTTTGCTTCAAAGAAATCAACATGCAGCAGCCAAACAGTACAAACTGTGTAAGAACCTTTTCTCAAGATGGACAATGTTGGAATGAAATAATGCGCTTTCCGACTCTTCTAAATAAACCACCAGATCAGAAAGCAGTTGTTTTCCTACAAAGGCACAAGCACAGATCCTCTGCTCCCTTCTCCAAGAGCATATATCAAGCAGAGGGCCACTGGGTTCTGCTACAAGGAGGAGCAAAGGAGGTGCAATGTGAGATCACTATAGTAAGCAGTATGCTTCAGTCACTTGTTGCAGCCTTTGCAAGCAAATGCAATTTGTGGGCGCCTGGAGGCTGTTATAACCGGGGGAACATAACCAGCACACCTTGAAGGGGGATACAAAAGTGTCTTTAAACTATGCTGCTCTTATCTGCTACACTAGGTTTTTTTCCAAGCTTGCAATAAACAAAACCAGCCCTGCTTACCTCTTACTTTTACCCATTAAACCCAAGTAAAGTATCTAATTTAAGGTGAGAGAGAATCAGACCCACTATCAGCTCCGTAATTCCCCAGAAACCCAAACAAAGTGTAATTTAGTGCAAAACTAGGTCTTTTACAACTGCAGACCAAGTTCTATACATTTCAAGACCCTGATTCCCTACTGCATTACTCAGCAATACTGCTGTCAAACAGCAGGAGCACAGCTGAGAGTCATTCCCTAGGTGTTGCGTTAACTCCATAAAACATGCCTTAACAACTCAGTCCCTAACGGTTTCCTACAGCATGTGCTACAAAGCGGAGACGCTGAGGGCCAGCAGGTCAGCATTAATCATTTCCTCACGGACAACATTATGAAGTGATACCACTGATATTAGTAAAATAGCTTACAGAAATAACCAGTATAACAGTCTCCCCAGCATTAGACCAGGTACTTTAATGGAACTGTCAAACATTTTGTCTGACTCTTTGCTGACTGGCACCTTGATTAGGCATTTACGCATGAGCTCAGGGACTGTAAACAGCCATAAAATCAGACCTTACCATTCATACAGGGGTAACACTTTATATCAGTAGCTGCAGTGGAAAGAGCTGCAGATTCAGACATCACGAGCTTGTACAATCTTTTCCTTTTACCTACAAGATAATTGGAAGAATAGAGCAGAACAATCTGTGTTTAATCATATCAGAGCCACTGTAGCTCTCTAGTGATTTAACTCCTCCTTTCTAAGCAACCAGTGTTGAACATATGCTAAAACTGCAACATCACTGATGCCATTCTTAATTGTCTCCTCTGTTACTAAAAAGTCTCTTTATGAGCATCACTGTGCTGTATAAGGACTCAGACTCTCAAGCCCCATGCTGCGCTATTCCACTACCTGTTTATTACATGTAATTAGAGAATGCAACACTGACTTGAAAGTGCTGGAATGCCTTGAAAAGCACAAATATATTACTTCTCTGTTTCTGACCACATAGGCAGTAAGCTCTATAATTTTCTTAATTGTCTTAGCCCTTTTTTGTTGTTGTTGTTCCTTTTTTTCCATCAAATTAACATGAATCTCCTACAGAAATAAGAAATGCTGGCTTTATGCTTGAGCTTTCATTTCTTTTCTGGTAGAAAGCTAGCAGGAAAATACCACACTTGTGAGAATAAGTGTACAAAAGCACACATATATTCCTATATTTTATTTTGTTCAGAACAAACATAATGAGAAACAAATACATAAAAGAATGTAATGAGTTAGGCAGGCTTGCAGGGTTTCTAAGAATGATTTTATTTTTAATTTTAGACCACCTAGAAGTATGTTTAAAACTTCACAAGGGTACAGAGCTGCAAGAGCTCCAGAAGACTTTTAATGTAAGAGCCAAGTTTATACACTTTGGTATGACAGTGTCGGCCTAAAGATGAAGATGTAATCCAATGACTTTACAACCTACTTACATTTTCATCATAGTGTAAGGGACGCTTAGTATACATGATAGTGAATCTCTGAGATCTCTGCCCATGTACCTACATTCATGTGTGTGAATGTAAAGACAGCTGACGAATATCAGCAGTGGAATTCTGTGGGGATATAAGGATACATGTGATAGAAGGATACCCCAAACAGGAGTAGTCTGTAGGAGCAGGACCTATATAATGATGCATCATTTAGACAGTTAAATGCAGAAAAGCAAGGAGAGAGAGATGAATATCACAGGACAAGAACATGTGCTTGCTCACTTGTAGAAGGATGCACTCTTTCAGAAACTTAAAAAAAACCCCCACCTGATAAGGAATATAAGCAGTGTTGCTCTTATATGAGGCCAATTTTCAACATTTTTTTTCTGAGTATGGAGATTTCATGCACATGTGTGATTTTCTGGTACCATTCCTTACTTTCCAGCACAGGTAGCAACATGCCAGATGGAGTCTCTGTGTTCTTTGGTCATCAGTATTTGCCCTCTTGTTGGTAGCAGTGATTGATTCCTAATGTGAAATCAATTCCTAATGAGTCAAATATCAGAGAAGTTTCTTTCAGAAACTAGCAGTGCAACAGCATGCACAAAGCTATGCATCAAGCACTGTCAGAAACCTAAGATGGCAGGAATAAATGACGTCCAAAAAAAACTTTACAAGGACTTGGAGATACATTCTTCTTAGGCAGGTGATACATAGGATATTACTCCAAGAACAAGAGATTCATAAAAATGTTGTACTTTAGTAAAACTCTCTTAGTGCCAGAAAACACAAACCATCACCACTATAGGAGCCTTGCTGTAGATCCAAACCCTTCTCTCCTTTTTCATCTCAAGACGTGTGAATCACAGGCATTTAATGTGGCAGAAGAATTCCATCTTTGATGTCATTAAGAAGTAAGGGCATCTTTGTTAGTGAAATTTTGATGCCCAGTTCATATAATAACATGGACATGAAAGGATACTACACAGGGTACAAATTCCATGTTTGTTTCTTTCTTTTTGCTATGCCTTTATATTGTCTATATAGGGATTTCAACTTCACAGCTTCTATGAAAGAGTCACCCCATATACCTGTGGTGTATCCAGACATGCGTCCGTTACAATACCTTCAGCTCATATATCCAAGCTCACTACAAGTCACAACCCTCCATCCAGCTATGATTCTATTTTCTGCTTATCACCACAGAGTCCAAGGACTGAGTGGGTAAATAATGACATCTGCAGTTTTCCCGTATTCAATAGCATTACAGTTTTCTGCTTTCTCATTGTTTGTTACTTATAACTCTGAATAAATACTTTGAATAAGAATCAGGTTTCAGATTAATGAAAGCACCTTCTAACACTGAGCATTTTTATAGGGTTATGGCTGATAGTGAACAGAAAGCAAGAGGTAATGGAATGACTTCAACATGCATGCCCCCCCCCATGCCACTGGAATGGTATTATTTTCTATGACATACTTTTTCTATATGATGTAATTGGTAGCTGAGGAATCTATAAAAATATAAGGAGGGAGGAAACACGATAGAGCTGAAAGAAAATGCCAAACACAGAATATATATTCTTGTTCCAATTATTGAAATTTTCTTTGGGGGGGGGTGTCAAAAAGTTGGTTAAAGAAATAAACTTTCACAGACACGCTGTTCCATCAAAAGAAACACTACAACTTCTTTCTCTCAAGACTGAGGATCCATATTGGCCAATGCAACCTCTCTCTTTCCAGTCAGCTCTTAGAAAATGTTTTAAAAGTGAAGTTATTTAGTTTAGGGCCTGATCCTGCACTCACCTTACCTAACCTTCTCCTTTTGCGATGCTGAGGTATTAAGTGTGTTTAAATTTCAAAATGGGGAAAAAAAAATCAAAACCTGAAAAAAGGTTGCCTATATATCCATCTCATTAATGTCTTAACATGAGCCAGGTTTTAAAATTCAGAGTCAGCCAAGTTTAGAAAGGAAAAGGCCAAATTAAGTTCAACACTGAATCTAAGCTCAAAGGCTAGTTTTGCTGGACATCAAGCAAAGCAAAGAAAAAACTTGACAGTTTCAGGTGCATTTTTCTTTAAGTTTGAGCTCTTTACAGTTCATATCACATAGATGACTAGGTGGCAGAAGGTTGATTTGCAATCTTTTCAGCTGCCAATTGCTTCCCTCAAGAGTTGGTTTTTTTCTCTTTCTTTCCTTCTTTCTTTTCCTTTTTCTTTTTTCTTTTTTGTTTTTCTCTGCCAGATTGTACAAATCAATGCTTATTCCAAACATGAAAAACATTGTTCTGAACACCAGTTAAGGTTGCCAAGGAAACTACAGTGTTGTCACTCTCACATCATTTACAAAACCTATGCACTTTATGGCAAGGAAATGAATAGTTAAAGGCATTATAAATCTTATACTGACAAAACAATGAACACATGCATTATTTTCCTTGGGAATATAGAAATGGAAAGACAAGACCTCTGATCCTAAGAATCCAAGAACATGGGGTTTTCCCTTGCAAGCTAACAGTAAATTCATTTTAGCTATAAGCTATGAATAGATGCTTTTTCTAAGTTTTGGCCAGCCAGAAATATGTTCAAAAGAACTTACAAATTCAATGTTTTAAAAAATGACCACCCAGTTAGAGAGAGGCCGTCTTTGCTTTGCTCAGGAATGCTGTGAATATGCTTTGATTATGAAAATTAAGCCCAAGGCATCTCAAGCTGTGCAGCCAAACTGGGCTGCCCCTGTTTGGCTTAAATTAGAGCCTGCACTTGAAAATATTGATAATTGTGCCTGATCTTGTTCCCACTCAAGTAGATGGTGAAAGAAAAATCCCATTGACTTCAAAGAGAGAAATGTTATGCCCACACTTCCTACCAAAATCTATGACAGCAAGATTAATTCAAAATGCCGCAGCATTTTCCATTGCTGTGGGGCAGTAGTCAAACCACTGTGATTGTCTAAGACAATGTTACAGGAGGAGAAGAAAATCACATTTTAATCATTACCGCATTTAAGGAAGGACTAATGCTTTTCCATTATAGTTCTGAAGAATATGCACAATGTTCAAAGTCATTGTTACACCATTTCCCATGTTTCCCAGATGTTTGCTGAGTGAAAAAAATAGTATTCATACGAACTTCTCCTTAACACTTATTCACATTTCATTCCTGTATCCCAGTCTTGGTTGAAATATTTGAATTCTTTCCAACTTCATCAAATAGGAAACTATATGATATTTGTTTCCATCCAGTCTCAGCTGTTGACCTCTTCTGCTTCTATCCTTATTCCTTTATTCTCTTTCCCCTGCATTTAGTCTTGGTTTTTACCCTCAGACCTAAAGAACTAAGCTTTTACCCCAACTTTTGCTCTATTCTCCTTTCGGCTTTAACCTCCTTCAAAAACTCATTAGAAAATAGATTCTGCCCACCTTTTACCAAGTCAGACATCCTACTTGTTGGACTCTTTGACATCACTGGCAATTTGTGTAATGGCAACAACACGTGGAGCTTGTACACAGTAAGCTGATGAGAGGTGTAGTGATACCTGTGCTAACCTAATTACCAGCTGCACTTTAGTTCTATGTCTCATTCCATCTTTAAAGTTCTACTTTGGTTTGCTTTCATATCTGACTTTCTTAGGACTTCCATGGGTTCTTCCAAACTGTACTAATATTTCTATCCACGAAGAGGCAGGATCATCTGTTTCTTATGTTGAAGGAGACAGCAATATGCATTGGCAGTACTGGTGAACAAACATACACAACAGCTTCCTGGGGGCTTAAATTTCTGTTATAATGGAGATCAACAGCAGAGCCCTCCATCACAATATTGTATTATAATTTGTTTATGACTCTGCTCCCTTCTTTTTAAAAATCCGGTTGCTGAGTGGTGGCAGCCTGCAGAAGAAGGATTACTTGGAGTCCGAAGTGCTGAGGCCATTGCAGATAGATCAGATACTTCTGCTGGTTTGAATGAGGCAGTCATCTTCATTTTGTTTTTATTTAGGTTTGTTCTTTTTTTAAGTATTATTGCCAAAGTAACTTAGAATGTTAAAAACCATAATTGACATTAATTTGTTCATTTAGAGCACTTCTAGGCAGCCACAAATGTGTCAAAGACCTGTGTTTAAGAAATACATGCAGTACTTTTCTAGGCCAGTGCAAGACCTGAAGCTAATAACACATTACTTTTCAGCAGCTTGTATGAACTTTTGGCGTGGCAATTAGCATCACAAAAGACAATGTTGCTTACCAGACATAGTAAATATACCGTGTGTTGACCCAAACCTGCAATGCATTAAGAGAATGATGCTATTTTCCTGTCTTTGAAGTGTCTTCATAAATAATGCTTTTGTTTGTGCTTAACCTCTACCCCAAACAGCCAAACAGAACTCGAACTTATGCTTACTGTTTGTTCAGCTCTTCAGTAGTCTGTGGAAGGAGATCAGCATGTCTCTGCAGGAAGATGATTTAGCAGTGCTTTCTGTCCTGTGCTAATATACATAACCCTTAGATCACAAATAGTAAAATAAAATAAGCTGTTGATGGTGGACTTTTCTATAAGGCAATGAGGTTTACAGATCACAATAATTGATTTCTAGTAAGTTAGTAGAATGAACATTTAAAATAGGCTAAGTAAGAGCAGAAGATGTTTAAAAAGGCTTGGTGTTGGAAAAAATAAGGCAATTAAAATGACTGGATGCAAAGCATAAGTGGCAAAGAAATTATCTGGAAATACACTGTCCTTCTGAATGTGAAATCATAGAATGGTTTGGGTTGGAAGGGACCTTTAAAGATCACCTAATCCAACCCCCCTGCAATGAGCAGGGACATCTTCAACCAGATCAGGTTGCTCAGAGCCCCATCCAACCTGACCTTGAATGTTTCCAGGGATGGGGTATTGACCACCTCTTTGGGCAACCTGTGCCAGTGTGTCACCACCCTCACTGTAAAAAATTTCTTCCTTATATCTAGCCTGAGGACTGCTACTGAAAAGCTTAGTTACAGCTCATGTATCCTGCTTCACAAGAACAGAAACATGTCTACTGGACATGTTTTTACATCCATTATATGCATCCAGTAGATGCATTGATTCATATATCTCAAATATACACAGATTTTTTGTTACGAAATGCTGTTACCTGTACCAGTATATACTTTTCCTTAAGTTGCATAAGAAAAAAACATTAAGTCTCTGTGACGGTGTGCTTCCTGTGCCCTGCCCCCCCAACCTGACCTCTATTTCCCATAATGCTGCTCAAGTGATAACCAGCAATGGCAGTCGTACTGGATGTGTCTGGTCGTGATGGCTGCATCCAGCTCAAAGTGGATTCCAGGGAGACACATAACAACATGATAGCCAAGGGCTAGTTGAACATGCGCCAACCAAAATACAGCTGGTATGCAAATATGACTATAAGTCAATCATCTTACTCCATAAATAGTGGACAGCCCAGGGCCCATTGAGCTCTCCTGCATGGCAGCGGGCTGCATGCCAGGATCTCCCCTTGAGTAGGGACACCTCTCAAGGTTACTCTTCGAGGTTGAGAGAATCCTTATCACATCAGATACTTGATAAGTGAATTGCGAATAAGCGCAACGGAACTTTGAAATCTTAACTAAGTGATAGAAAGGATTGATTGCACATATATAATCCTTTAGATATAAACCATTGACCAAGTCTGGGACTAAGTCTGGATCCAGCCGCATCTAAACTCCCCTCTGAGAAGGAGTTCAGAATGCAAGGGGGTCCTTTCTGAATGTCATAACTCATGGGAGGGTCTCCCTGACATTTTTGTCTGATGCTGTCCTCCGTACAGTAAATACACAAGTGTACCTTGCCATCAAATCTTGTTAAACCACTGTCGCATTTACCAGTGAACTTTGCTAACTCACTGTCTTATATCAATAAAATATATCGTTGCTTCTCTCTTGCGAGTGAAGTGCAGCACTCCATCTGTGACAGTCTCCAGCTTGGAACAGGAATTTAAGAGACGCTTAAGAGAAATTCCTGAGTTCTTCTAAAAGTACATCTACTCATATGGAGTCTTGACGCATGGAGCTATTGAATGAATTATCTATAGCACTTTACATTAATTCACTCTAGATTTGTTTGATCAATGCAGATGAAGTGCAGCTTTGTGTAAAGGCAGTGCAGCTGTCAATAGTGATGTATTTAGTAGGGGAAAGTCAATAGAGATATGTGAAATGTTACTGACTGATATATATTTCACCAGACTCTTGAGGTGTTCAATCTGTACTTAACACGCAGGCACTGTATATATCAAAAAGGTGGTCCTGAGAGCAAGGTGTTGAGCTGGGACTGAAGGAGATCTGACTTCAGCTGCTGGTTTCACAGCAGTATTCTTCGTGCGTATGTGTAACTTTGTGTTGGTCATTCAGACCTAGATCCACAAAGATACTTTTTATGTATCAGACTCCCTGAGTTATATAAATATTACCATAATATAAATATTGCAATTTACATATGGGAAAGGGTATGTAGTTCACCTCAATTTTTTCACTTTTGTTTCTCTACTGTACAGTACATTGAGCATTTTATGTTACTGGGACATATTTTTTCCAACTACTTAATTTTATTTCTCAATATTTGCTTTTAAGAGTAGTTTGAAGAGCTTTCTGTGGAACTTTGTGTTGACAGAATCAACAGCAATAAAGTACATGACGCTGCTGTTGAATTAAGCACTTAAAACCGATCCATAACAAAGGGGATTGAAAGAAAGCTATAAAGATATCTTGCCTAATTATAGTTCCATGTTGGCTCAAAAAGGAAGCTTTGCACTTCAACTAAGTGCAATGATGGTAAAAATGCAAATAGAGACACATGCTCCAGGTTAGATGTTGGAATTATTTACAAAAGCTTGTAACTGAAACGAAGTGCAAGCACCTAACCCTGCATTTTGCACAAGAAGCCTGCATGTCTTGCAGGCAAGGACATGTTTGCAAGGTTTCTGCAGAAAGAGGGTAACATTTTTGATTCCTATTTGCAGAATGGACAATATTACTTTTCTTAATATTTGGTGAGGTGACCTAAAGTTATAATCTTGGCTTCCTGTAGAGTTTGTATAGAAAGATGACTCTTGGAGAAGCTGCTTCATCTAATCTTAGAGTAAGTCTTTGACTGATGGAATATGTTGCGTTATTTCCTCCCATTGAGTAATGAATGAGTCTGGGCAGCTGCCTTACAATAGATGTCTAAAGATATATGAGAAGTCTCCTGTCACAGAAGAGTTTACCAATGTTAAAACTTCAGTATATTTCATTTAGTACTAGTGAAAGGGGAATGTAATTGTCTCAGTGCATACGAACAATATTTGATTATCACAAAGGGTAATGGACAGCTGTTGAAAATTATGAAAGTGATGTAGAGAAAATGTTTGAACTTCTTGTTATACAGGATTTTAAATACAGTAATACCCCTGGTGGCATGAGTTCTGCATTTTTAACCAAAATATACATTGCAAGTTCCAACAATTTAAGTTAATTCATACCACTTTTCTTAAAAAAGTAAGGTTAAGGAAATAAAAATGCAATAAATTTTATAAATGTCTCAAGAGAAGATGAATAAGAATGCCACAGAAAATGTCATGGGGCAAGAAAAATGCTGTGTGAACCAACATTTTGTCATAAAAAACAACATTATGAATACAAACATGTTTTGTAATGCCTGATATATCTGTTGTAATAACAGGTGTGGATTTACTGAAGGAATTTTGAGTGATTAATCTTTTAGATTCTCCTCTTATAACTGGTGTTGTGGTATTCACTCCCATATCAAGTGATGCAACAGCCGCTGTTTGCTACTGCCACACGGTAGGTCCATTTGGTGCTTTGTTGCTTTGTTCTTCTGTAGGTAACGTAACATAACACCCACCCTTAAAATAAACTCAGTATAGTGATAGGATGAGGGTAATGGCTTTAAACTGAAAGAGGGTAGACTTAGATCAGATGTAAGGAAGAAGTTCTTCACTGTGAGGGTGGTGAGGCACTGGAACAGGTTGCCCAGAGAGGTTGTGGCTGCTCCATCCCTGGCAGTGTTCAAGGCCAGGTTGGATGGGGCTTTGAGCAACCTGGTCTAGTGGAAGGTGTCCCTGCCCATGGCAGGAGGGTTGGAACCAGATGATCTTTAAGATCCTTTCCAACACAAACCATTCTATGGTTCTATGATTTAACCTGCTTGAAAGCATACCAAAACTGAAGGAAGATCATTGGTAATGTAAACATTTGTCTACTAAGCTTTGACCATCCATTCAGCTTCCGAGAAGAATTAAAGAAATGCACCTACTACACACAATGTTAAAGAATTTCATCTTGTGCCATCTTTAGCAAAATGCCAAATACTCTAGCTGTATTCAGGCTCTTCAGTGCAACCCAGTTAAATATACATTTGACATGGTACCCATTAATCTTACAAAGCACAGTCTTGAGTTACTCAATCTTGTGACTTAATGGATTCCTTTCCTACACCTTGGATGAGCAATCAAACAGAGATTGACTTTCTTCATTTAGTCAAATAGATTTATCTAAGCCATGTTTCAAATGACTAGATTAAGTAGGGCAATGTGGGTTTTTTATGTCTGAAGAAAAATCCATTTAATAGAACTGTTCCTTTGATTTTAGAGTGAGAATTACTATCAAAACACTGGACTCTTGCCTCTGTAGTTTTTTGTTATAATGATCTAGACAGTCTTATCTGCCTGTACAGCAATTGAGGGTATTAATACTCCTGTGACATGTCTGCAATAAAGTATGTTCTTGGACAGAAGAGACAAAGAGACTCCCCACATGAGGCCATTTATGTACTACGGTATGTGTGGTGATGAGGACAGTGAACAAATGTCCTTTTGTTATTATGTCACAGAAATGATTTTCATGAAGGATTAATTCATTAAAAACAACAAAAGGACATTTTCTTTTCTTGCTCATAATTAATTATGGGAGGACAAATGTTCTGTGCAACAGAGAAGTGTAATTAGCTTGCAGCAGGGAATTTAACCACTCCATTGCACTGTGGAGGTGATAAAGACAGAAACTCCCCAGCCTGTGTGTATTCTGGAGCCCTCTGCTGAACTGAAGGAAAACCTCTCAACTCTTTGTCAAGACCCTATCATGGTAACAGACAACTCAATGACATTTTATCATGAGAAAAATCTCAAGGGCAAGAAAAAGAAAATTCCTTGAGATTTCTCTTGAGCCTTTCACAGAAGAGTAGGGAAATAGGTATTTATTAATTCAAGATGAGTCTAATATGCTTCATTTCAGATTATAGGTGAATTTTGATTTGAAACATGATCACTGGAGATATTCTGCATTGCATAAAAGGAATCTATTACAAACTTGCCTAATATAATTTAAACACTAACAGTGGTTACTTTTCCTAAGATTATAGCTTTTCCTTGAATTCAGCATTTGAAGCAGACAATACTAAAATATGTTTGAGGGGTTTTTTTGTTCATAACATTAAAACAGAGGAGAACGAATGTTTCTCATTTAACATTACAGAATGATCTTAGAGCAGTAAACAGAGTACTCAGCTGAGAGTTACGAGTTTCCTGAGCTCTGATCCCTGCTGTTGTTGAAACCTTGGTTTGTGTGGAAAGTACATCCCCACTTCAGGTCCTCACCTTTGTGAGAACTTCTAGTCCATCTTCTAGTTTAGTGTCAGAGAAGCACATTGCCTGACATGTGGTAGACATGAGAGCACTTAAAGGACTGTTCAGTCATAAAATTGGGACTTTAGGGCTGTGTAGCACATGAGAAGATAGTAAGTGCTAACCATTTCTGCACCCTGTTCCTTACGATTTTCTCATGCCTTTCTAGATCTTGGAGCTCTAAAGCTGACTTTATGGGAAGAAGGTGGTTAGAAGATTATCATATCCACACAGGCTGGAGAAAATACAGAAGGAAGCAGTCAATCCATGACCATCTAGAAGAATGGTTCCTGAATCAAGAGACCAAAAATAATTACCTGTTCTGACATAAAAAGTGACTCCAACTGAATTCATAACATCTGAGAGTTAGTACAGTTGCCCCCCGCCAAAACCAGCATCTGCAGTTTAGTGGAGTCCCTGCTCTTCCTGACTGAGCAGAGCCCACGTTTCTGTAACTTCCAGGATGTTCCACACATGGAACATCCTGGGAAAGACCATGGGAAAGACCAATTCTGCATCAGGGATGGTAATATTGGTGTGTCATGATTCTAAGTAGAAAATAATCAGAAATTCTAGAGAAATCCCAAAACAGAGTGAAGGAACTGTTTCTAAAACAACCAGGTTTTGTTTCCTGACTTGTTGAATTATATTAATGTTTTGGTGTAGTATAAGTCAGATATCAAGAGTCATTAAATCAGATATTAAGTCTTATTCACAGTCTCTAAGATGGAAGCTACCACCATAATACCATATTCTAAAATAGCACAAAAAATATTATCCTGTAATATTTTATTCATCATTTGGAGAAAGTTATTTACTAGTAGGATACAAAGTGCCTAACAACACTTGGTTTTCTTCAAATCTTACAAAATTAAGTTGATAAAGAACAAATTGAAAAAATGGTTTATGCTTCCAGTGAAGAAAAGCTCCAGTGACATTACTATAAGCCTAGAAACATATTAGGAAATCATCATTGCTTCAAGTGTGCATCTACATCATCATCAGGCTTTCTTTTTAAGTCTTTTTTTAAAGTACTGACAAGACCTAAACGTACATGGTTGATAAAATTTGATAGGATTGTATGTTTTCTGGAAACCTGGTTTTTGGACACAATGGATGAAACAGCTTTTGTAGTCAGGAGGGCTTAATAATATCTTAAACAGATATGAAGTACTTAATCTAAAGGCAGTTCTAAAACTAATCTGAAAGTGTCTTCAATTACTCTGAAATGGCGGCTTTTTCAGGAATGTAGATTCAAGAGAGTGATGTCACAAGCCACAACTATCAATGGAAAATAACAAGAACTCCATATTGCAGGTCCCCTATTGTGCAGGTCATTGTACAGCACCAGTACATCAGAAGCACAGTGATTTACATCCAGTGATGTTCTGACCCATATAATCAAATGAGATTGTAATGTTAGCAATTGAAATGTAATAATAAAGCTGAAGATCAAGAAAACTGAAAACTCTTTATTTAAATCTAAACCTTGTCTTGGAAATTAACAAGATAGTATGCATTTTTTTTTTTCTTTAGAAGCAGCAGTTTATATTACCTGTGATGAGCAATAAATAGATTGTTTGGTGACAGCTGAGGCATAGTTAATGTTATCTCAGTTAATGACACTCGTGATTTGAAAGAAAAACACACTTTGAACATGACTGACCGTGAAGGTATCCTCACACATGCAATGTCTGGCCAAAGTAGGCAGCTTTGTCTTGTTCACATATTTCCTTTCTGTACTCCACGACCCTTTTCTTATTTACATCCAAGATCTAATTGAGATTGTTTAGGTTAAAAACTAACACAGACTAATGCTGAACTAACTACAAAGGCTTTGGAAAAAAGACTACAGGTATACAAGCTTTCCTCTCCCAGATTGGCAAAATGCCATATCAGGGGATTTCACTAGTCCAGCAATAGTATTTGCTTTTGTCAAGACCTGTGCTGCTGCTTCACAAGACCCTGTGCTAAAAAAAAAAAATATCCATAGACACTGCTTGATAACAACCTTCATAATGTCGACCCCAATAAAATGAGATATATTTTCCTTTTCTTTAAAGGATGTACACCAGTCTCTAAGGTTTATTTTCAGCACTATCCTGTTCTAAGGTAAACCTCAAATGTAAGATACCACCAGAATGAGGTACTAAATCAGTGGTGCCTTTTCCAGTAGACCTGCAGATCAACAACAGTGGAGCACAAAAGAAAAAAAAAAAAAGTAAAACTGGATGACACAATCTACTAAACAATTAAAAGATACCTTATTTTAATGTCCACAGACAACTCCTTCAGCTGTTTTTTTCATGAAGTCTGATTCATCATAAAGCATTCAGTTATAAAACAGAGAACATCATATTGTTGACTACTGGTCTGATATGCTTTTCTGCTACAGCATATGCAGAAAGATGATTTTAAGATTTGATCGTACTTTCCTCAAATTAGACATTTAACTAATATGGAGAGCAGGGTTTGTTTGTTGTTTTTTTTTTTTTCTTTCTTCTTTTTTTAATGGCTGGAAGGACACTTCTAAAGAACATTCCAGATTTTCAGGAAGATGGATTGCCCTTAGAAGTTTGAGTTTTACCATTGACTGAACAGCTTGCAAAAGCTCCATTCTTGGAGACACTCAGAACTTGACTGGACAAGGCTCTGATCAACACGATCTAATTTCAAACTGAGATCCAACTTTGAAAGAGGACCTAGTCTGATTGGTTTTGGAGGGGGTTTGATCAGATGACTTCCAGAGGTCCTTTCCAGTTTCTATTTTCCTTTCTTTGGCATTTCTGTAAGTATTTAAGGACAGGCAGGCTGAACCTGAGACTGAGTGGAACATATAGCCTAGAAACCCAAACCTGCAGGAAAATGTAATTTTTTTCCTTAATAGGCAATACTTTATTACTCTCACATAACGGTATTTAGAGGGGAAAAGTCTTTCAATCATACAGCAAAGTGCTTTTAGCATCACAATAGGATATGTGGTCAGAAAGATCATATACTACCTTTCCTTTGCAATGGTAATGAGAACTCTTTTTCAGAGAACACTATTGTCCATATAAATTATTCACCAGCAGAATAGGCTGTATATAGATTTCTTAAAAGGAGTATTTCATTAATATGAAAAATTACATCTTTAGCCATGAAATGCTTAGTTACCTCCATGAATTTAGTTGGGGAAGACACACCATCTTATATTTCACACTGTGACTGTGTATTCTGTAGAAATATTTAAAAACCCCTGAATCCAAGCATCCTGGGGTCCAAGCATGTATGGTCCTAGATTAATTAATTTAATTTTAGGTTACTATTAGTTTTACAGTCATATAATAAGTACAGATAAATGTCTGTTGGCTTCACATAATTTCCTTTCATTTTTTTATCCAAATGGACTTACTCTGATACTTAAATCAGAATATAGCAGTCATTGATTGTATTTACCACTTTGATACTAACTTGATATGAAAAAAGACAATTAGATTAAAAAAAAAATCTCAAACTACTGCCATATATATGACTATTATTTCCCATCCCACTTTAAACACGAGGACTTAGTACAATGCCCTGATTTTCTTAGTGATCTGTAGTACCGGCTGTGGATGGAACAGTGGCATTCTTGGAACCTTGATGACTTTAAATTCTTCAGAACTCAAATATTCTATTTTTTTTAAATTTTTCTTGATTAGGATATTTTAAACTGTATGTAGTTCAAGTATCCATGAACTAGCACAGTTATGGCAATTCACCATGTGTGTATTCTCAGTTCCACCAAATTTGAAGGAAAACCCATTAACTGAAAATATCTTTTTTTGAGGTTTAAGCCAATGCATTTTGTGGGGGCTTAGATTATACATCAGCATATAAGTCAGTCTCAATGACTTCATTAAAAAATGGTAGCTGTGCACACTGCCATATTCAGCCTGCATGTCGTCCTATGCTCATCTCCTCAATTTATATCAGTGCAGCCATATACTGACAGTTTTCTAAAGATTTAATCAACCAATGCTTCCTAGGCATTTGCAGATGTTAGATGAAACATGGAACATTAATGGAAAGAGCTTTTACTACTACTACTAAATTAAGTTTCATTTGCTTTTTTAAAGGCGTTTCAAGAGTATTATGTATATTCTGATTTAAGGAGCACTCAGTGCTCAAGCATTTTTATCATGCAGTTTTTGTAAGGTTTGCAGTCTTTTTGAAAAGGTTTGCTGCTTCCGATTTAGTGCAGCATTGTTCACTTCCATTTGACACACTGCTAATTTAAATATTTTAACCATGACACACAGGTCAAGGTGTACTGTTAATTACGAAAATCCCATTGTATATTCCTTTGAAAAAGCTCTGTAATAGAAAAAAGATGAAAGGCAATGCAGCTGGCAGTGAAATAGCATGAAAACACTGCTTTCCTTCTTCAAAGGCCTTGTTTACAATATGTAAGGTCACTTTGGCTGGAATTGAAAATACAAGCACAATAAGGTAGCTCCAAGGAATCACTCTGAAGGCAAACTAAACTTCAATTAAATGCCTTTATTTTTTTTCTTTTCTTTTTTTTTCCCCTGGAATGAGAGCAATTGGAAAACTTGCTGAACAAAACTAAACTTCACATCCACTTTCAAGGTGTTTTATGTAGATACATACACAATGAATTACAGTTATCGGTTAGGAAAAAAACAGTGACAAGGCTTTTTACCATGAGTTTCGCCTCACATACTTGCTTCAAATCTGATGGCACAGTAATTTGAAAGCCTTCAGAATTGTTTGCCTGTATTGGGTGAACTCTAAAAGAGTATCAGTATTCTGATTACACAGCAAGTTAAATTATCTGTTAGAGCTAAACACTCACCAAATAATCAACCTACTTTTTGTTTTGATTGGCCATACCAGCAGATTAAGCTGCTAATATAGAAGACGACAGATGTCAATCACTGCAGAATCTCAGCAATCTGCTAATGACTAAGCTTATGCACTTTAATAATCTTGCTTATTTTAATGGTAAGGGGTGGAAAAGCTGAAAGAAAAACTGATTAGACCAATGAATTGCTTATTTTAAAAGATGTGATTTTAGCATAAATCTATTTTTTAAACCATCTTGTGCTTGATTGCATATCATTTTTGTTACCAGAGTGGTATTAGTAGTAATTTTACTTAAAAAAAAAAAAAAAACCAACAAAAAAAAAGCCCAAAACAACCACAAAAAAAACCCAGCACAGCTAAAGTAACAAAACAAAACACACAAAAAACAACTGAAAAGGAACTTTTTTGAAATATAGTAGATCCAACTCAGCTGTTTAAGAAAACATAGTTCTGTCTTCTCTACTTGTTATGATTTGTAAAGAGAATCAATGGGGTAAAGGCAGGACTCCCACTTTTAATGCTCAGCATAGGCGTTTTAGTACCAAAATAGTACTTGTACTCCTAGCAGGGCAATTATTCTAGGTGCCACTTCGGTAACTAGACTTCTTATACATGTGATGGGCATCAAACCTGGAAAGGTAATTTCAAGGCATCAATTTTTTTTTTTCCCCCTTTTTTTGGTTTTGGGGTTGTTTTTTTTCTTTTTTTTGATCGCAGGTGTAGTATAGCAGCTAGAATGTTGGTGATGCTATTAACTCCATGCTTCCATAACACAGAGTTGCAACAAGAGTAAGCCATTAGTCACCTCCTTTTGTACATTTTATAGACTTTTCCTGCAGTACCACAAATGCTCAAATGTTTATATATGACCACATTACACATGAGTATTTAGACATACATGTATTGGTATTATGCAGGGCTGTGCAGCCAGTTAGAAGGAAATATTGCCTGACAGAGGGAGGCTTGAACCTTGCTGAGGCACAGGGGTCTGACCAAGGGCTTTGCATGGACTATTTCCATCTGATCTTAGTCCAGACAACCAAGTCCTCTTCTGAGGGTACGTGCCAAACTGAGCTAGCCTCGCTGGCTAGCCTGGAGGTCGTTCAGCTACTCTGCAAAGGGCAGGAAGCATTTCCAATCTCTGATCTAATGATTACTTCTGTGAAATGACTTCCAAGCAAAACCCATAAATTATTCTAAGCAGGTGGATCAGAACACTGAACTCCTGCTTACAGCTGAGTGGCTTAATCATTTAATAATGTGGCCTCCTTCTGCTTGAACAGAAATTCAGAGGAGACCTGCTGATATATTCTTTTGATTCATGGGTCTGAATTCCACTCCAGCCTCCTTTTAGGTGGTAGGATCACTCTACATAAGTAATCTATATAGAGTTTCTCTCTCTCTCTCTAGGTAATCTTAAATATTTATAAGGCTCCAACTAATTGTACTCAGAAAGATAAGGTAATAAAGCAAACTGGAATGAATTACTTACATACTTCTAAACATGAACTTTCCCAAGCTCAGGGGATCTGAAGTCCTAGATAAGCGCCTAAAATGTCTCTAAAAATGTGAATCTTATGACTCACCTCCCTGAGCTCATACAAGAGTATACATCAAATGAGGGGATTGCACACAATGGAGCCACATAAGGCCCATATAAGTGCTCTTAATGCTATTTTTCCCCTCATCCCTAAACTTCTGCAATGAAGAAAAGGGAAAACCACAGAGATGTCACTTAACTGTAGAGGGGTGCATTAACCCCACTGTTTAGCTTTTTCTCCTTAGTGAGGTAAAGTAGCAAACTTGCTGTCTTGGACCAAGTGTTAGTTAAGGAGAGGGGGTTTTTGTAGGTCCCAGTTTTCCTTTCTCTAAGCTCATGACCCTCATCTACAGTCATATTCCTATTCCACAGCCTCATCATGCAAGAATAGGGTCATTTTCAGTATTCACACAGGTTATAAACACTGTGTGATCATCTCAGAAACATTAACACATGTATTATTAAATATTTTCTTTGAGGCAAGTTTCAACCCAATATACAATTGGATATATATTTATCCAATTATATATACACCCATTCTATATGTATACATATGTAAATATATGTACATGTGTGTATACTCTTTCTACAAAGAAAGCCCAAACTTAATATATTTACAATATTTACCAAAACTCATAAAAATGTTCTGGAAGCAGGAAAAAATTAAGTTTTTTTTTTTTCCTCTGTCCTGGTCCAATACAGAAGTGAGAAAGCTTGCTTGCTTTTTCTTGTGGGAGCAAGGAGCTCCACATTCACTGCATGCCTCACAGAGAATGAACCAATTCCCTGTCGGATGACTGTAAATATCAGATTCTAGCAGAGAATTTAGGATGCAGGAAGACATGAATTTGTCTAGAAACTCCTTTTACACAGAAAGACAGGTTGTAGGAAAGTCAAAATAACAACAGCATATTATCAGAAGGTGGGAAGAGCTAAGTTTGAATTGAAAGATCCGACAAACATAAGATTAGACTAGCAACATATTTCCCAAGATAACAGAATCATCAAACCTGGAAAGGCAATTTCAAGGCACTGAGGGGTTTTTGCTGTTGTTTTTTTTTAGCCAAGGTGAAGTATAGCAGCTAGGAGGTTGGAAGCAGTGATCCCATTAACTCTAAATTTCTTTAAGGCAGCAATAGCAACCAATTAGTCCCCTCATTCTGTACGTTCTACCAACTTACCCCATAGTACCACAGATATTCATATATTACCAAATTCCTCATGAGTATTTAGACAGATGTTTTTTGTCCCAAACATTGCCTGCAGACCCAGTTGCCACCAGGTCACTCCACAGCTTGATTCTGCCTATTTGCTCACTTCCCTCCCAGACTGATATCATCTGCAGACTTTTTGGCAATTGAATTGACATAGGAGGAACATCCCTGACAAAGAAGAGCATGAAAGAAGGCTGCCTTAATGAACCAAGCTGGTCTAAATATCACAGAGGACCTCCAAGAACCCCCAGTTTATCTCAACCTCCCTTCTTTGTGCTAAGAGTATTTCCTTTTAAATAGTGATACACTCAGCATCAGTGACCACAGCTGAAAAACCTGGCGGAGGGGAGCCATCAGTTATTGCCAACTGCACAGCCTGGTTCACACCTGTGCTGCGTTCATCTTGCCTCAGAGTGAGTCAGTGATGTTTTCAGCTATAAAAAAATGAAGAGAGGGGAGAATTGGAGAGCCCTCTGACTTTTTAGATTGTGTTATGCTGCTCTGTCTCTTAATTACTAGTTAAGTGGAAGCTGATTAATGCCATGAAATCTGAAGCTTAATAGAAATAAAGCAAATGTTATGCATAAAATGAAAAAGCAGGAAAAGCTCAAAAACTTACTAAATCTTCTTTGCTACCAATAAGTAACCCCAACCCCCATGTGATCATTAAGTGTCCCTAAGGAGTCCAGCACTAATTTGTTTGACTTTTAGTTAAAATTAGGCAATCAATTTCTTCCCCTAGGTAGTTGCTTAAGGCCACTTTCATTGTACATCCAATTTGCTCAACTTCTGTGAAGAGAACTTTAGTATATTACCATAAGTTAGATGTTGGGCATGCTAGATTTGGAAATTATGGTTCTGCTTCTTTCCATATTTACTCTGAATTTAACTCTTTCAGATGGACATATTGATGTTTCATGGCTGCATATTTTTATTCCTTCTTTACAACATGAAATACCAGTTATTGGGCTTAAAACAAGAGTATGTGGGTTGTATCATCTGGCTTTCACAATGCAGAAAATTAGCATTAGGTGATGGCAATTTTTAACTTTACAAGCTACAAACATTTGGAATATCTTCCTTTGCAACAACTCAGAAGGTATTACAAAATGTCTGCAAACATAATTCCTTCAGTCTGAACAATGATACCTGCAAAACAGATTCAGATTCCTCATGCCTTTTTGAACACTTCTACCTGGAAAGCTGGAATTCTTCCATTGACCCCAAATATTTCTACCTATTTATATGTTCTTTCAAACACAGAACACAGAAATAAGTAGGCAGTTAGTGTAGATAACTTTCAGGCCTTGAACACTCAAACTCATATTAATTTCCAGGAATGGTTTCACTGAACACAGCTAAAATATTGACTGTGCGAAGAATTCAGGGTCAAATTCTAATGCTGTTTAGCAGACATTAATTTCTCTTATTTCTAAGTTCACATAAGTAATTAACTGCTTAAATAATTGCCTGATTTGAATATTTACATTTTAATATTAATCAATTCAGTCATTTTTAAGAAATATAGTACTCAAAATGAGATTCAAACATGACACCAAAGCAATTTATTAAGTAATTAAAATTACTCCTAGATGTGACAAATTACACACTTTAAATAATTCAATTAAAATGTGATTACTGCTTCAGTCTAAAATTTTAAACTACCATAGATACTCTGCCATTAAGTAATAAATAAATAACCCCCCAAAAAGATGACCATAAATGTTTGGATTCTTTCTTCCTTTTGCCATTGGTGCTAAGAATTTGAGGATTTACTTTATTACCATGGGTTTCACTTCTTTGAGACAGCAAGGTTTTCTGCTGATTAACAACGGGCAAAGCAAACAGCATTTCAAATGGCAAATAGCGAGGTATTCCAATAGCTTCTTTGCTCCAGCCTGTTGCTCCCCTAATGGGACATGTTGTGTTGTGGATCACAAAATAGACTGGTCCCCAAACCACAGATTCCGTGGACTGGAGCCTCAGAAAAATGAGCCAAACTAACACCACAGGGGAAAAGGATAAAATTTCATATGTCTTTATTTATCACTAATCACTACTGAAATGAGCCATGCTTGGTTTGTGTGAGTTACAGATGTGAGAAATAGTCGTGGGGCTACTTGTAGCAGAAAGACAAGTTTCTCTGTAAGCACTTTCTGAGGCATCTCCACTCCTGGCTGTACTGCTGGGAGGTTAATGATCTGGAGTCTGAACTGCTTCCTCAGCTGCTAGCTGAACTGATTACAGCTGAGATGATACACAAACAGGTAGATTTGACTGGAGAGAGATTTTCATAACAGCTGCTATGCATGTGAATACACTGGGTGGGATTCAGCTCACTGAACTTTAGCCATAGCAAATAAACTTTCCTTAAAACTATTGTATTGGTTTTCTCTATGTTCAAAAAAGCTGGACAAGGACACCTGAGGCATGATTTGACCCATCTTGCAATAGCTTACAACTACAGGTACAGCCATGATGGCAAACAAAGCAGATCCCTAGTTTGCTCCCTGATTGTATACTGTGTTTAATACTGTATTCCCAGAATATTTTTTTTTTGAGTAAAGTAACTAATTCTACTTAAGAAGAAGCCTGGATATGGTTCTACAGAGAGTTTCCTATAAGTCTTGCACCTTAGAGGTAGCCAAGCCAGGTCTGCCTTGTGCACTCAACTGATTCCTCAACACTTGTCCAGTAGCCCATGCAAATCTGTGCCAAACCAGAACGCTCTCCAAGGCATGTAACACAAGCCTAGCACCAGGCTGTAAAAACATCACTCTGGCAGGCTAAGAAATAGCCCTCCTTCTCTTTCAGGCACGTGCATGTTTTGGGGTGGAGGGTTTAGAGCTGCAGGAGAGACCCGGGTCATAGGCAAGTTGCCAGTCTGTTAGATAGTGCTACATAGCATAAATACCAGGCTCATTACAACACTTGGCCTTGGAGTCAGAGATTACCCTATCTGGGTAATGGGCATAGATTCAGAGAGAAGACAGAAGGTCTTTCTCTGAAAAGAGTTCAGAAAACTAAGTTAGGTTAGGTCCCCAACCTCTAAATAATCAAGTTAAAAGCAGTGCTTCTTACCTTGGCATCCAGAGGAAACTTGATAATAAACCTAAGATTTTTTTCCTCCCTCTAAAGTAGTTCACAAAGGACAACAAAAATCCTCCCCACAAATATTGTTAGCTGCGTCAGATAGCATGCAGGTCAGGAATCATTTAGCACTAAAGTGTCCAACAATGGTCTGCTGCATTTGTTGTCTGACCAGTAACTGCTCAGAACCGACCAAAATGAAGCACTATGAAAAGTAAAGTGCAGTTCAATTTGCATTTTAATCTGCAGCTTTACAAGCAAACCAGTTCTTTAGATTTTGAGATAGACAATATAAACTTTGTGCATGTATATGAATATATATGAATACGTACATAGTCTAAATTCTACATATATACTTGTCTGCATGTATATGCATATACACATATACATATTTATATATAATTATATATATAAGTTTAAATAAATATATTTGATTTTGGTTTTGGTTTGTTTTTTTTTCCTCGGAGGAATTCTGTAGATTCCACAAATTCTTGGATTACCCTGCAATTAGCATTGGTGTCTACTTTCTATCTATCTTGAATAAGAGTAAGAAAAAAGATGTTGCTCGTATTCTACAGGAAAATTCTATGGCAAATTACAAGAAATTACAGGAGACAATCAAGTTCATTGAAATCTATGGATTTCAGCTGGATTTCCAAGGTTGCCTGACTGTACCTCAAGTACCAGCTTTAGTTGGGATTTCACCATTGCAAATGATCTCAGAATTGGATGCATTGTCTTCCATCTAGGTCCATTTTCAAATACTTGTAATAATACGTAGGTACATGAAGAAGACTCTCAGTGCTCTGAAGCAGCAGAAAAGAAATATGTTTTAGTAGTGAGAAGGAAAAGACAATTTGGAAGGGTCTTGTCACATGAAGAATATCTGTTCATTGCGCGGGTAGCATCACATTAAAAGATGTAGCTCCTTGCCTTAAATCATGATAAGAAAAATATTTCTCCAAAAGGTATTTACATTTTTTTTCTGGGGAAAAGAACTATGAAAAAGACAGAGGGTTATTGCTTTACAAAAATCCTTTATTCAAGTAATTGCTGTTTACATAGAGACCAAGTTGTGGTTGTTCCTTTGCTTGACAGCCTTCCATTTAAATGCATGACTGTGTGTCAACACCTTTAGGAATTTCTAAATAGCTTTATTTTCACCTAATAACAATAATAATTTCTTTCTCTTAGGCTCTGCCTCTCTTCTTACATGCGTCAGCTTTCCTGCCTTGAGTTGTTGAGGTTAGTCCTATGTTGAACGTTATGAGTAAAGGAGAAATTGCCATTACTACCTTGTCCTGATTGCAACACAATTAAGCAGATGCCTATATTGAAATTCTGACTTACTGCAGCAAAAGTGATATCAAAGTAATTCCACTATACTAGTCACAATATGCTGAGCCATTGTTAGGTAACTCTGAGCATGGTAAAATATTTCTGAGTCTGTAGATCTATCTCGGACCCTGAAAAAAAAATACCAAGACAATGTGGTACAGAACTAACTAATATAATAATCTCTACCTCTCAGCAGAGATAATGAGTTCAGGTGCAACTATACTAACACAACCATAAATGCTTTTAGTTCTAAGCCTGGATCTCCTTAGGGCAAATCCCATGTATGGCAGAGATATTCCTGGTGATGTCAGGGTGTTGGTGGATCTTATTTACATTGAATCTGCAGTAATAAATAGAATTAGACTCAAAGCATTTATATTATTCAAAGGAGATTATTCCCACCAAATTTCCTGCACTATGCTTTACTTTTAGGGTGAAGATCCCATTGGAACCATGCTAAAATATTCATTTGAGTTTGAGAGGCCAGAGTTTTACCTGGAGCTCCAATATTTTCTGTACTTAGTTCCAAAACTTTCATTAAGTTTAGAAAGGTAGCAATAAAAAAAACCCAACTTCTAGAGCATATTTTAGAACTTCATTCTATTAAACTGTTTATATGAAATTTATAATTCTGAATTCAGCCCAACCTTAGATTCAACTTATTGCTGAATGAAGAAAGATGTGGTATCCAAGCTATGATGCTGGAATAGTTACAGCAGCGTAATTGTGGCATCAGTGAAGCATGAATTCTGTCTAATTATCATAATTGAAGCTCTTGCAATTATGCTGTCATTTCATTTATATTAACACATTTGGTCGAGGTATCAAGGTATCCAGGTTCTATAGGTTGAATCAAGATTTGCTTTTCTGCATTCACTTTGATAAACCATACACTTTGCCACATACTTGAGATTTAATTGTGATTAGTGAGTGTTTTGCACAGGCGGGAGGCATTCTGCAATAATGGTGACAACAGCATTTTGAAATTTAGCCAGATCCTCATTCTCTGAGATATGTCATAACAATAAGTCTGGAAGATGCTTTCCCGCTTCTTTGGTTTATTTAGATTATGAATGTGTTTTTCTGCCTACACATTGTAGAAATACAAAATCATATAAAGCTTGTTAGCACCAGTAGCAACTAAACCTTCTAATCTCAGTGCTGATTGCTATGGAATGAGTGTGTTATCCAGAACTGTAGTTAAGTGCTGTCCTATGAAAAAATCCATCACAGAAATCATTAACTTGCTGTTTATTTAATCATTTGTAGACAGGTGGTTTTGCTTTTAACGAGGTAACAGCAGTTATTGTGCTCAGGTCAGAAATTGAAACTGAAAGGCAAAGTTTTAGAGGATGTTTCTAGATTTTTATACTGAGGTATTGGAGCTGTGACCTTTTCTAGGCTGACTATAAAATGCAGGTATCCTAATGAGAATCATCCCACTGTTTTCTTGTTCTCTACTCATCCTTTTCTCTCTGTCCCTGTGGCTTCCTGTTGCCTTTTTCTGTCAGCTCTGAAATGGATACTAGCTATTCATTATAGGTTTTATACAAAGCTGAGGACACAGGATCTCTGATCCCTGACTGCAGCTCCTCGGTAGTACCACCACAAAATACTTTGTCAGGTGAAAGCATTCATATTTTCAATATACCCTGCTTCATCTTCAAAATAAGCCTGTGTACCTTTGGAAAGCTGCTCTAAATAGGGTCATAGTACTTGTTGCTCACCATAGTTATCCGAGTCAAAGTGTAATGTATTTAATAACAGTTACTGGGGATCAGGAGATGCCTACTAATTGGATTAACAATGGTAAATTGACTGTATTCTTGAGCTCTAACTTCAGGGAAGCTGAGGTTGTCTTCACTGTTACACCATTTTTCAGAATGGTGCAATTGGTTTTCTTATGTTGTGATAGCTATAAATTGTTGCTGAAAATACAGAGCAAAAGTTTATGCGGACCTAAAAGTTGTGACATCAGAAGGAGGAACAAGACGAGGCCAGAAAATAAGAGGTTCCTGCAAGTAAAGACATCTCAAAATCCCAATGCAAACTAAGGAAGCCTTAACAAATTAAGGAAAGAAAAGAAGACAACATAAAAAACTAATGTTAAATGTAAATGCTGTGATCTCCACCTGTATTCAGTTTTCTGTGAGGAAGTGGTACCTAGAAAATTGAATCTTTATTATTTTAGATGCATTTGTCTAAGGTCAGTGTTATGACGATGAACCCAATTAAAATCTTTTGACTAGAAATCCATTGTCTTAGCCACACAGTGCTCATTCCAGTTCCTGTACTGCTAAAATAGCAATTTAATTTTTTATACCTACCCAACAACAGGAAGTAACATTGGGATAAGACTAAACCAAATAATCATAGAACCATAGAATCATAGAATCGTTTAGGTTGGAAAAGACTTTTAAGATCATTGAGTCCAACTGTAAACCTAATAGTGCCAAGTCCACCACTAAACCATGTCCCTAAGTACCACATCCGCATGTATTTTCAATACCTCCAGGGATGGTGATTCAACCACTTCCCTGGGCAGCCTGTTCCAATACTTGACAATCCTTTCAGTGAAGAAATTTTTCCTCATATCCAATCTAAACCTCCCCTGGCACAACCTGAGGCCATTTCCTCTTGCCCTATTGCTTGTTACTTGGGAGAAAAGACTGACACCAACCCCGCTACACCCTCCTTTCAGGTAGTTGTAGAGAGCGATCAGGTCTCCCCTCAGCCTCCTTCTCTCCAGACTAAACAACCCCAGTTCCCTCAGCCGCTCCTCATAAGACTTGTGCTCCAGACCCTTCACCAGCTTTGTTGCCCTTCTCTGGACACGCTCCAGCCCCTCAATGTCTTTCTTGTCATGAGGGGCCCAAAACTGAACACAGTATTTGAGGTGCGACCTCACTAGTGCCAAGTACAGGGGGACGATCGCTGCCCTGCTCCTGCTGGCCACACTATTTCTGATACAATATAATGTAAAAGCCTAGAGTACAGTTCATCTCATCCTAAATAAGACATCTTAATGAAGTCAGGCTGGATGTGCATCTAATTGTGCCTATTCTCTCCACTGATTTTGATGAGATAGTAGGAAGTAAGGCAGGTAAGATGAAAGTGACCCAACATATTGCTAGAAAAACACAGAGAATGAAAAATTCCTGATGGCATTTCTGTATTTGATTTAAAGCCAAGATCCTAGAAATTTAAGTGATGATTTTAGAAATGCTGTTTCTAAGGTAAGAGGAATATGTCCCCAAGATGTTCTTTTATCTTATACAAGCTAATTTCTGCTCAGGTGTACAAAATATAGGCTGGCTAGATTAGTACCTGACAAAAAACCTGAACTTTAAGAAAGAAGGAAAGTAGTCAGAACTGCCAGATGCTTTAGGCTTTAAGTGAAGCAGCTGTGAAGGAGGATGGAAGAATATGTGAATAGGGGTAAAAAAAAAGAAGAAAAAAATTCCTAAAGTGAAATTACCTGACTTAGCCAAACAGGGATTCAGTGCAGAAGAGTGTAAATGACTGTCCCTTGTGTCAGATGGCAGAAAGCAAAGGAATTTTAAAGCTTATGTAAGAAAAAACTATATTGATTCAACTAGGATATTCCTTAAACAAAAGCAAGGAAAGAAGCAGGAACTGTCTGTTTCTTAAAAGCACTGATGCCACATAAATTCAATGATAGCTGAAGGATGGGAAACATGCACATTTTCCATTTCTATGCTTTGCAAGTGTTAGAAAACAAACTGGTTCTCTAAGTAGTACCTGTTAGAACAGGATTCATGTATTAGCCCTGAACACAGACTGAAAACTACTCTCTGATATTTTTCTTTTTTTTTTTCTTTTTTTTTTTGTGGGGGTGGGGGCAGAGTGGGGTGAGATTTTCACATTGCTTTTCCAGTTGTGTTTTTAAAGATGTCTTAGCAATTGAATTTGTTAGCTCAAATGATCACAAAGACTAAATTCTAAACTTGAATATGCTTGAAAAGTAAATGATGAAATTTTTAAGTAAAGACACTTCAGATTTCAATTCATGAATATGACAATCAAAAATGAATACAAGTTTGTTAGTCCAATCAGGGAGCAAAACTCATGCCTAATAATCTGACTCTATGAAAGCAGAGCATTTCTTCTAAATCTGAAATATCTTCATTGCAGCTGTATGCAAATACTCACCTACCAATAACTATTTTTTCAAGCAAACTGTAAGCATGTGTTATAAAAAGGAGATGTAAGCATTTCAAACAAATATTCTTGGAGAAATTTTAAGAACAGAATAGTGGGACTCTGTAGAATACAAAATTTATTGAGAGTTATAATACCACTAAGAATTTATTTATTTTTCTTGGCAAAATAGCTTTTTTTTTTTAAATGAAAATGCCAGCATGTTCCCATACCAACAAACCAGAAAATTCTGGATCTCAAGAAGATCTGAATCTCCCATGTGCTCTGTAAACCTCTAACCAGGTCCGCATGATACAGAGTCCAGGAGTTATATGTTCCCCCCAAAGACCTGCCAGTGGCTAAAATGCAGCACAGGATGGTGAGTTAGTCAAAGTTGCTCATGATTCCCATTGATTTGTCTGCTCAGTGTGAACAAGTGCAACTCCTGACTTGCTCAGTTACCTGTTACTTGCAGCAGGATGAGCTATCAAAGTAGTAAGCAATAAGGACAAGCATAATTCAGGACGACAGATAGCATATATAGTACAGGAACACTGCAGTGGAGGAGAAAAGGCAGAAGGGAGGCAGTTTTGTGCCCAGCACAGTGGGGAGCAGGCAGGCAATAGTAGGACAGTGGCAGCAGTGGAGATGGAGCTTGGGATATTGCCCAGCCTGTGGTAGACCTGGGAGTAGCTTCATGGGGGTGTGGGGAATACTGGGAGAAAGTTGAGATGCTGATGAGAAAAGATAGGCAACATCAGAAGGTTTGGGGTTACTGTCCCTGAGGAGGGTGTTGAGCACAGGGCATCTAGGAAACAAGGAAGAGCTAATAAGAGAGTAAAAGCAGAAGGTATAATGCTATGTAATGGACAGCCTTAATTTTCACTTTACAGACAGAAGGACCAAATCGTGTCCTCACACTAATAGAATGCCATAGAAATCCTCTGCATTGTGTTACTCTTCATTTAAGGATATACCTGAAGCTGCTTTATGTTTATTATGTTTCTAACTGTCTTAAGTAGAAGTTGATCTTTCACGAACAATTGTTGCCTAGCAATGATACTTCCCCTGTAATTTAGTGAGTACGCAGGTTCTTAATTATGCACAAATTATTTTTGAATTCTTGTGTTTCTTTTTATCATCATACCTTCATTAGTAGTGGGCCTAAACTGGGATGCAAGCCAAATTTCTACCCTCCTTTTCAGCGGAGAAGTAGAATTAGGGCCCAAATATCTGCCACAGGAACACAGCTGGTTTGGTAAAATTCTCCTTGATCTTGATCAGTCAGAATTCAGTTTTCTACCAAGAAGCCACAGGGTCATCAAAGCTGTCTGTCTTCCCAGAGACTGTGACATGGTGCTTGCTGGACCCATGGTGTCTTAGGTTTTCCACTCTTTGGGAACAGTTTGTCTTCTACCACTGAAGGGTCAACATGTCAGTTCAATAACGTCTAGAAGTCAAGGTATGCAGGTATAGAAAGATGATAAAATCATATTTATTTTTGTGTTTTCAGCACAAATCCAAAATATAGCACCACACGAGCTACAATGAAGAAAACTAACTTTATCCCAGCCAAAACCAGTGCAGTACCTCCAAAAAAAAAAAAAAAGAAGAAAAAACAGAAAAGAAGCGAACTCTTAGCCTTTCAATTCTGCTCCTCTGAAAGCTTAATAGGATAATAATCATCCCCTGAATTTAGTGAACTGTTCAGAACTGTGCAGTAAGTATATGCATTAAGTCCAACAATGTCCCAAATTTATAAACTATTATTATGCCATTATATAAATTGATGGCATGTCCTCCCTTGAATCTTGTGCTCAATTCTGGTCATACCATCTCAAAGAAAGAGATAACAGAAGTAGAAGAGGTCTGTAGTAGGGCAATGAAAATTATTAGAGGCATGAAAAGACTGCTGTGTGAGGAGAGATGAAAAAGATCAGGGCTGTTTAATTTCAGAGTTAAGTAAGAGTTGATGTCACAGGGGCTTACTAAATCAGAGATGTCATGCAAGTCAACTGAGTGTTTCTATTTACTCCTTCATATAATACCAAAGGGAAATATAAAGGGGGAAAAAAAAAAAAGTATCATCTGAAAGGAAATAGAAATTTTGTACAACACAGTTCAGAAAGAAACCAAAGAGCTCACTGTAACAAGCTACCAAATGACTCAGAAATAGAGCCTCCAGTACTCCGAGGAATTAATATAATATCTTTAGCTACATTGGATAGTATATAAAACTAGAAAGAATAAGAAAGAACAGAGAAAATATAGGACTGAGTGAATCATGGCCCTTCCTGAGGTTCACCCAGGCTTCAGGGGCTGTACTGCACCTGCTCTCACCCACACACATGGTGTGTACGAGTTGTTCCTTCTTGTTTATGCTTTTCAGATATTTGCACGCAATTAGAGGGTGCATCTGGTGAAGGTAAACCACAGATGTTTAGTTCTATTATTTTTGCCTCTTAAGTCATTGCCATCATACTAATAAGTCTGTTGCAGCTCTTTACATATTCTCTAACTAGTGTTGTTTAGAAAAGGCTTATCACCTCCATATCATCTTCCGTGTTACATTTGCCATCCCAGCTTACTCAAGCTGCTTGACAAAATTTACTTCTAAATCTCTTTAAAATATAAAACACCTTTCAAACAGATTTAGCCAAACTCAAATAAAGCAGCAGGAATTCTTTCTTATGCAAGGATTTCCTAGTTACACTTCTCTTGAAAATCAAGGTACTTGTACGTTAGGGCTCATCCACCAGCTTGAAAAAAGAACAATTTTGAGCCAGCTTACATGTGACAGAGATTCAATGAAATTATTGTGCTCTAAGTGTGTTCATACCATTCTCTTGCAATAAAGTAAGAGCTCCCTATACCAAAAGACATTCCCAACTGATTAACTCAGTAGTTTCCTTCAACTGAACAGAATAAAAAGATTGAGATAAGAGAGAATGGTGGCTGGAATGATAACATACTGCCTGTAACTATATAAAGGAGATGAATGTCAGATGTGCATCTTCCTACTATTTGTCCAAATCTTACAAATGAACTTAAACACCATCTCTCATATTTATTGTAGTTATTTTCATTTCCAAAATCTGGTGATGGTTAAA
Source organism: Haliaeetus leucocephalus (assembly GCF_000737465.1). Taxonomy (NCBI): domain Eukaryota; kingdom Metazoa; phylum Chordata; class Aves; order Accipitriformes; family Accipitridae; genus Haliaeetus; species Haliaeetus leucocephalus. Next base: position 2,644,514 of record NW_010972972.1, on the reverse strand, counting down.
ACTCAAGTTCAGTCTTGAGGAATCACTGCAGCGGGTTTTGTGAAGCGGCAGACAAAGAGGCAGAGCCCTAACATGAACAGCTCCAGAAAGATGCTTATTATTCCCAGATGTCATTGCATAACAGAAAGGTGCATGTTCTAACTTTCAGCTTGTTCTTTTAACTTAATTTGGTACATTGGAAAGATGTTATATAAACATTAGTTGTGTTTCATATAAAATATTTAATAGAATGTTTTTGTTGCAAGTTGAAAACACACTGCAAATGACAAGTCATAAAGCACAAGGCCAGATTCAGTCAGAAGTCAACTGAGCTATACTGAAGAAAAAGGTACATCTCTAATGTGGCATACTAATTAAAATAGAGAACATCTTAGAATAGAAAACAGGAACAATGAAAAAATAAATTTGTTTTACTTTTCTGTGCTAGAAAAACACTAACTTTAAGGGCAACACCACTGTCAGCATACCATGAGGGAAAGTATTGATGACAAACCAGATCTGATACTGAAAGTATTATAGCCTTTAGCCCATGTGAGGCACAGCATATATGTGGTGTCCTACTCTGAGACATGAACATCCCTCTGTGGCACAGTTAAACAGCGTCTAGCAGGTTATTAGGGGCTAGGGCAGGGATCCCACATTGCAAGAGAGAAAGCAAGAGAAAGCAGCCTTCCAGTAAATAAAGAAAACCTCTGAAACACCGGTTGGATCAGTGGGAAAAAGTCTGTTGAGCACTACCAATGAATTAAGTTTACTTATTTTACTGGGATAATGCAATGATACTGTACTTTGCAGTAGCAGTAGCTTTTGTATATAAATGGAAGTTAGAATGACTAGGAAAAGACCTGAGTTCTCATCAATATACCTTTGCTCTCACTCAGTAGACTATTCTTATATTCTTATCAGTAACTAGGGTACTGGCTTGGCTTTAATAGGATTTGGGATTGTTCACTAGTGTCCATGTATAAACTGTTAATATTTTTAACAACCCGGGGCCAAAAATATTTCACATGGCCATTGAGCTATTTGTGGAATACTGAAGTAGGACCCCCAAATAATTTTAGGAATAAATCACTAACACTCAGAATTTAGTACCACACTCAGGTTCAATTTCTGTTAACAGCTTTCTACAAAGAAGCATATAAAAGCAATTGCAGCTGGTGTAACCATTTGTAGCCAAGCTTCCTACAGAAGAACAGTTCCTATAACCAGGGATTCTGCCTGTTCAAATGTTCATTTAGTTTTGATACATTTAAAGCCTGCCTACCACTTTCAAAGAAAGCTACTGAATGGATGACAAGTCAAAGATAAGCAGGAGCTATGGAAGAAGAAGGAGACCTGAAAGTGGCCAAGCTGAGGACAAGGCAGCAACCTGAGGTTATTAGATTCCAGAGCATCCACAGCAGCACAAGCTCTTACAAATATGCCAGCTTCAGATGCTTCAGAGTTCACTCCTTACTGAAAAAAAATTTTAAAATGAGTCATAAGGCAATGGGAAATCAGGTTCCTTTCACGAGTTTTGGTACTCATCCTACTACTTGCTTTTTAATTTTTTTTTCTGTTTTGCTGCATTTAATTCTTTTTTTTCTCTTTTATTTTTTTTTCCTATTCCCAATATCAGCTACTAGATAATTTCTCTCCACCATTTAGTTATGTTTACGTCCCATGCAGTCCTGCCTACAAATATCCACTAATGAGACATTAATAGTAAGACACTGATAGCGTTTCACGGACTGATTCACCATTCCTCAGCTGAAGCATTTCAATAACCAGAGAGTTATTAGGATGGAAAAAAAAAATCAATTATCAAATATGACAAAAGATTTGCTGAAGGAGCTCCTTCAGGAGGCAAAATGGATCATGCATGTAAGGCACATTATGAACTTCTAAGTTATCTTATTAAAGAAAGAACAAACAAGTGACTGCTGTAGCACAGCACAAATCACACCATACAGGCTGGCTTAGTGCACTGTAGAATTTCTGAGCCGTAATAAAATGTGGGGGTTTAGGTACATTTTTCTCCTCATTGATTTTACAAGAAATGTGTAACAAATAATCCGCCGATTTGACTTTTAAAACAGCACGTTAGCTCAGGGAAATGCTTTTGTGAGAAACTGGAGGAAGCAGAGTTGCAATTGACATTGCCTGCCCTCTCGAATCTTTTCTGGGTTTATATTAAAGGCATAGAAATCTAGTAGCTGCAAGGAAGACTTTGCTTTGTTTTTTTGGTTTTGGATTTTTTTTTCTTAATGTTACCCCAAGTTTCTCAGAAGGATTTAATGCATTACAAGATGGTTCCATTTTACACATCACCTTACATTGTTGCACCCTTTATGTTCACTAAAGAGAGAACCTACAGCTGTTGTTTTACAATGCAGAAGACAGACACATATCTGGCAGTCATTATTACAGCTGTTTCCAGGAGGGATTTGCACTGCCTTGTATGCTGAATTAATAGGTGTTTTTGTGAAAGTATTCCATACAAGCCAGTAATGGGGGCCTTCCAGGGTAAATAAAGGAGGGAGTTTAGAAAAATCTCTTGAAGCTGGTTAGAAAGGACTTTTTCACACACACGACTATTGCTTCAGTAGAAAAAAGTTAAAAAACATTCATCAGGATTTCATCCTGTGGTTAATGCACTTCATGGCCCAACGTGTTACCTTACAATCTTGGCTTTCTCTGGCTGCAAGCTTTTGCAGGGGTAAAACTGATATATGACTATAAACATTTGGCCTTACCTGACTGTAGCACTGCAATTTCTCTGTGTGTGTGTGTGTGTGTGCATGTGTGAGTCATTGCGTGTGTAAACTACCACATATTATATTTGTCCTGAAGACACAGAGAAGAACTGGAACAAAAGCTATGTAGTGAAAAAAATCCAATGAGGAAGTGTCATGCTAGACTGAAAGCATTAGTAAGTCATTACTGCTGTAGCTGTAATTATTATCAGTTTCTTCAAGTACCATGATTTGACTTCTAATTTCTTTTTCTGAACAAAGGTCCAAGTAATATATAATCAGTTTAAAACCCTTGAAGGAAACTGAGGCTATCATGAGCTCAATTAATCTTCATGTTCCTTGTACTCTTGGGAAGTTTGTATTTCCTACTAAAAAACCCACACGTCAAACTCCTGTAGTTTCTGATTCATTGTTTATTTTCTTTGCATGAGATTTAAATCTCTGCAAAGGCCCATTTGTCTCTTAAAACCCACTTAACCCCACCAGGGTAAATCTTACCCTTAAGGCATGAGATATAAATAAAACTATCTTTTCCTTATTTGGATTTTCGCTTAGGTCCATGGGAGTTATAGTACTAGGCTCTGTCTTTCCAAATGCTAAACAACTTCAGGGACAGAGTCCAGGAAATTCAACAAAAGACATGGAGTTTTCCTTTCTCTGATTTTAGGAAGGTTCCACACCATATACCTCTAGGTTTCTAATGTCGGAGGCCACTCAAAGTTAGATGATTCTCTGCATGGCCAGTAGAAAAACAGGCTTCCCTCGGTCCTGATTTGGAGCATGTATTTGAAGCTCCCACTGTTTTGGACAAGTCCTAGTGTTCAACTAATGTTGAGCATCATCAGGAAAGGTGTTGCAAGCAGAAGAGAAAGCATCATTTGCCGCAGTATAAAAGCCTTGTGTACCCACACCTTGACGTGCTAGGCACTGATCTGTTCTCCACATCTCGAGAGGGATGTTGTGGAGTTAGAAAAAGGTTCAGACCAGCTTAATCACAACGATCAAGTGGATGGAGCAGTTGCCCTGGGAGGAGGATGGGGCTCTGGACAGAAGGCAGCTGTGGAGGAATATGATCATGGTTTACAAAGTCAAAAGGGAGAAGATAAGGGGAATGCAAATCTGTTTGTTTGTTTGTTTGTTTTCACCCCAAACTCACAATAAAAGAAATATGGGACACTGGCAGGGGATGAGTTTAAAACAGATAACTGAAACTCCTTTGTACACAATGAAAAGTGAACCTCCAAAACCTGCTGTCAAGAGAAACTGGTATTAAAAGAGTAAAAAAAATTAATAGACAGCAGACCCATTAAAAGAAACTGAAAAGGCAGGGATGTAACCTCTAATATCTCAAAAACAACAGTTCTGGATGCTGGGGGAATGCAAGAGAAATGGACTGCAGACAGTGGTCAGGATTTGATGCTTTCCATAGGCAGCTTCCCTTATTGCCCCTCCTGGAGGCCAAATACAGGGCTAGATGGTCCTCCCAGCAGGACATTTCTTATGTTCTTTTAAATACTGAAATTGAAATCATTTCAGAAATAAAAATGCAGTATGCTTATTAATGACCTGGCAACTGAGCAAGATAAAGTTCCTTGACAGCAGTTTTGCCTCTTACCTTTCCTTTAAAGAGTCCTGAAGGAATGTGTGAGAGAAATGAATGATTATATTTAAATTTCTGATTGAAGCCCAGTGGTTTCACATCAGGGGTCAAAAGGTCATGTGAAAAACATGTTACAGTAAGTATCCTGCTAGGGCACTTCCGTGGATTTATTGCAGAGCATTGCCGGTTAACACCATTTTATGACATAATGCATTTTAGATATCTACCTTAAGATGCACTGAATCACAGCCTGAAAGTGCCTATTTGTCTTCATTGAGCATAAGACATGGATTACTAGCTCTGACGTAGACATTCACACTGGAGATTTCTGCAGTGAGGTGAGATGAATTGTGAGAATTCAGTTTAAAAAGAGACTGATTTAACTGGATACACTGTCACTCCTTTGGAAAATATGTTTAGTTTACTTTGCTACAAGAAAATACACAATCATAGGAAAAAAAATATCATATTGAGTTAAGCAGAATTCCCATCAAGCCCATCTCCAGAATCCGTCTCCAAAAAAGCCATTAGTAGATGGCCAGAGTACAACAACCATTTCCAATAGCCTATGTCTTGGAGAACGCCTTGAGAACCTTGTGAATCAGAAGTGTTATGTTTGTTCTCAATAGCCCTGGACAATTTGTATCTATGAATTAGACCACAGAAACATCCACCCTTTGCCACTCCTGTAAGAGTTAATGTAAAGCATGTAATATAAGAATGCAGACTATACAGTATCCTGATGTAGGGTCTGGCACTACTACAGCTTTCTGGAGCACCTTGAACTGTCTGCCCTGGTCAAAACATGAGTTATGGTGTTTAAGGAAAAGAAAGCATTTATCAGGCTTTAGTATAACTTCATCGATGCTTTCTATTTCTATTTTTCTGATCCAAGAGGCTTAGCGAAGAAGTACATAGCATAGAAAATCCAGCTTGCTTGCTTTCTTGTTTAATCAAATATGTTTATTTTCGGTAGTCAGCACTGATAACTGAAACAAAATTTGAGTCCTGAAAAAAATGTAGCAAGTTACAAGTTTACAGGTTTCAGCCATCTGCACTTTTTTTTGTCAGGAGACAAATATCAGTTTAAATTATAAAATTACTGTGAACTTGTTTTTGTTAGTTCCTTATACATGTTCTCATGGCCAAAGTAGGTAATATTCATCTAGCAATTACCTTTGACAAATTCTCTGATTTTACTAATAAGAAATTCACATCAATGACGCTGTTTTCCAGCCCCATGGCTGCACAAGTGAACGTGTATATGATCTTGATTAAATATATAACTTTATATAAGAACTGTGCATTTTTTCCTTTCCTTTATTGATGCTGGAGACCCATCACTCATACAACTGTTTTAGAGCTTGAATGCGGCTTTTCATGTAAACAGCAGCTCACCAACCTAAGTAAAGATTTCACATAAGGTTGGTACTATTATATTTTAAAAGAATGCAAGACAAATCCTGGGGCAGGTGTGGGTGTGTGTGCATTTTCTTGTGTATTTAAATGCCTTGAGCACCATAAAATGAATCACTATAATGTTATCACAACCAGTACACTTGTTCAGTATCCATGTCCTTTATCAATTTTTCATTTCTTTTGTGAAGCGTCTATTAGGAAGAAAATATTACAGAACATTCGGATATTTTCTAGATCAGTGAAGTACAAAGTATACCGTTTGATGTATCTTTTCTGACTGTTATTCCACTGAACAATGTAGAAAAAAATTAATTTGTAAAAATCAGAAAGGGTAGAAGAAAAAAACTGGGGTGATCACACTTCCTGTTTTTCTTGCTTTTCTTGGGACAAAAATGCCATGAAATAAGCAGAAAAAACCCCCACTAAATTGAATAATGACAGCTTTTTGAAACAAGGTTCAGGTCTGAGAGATTAAATAGACAAAGCAGTAGTTTTCTGGCTTGCTTTTCCCATCCCAAGTCAGTGCTCCTTTATTATTTATCACTTATTATTATTTATAACAAATGATTATGAATAGGAACACCTGTTTCACTATGTCTAAACATGGTCCTTCTGTTTCTGTTCTGCTCCTATTACTTTGAAGTTACTTGGTTAGATCATTATTGCCTGCTGGCCTGAAAAAGGCTGAATTAAATAAGTTAGCTTTATGAAGTGCTATGTTCTTTAGCAAGAATTACTCAAACACGAAGAGGTACTAATGGATCCCAATGTACCTCTCTGCTAATCCATGTTTAAATTATCATGATCTGACCATAGTCGTACTGGAGAAGAAGTAGGCAGGCTCCTCAGAGCTTTCCTACTGGATCAGCAAAATTGCCTCTGACTATAGAAAAAGGAGAAAAAATGGCAGGGAAAGGCAGACATCCAGAAGGACACAGTGTCCTGCTTACTACCTGAGTTAGCTGAACATACACAGGACAGGAAACTTTCATTTACAAAAGAAAGCTGATGAAACTAAGCTGATGGGGAAATGTGGGAGGAACTCTGACCTCTGAATGGCAATTAATTTGTCTTGACCCTGTGATGGTGCAAGAGGCATACCAGCATTGTAATGTAGGCATTGATGTTGACCGAAAGAGAAAAGCATAGACATCATAGACACCATACATCACATTGGGTGTTTTCACCCATTACCATGGAAAACCTGCCTGGATGTGGTCTCTAAAGGACTGTCATTTCCATTCTCAACTAACAGAAATGATGAGACCGTCTTAGAGCATGTGAAAAGCTTCTGATTAGTATGAATAGGATGAAGGGTATGCTGATGGTGGACATCATGATTAGTATGTATTCTTGAAATATGAATCATCTGGCTGAATTCTTGAATTTATGGCTTGGGTTTATGCTAGGTCAGCATTGAGATTCATATTGGTCTCTTAAAAGGTATGAATCCATGACAACTGTGTTACCTCGCAAAAAGTCTCCATTTAACAGAAGTTCATTGTCTGCACTAGTCACAGGCACAGCACGTGATGAGATAGGTCAGAATAAAAAAAAAAAAAAGAAAGAAAGAAGACTTAGAATCCTTTTTCAGATTTTAAAAAGAATAAAGTTACTGTCAAGCAATGACTATATACTTGTCACAAAGCCATTTTAGAAGTTATGAGGAGAGTAGACACAATATGGAGTAAAGTAATGAGAGGAAAAAGCATCTGTGCTCCTGCAGTAGGTAGAAGTGTTCAGCCATTTAAGTATATTATTTATCAATAGAAAAATACAAAGATTCTTTAAAATCTCATATAGTTCTTTTAGCAGATTATGGATGGTAGGTAGAGCTGTTATTGCCTCAATACAATATTTGATAAATGTTGTCCTTTTTTGGTCTCCATGACTTAATGAATCTCTTGCATTATATGCAGGCATATTCACCATTTAACAAATGTTGTTACATGGAACCTGCAAATATGTACAGGTATGATTCTAACAAAGTTGTATAAAAAGTATAGTATGAAGTTTGGAATATGAGTTCATTTCCCAAAATATGAAGAACACTTTGAGTGTACCTGTTGGAAAAATAAATTAAAAAAAAAAAAAAAAGCAGCAAACTGGAAATTTGTAGCAATTTTTACAGCAGCTAAGTATGTAAGAGCTACATGACAATAGGCCAGATCAAAGGTCCATCTAGTCCAATAGCTTCTTTCCAGTTGTGACCAGGAGCTGAAGCTTAGGAAATGATCATTTCCTAAGCAAAAAGGAATAATAATAACTGATTCTTTCCACAACATGCTCTTCTACATTCTAGAAGTAAACAGTTTAACGACTTCTTGGGAACTGTAAGTTTTAGTATCCACCAATGGAATTTGTCTAGTCATAGTTTCAAGGGTGAAGGGTAGATCCTACTTATCCTGAGAAGTAATAAATAGACATTTTCTGCAGGTTTTTGGACCTCATTTGTGATCCTATCAAACACCTTTCACTCCTCTTTTTCACAGTGAAGAATCCTTACCAATTTCCTTCATGCAGGCAATTCCATTCCTCTGATCTTCCATGTAATTATTCTCAGTACTTTTCTATTTCTTCTAATTTTTGTTGTGATGGCATGACTAGAGCGTGTGCCATTAAAAATTCATACAAGGATATAGAAGTGTTCTTTTGTTCTCTACCCGTTTTCTAATTATAGCTCAATATTCTATTTGTCTTCTGGCCATACCATAGTCTTTCAAAGAAATACCTATAGCAATTCCAGGATCTCTTTCCTGAGTATTAATGACTAATTTAGAGGTCCTCATTATATATGTATTATAGGGTACTTTTTTTTCTGTGTGTTGATAACTTTGTGCTTTTCAACAAAAAAAAAAGTAAAAAAGCCATGACAATTTGAAATCTACAAAGCAGTACAATATCCTTCATGCAAATTTGGGAGTAATTCATAAAACCTGAAGAATGAAGCAGGAGGCAATTATTCATGAGGTGTAGAACCCGTTAGTATAAGCTAAAGGCAAAAATAAAATCTGTGGTTTAGAAGAAAGTGTTCAGTATATATTGAGGAAAAAAAAATCTACCGTCTAGTCTATTAAACAAACAACATTCTTAATAACAATGTAGATAAGTCAGAATTGTTTGATAAATATTTTTGTTCTCTATTTGGAAAAAGAAAATCAGGATAAAATGCTACAACACAATGTAATGCTTTCCATTCCACTAGTAACAAAGGAATATGTTAAACTTCTATTAGTAATACATATTTGTTGCCAGAAAGCTTGGATAGCAATTTACATCTGAATTTTGCACAAAGGAACATTTTTAATTAGTGCCCTGAGACATAAATAAGCTCCTAATGACATTTTGAAAATACTTAGGAGCTGAAGTCCTTCTCATTTTACTGGAGATAGGTGCCTATGTATTTAAAAAAAAAAATCTGGTGAGCACATACTTGCATTTTACACACCTAAATACTTTATAATTCTAATTAAAAATCTTTTACAACTAATAATTACAGCATTAACTCATCCCTTCTGGTGGCTAAATTGAACACCTGCCTTTAATTATGATGACTTGGAAAAGAGAAGCAGCCTGAAGATTACAGGATTGTAGAATCGGAAATGCAGTGTTACATGAGTACATTTTGTTTAAATAAAACCATCTTATCAGACAAGTACCCAATTATCATTTGTATCAGAAAATATTTAATTTTACTCTTATTTGCTTTCATCAAACATTAATTTCAGTGCATGTAATGGGGAAAAGCAATGATCCCAAAAGCAGAAATCTCAGTTATAGATGATTTAGAAGCTTTTGGGGAATCAACATTACTTCTCTTCTGATTGAAACGATTTCTGTTTTCTGATTATGCTTGTAGACTATGGGCAAATGTTCAACAACATCAGTCTGTATTAATCTGTGAGCAAGGTAGCTTAGTAAGAAGCGTACTACAGAATAGAAACTGATTATAACAAAACAAAGCAGCTTAACAATACCAGGCACTCTTGTGTAAATCTGAGTACTCTCAACATTTGGCCAATGGAGTTGTCATCTTAAACCATCGTAGGAAATTTAAATTATACACAAATTTTTTGGCCATCAAAAATATTTCTACAATGTAGGTATAGAGTCCTATCGAACTGAAATCACTTACTCCTTCTATACGGGTGTTGTGGGCTAGATAGATGACTTGTATTAAAGAAGGAGGCTAAGCATGTTTGCCACACCATGCACATTGTTGCTTTTTAATAAGAATACATAAAAATGACTTTTGAAAAACTGTATCTCAGCTTAAATTATGTGCTTTACTAGTGACTGTCATAGGCTGGCAGAATTATACGCTACATCTGTAATACCTGTAAGAGGAAACTAGGGCTCAAACTTGGCATTTTCAAACAACCGTGTACATGATTATGTTGTTAATACAGACCCTCTCACGTGCACATAAAACAACAGATTGGAAGGGCCCTCTGGAGATTGTCCACACCAACTTCCCACTTGAAGTGCCAGTCTGTATGTTAAAACACTTTGCCTGGGGCCTCAGCCACTTGTGTTTTGAAAACCGGCAAGATTGCACAACTTCTCTGGGCTCCTGTTTCTGAGCTCAGCCACTCTCATTGCGATTTTTTTTTCTCCTTCTCCTTATATTTAACCAGAATTTTCCTTTTTGTGGCTTGTTTTCACAACCTCTTGCCCTTTACTGTACACCTCTGAGAAGAGCATTGCTTTTTCATCTCTATAGCTCTCCATTAAGTATCTGAAGACAAAGGTCTCTTCCTCATCATTCTCTTCTCACAGCTGAATAAACCAGCTCCCTCAGCCTCTCCCTGTTTTTCTTAAATCCTTTTGTTTTCCTTGGCATATTGGGTTGCATTTACTGATTTAGGTCATCACTTGCCATGATAGGTTCTCTAGCCAGCATGCTCTCAGCTGTGAGTAACATCCAAGCAGCTTTCACTTTGGAAATTTTGCAATTTAGATATAAGAAATCCCTTTACTATTGTGAAATTCTATTAGAACATCTGAATAAGAGCAGAAAAATATTTTTATTGCTTCGAGGCTAAAATAATCTGAATTTCGTCTCAGACTGGATATCTTAGCTTTGAAATACTATGCATTATTAAGCTGTGTAAATGTTCTTTGCAGTGTTCAGCTTTGCTTCTGTGTCAGCCGTCTCCTAATTTCCCCATAACTCTGCTCTCTATTCAGCCATGGAGTTCTTGCTTCATTGTTCAATGCTTTGATTTCTATTACTATGAACCCTCTATTCCTTCCACTTGTGCTTCCTTCTTCTAGAAAGTTTGGAATACTGAATCAGGGGTTATAAACTCAATATAAAAAATAACTTGCAGGGTTTTTATATATTTCAGTAATTCACTACTCCCATGAAAATGAGGAAGAGTCTACAAAAATAATATTAAAAACAGAAGCAAAGGCAAAAGAATATTGGAACCAAGGGTGAAGCCATTATATTTCACCAGTTGACGTTATTTCAATAAATCAGCTGATCTGCACAATAAACACAAAACATTAAACAGATGTTTCATCCATCACTTCAAACCTTCAGGACTAGCTGATCAAAACCCGAATCCAGATTTGAATTTGACCACTGTTTTTCATCTTAAGTAATGATAACAAATTGCTGGATGTTAACATCTTTAAGTGTGGAAGATTCAAAATCAGGGCAATGATCACGTCTCAGAGACACTTCCAGATAATAAGTTGGATTTTGGTTCATATGTTTTTCTTTATCTTACTGTGATTGTGCTAAAGGTAGCATACCTGGCCCTGTGCAGATGTCCCTGAGCACTAAAGAATCTTTGGATGATGAGGAATGATTGAAGAGACACTTTTAATTAGTCATTCCCCATGAGAGGGAGGAGGATTGTCCTCAAACCCGGGACATTACAGCTGTCAGCATGAAGGGAGTATTTGCAAAAAGTACATATTAGACAGCTGTTAAAACCCAAGTTTACTCCCAAGTTGCATATTTAACACGCATATTTAATATGTTTACAACATAAATAAAGATTTAGCCCATTCTCTTTATGCAATCTTATTTTTCGGTGATGACCCAGAGAGCTGCCACCTGAGCCCAAAGAAACAGACAATCAAAAGCACTCAAAAAACAGGTTTGGAAGGATGTGATGGGAGATCTATTTGTGATGTGAGCCCTCACTCCTCTGGAAAGTCAAATTTGCTGGGGTAAATTACTTTGCTCTTTTTGGTTTGTGCTGTACCTTTCTCAGACACATCACCCCCTTTCACAAGGTCACTCTGAAATTAGCCACCAGGAAACTGCAGTTAGAGAAATGGAAGGAAAGTAAGAAACTCATGCAAAACTCCTTGACCTATAGAAAGTGAGGGGCATTGCAGTGATGACAGTAGAGTGAGCATGACGAGAAATTTCACTAGAGACCCACAATGTAGGAAAATTGATAAATATCGGAAATCACTAGGTATAAAATATTGTTCTTCCTTCAAAGCAAAGCCACAGTGCACTATGAAAGAAATTCCAATTATTACATCTAATTACAAAGAAGTGTAAATCACCATGGGTTTTTATTTCTAAATCCAAACTCTAATAAAAAGAATAATTAACATCTACACAGAATATTCTGGTGCAGCCTACCTGAAATATTACATTGATTTCCAGGGTATCATATAGCCTGGCAGAAATTAATGCTCGGTAAGAGGCTTAGAGAGAAGAAACTGAAAATATGTGAGGGCGAACAATATGTATTTGTGAAATGTCCCAATTATGTATAGCTTCATCCAAAGGATAAAGGCTTTTCCTCTAATATTTCCTCCCAATAAAGTTAAGGCCTTGAATCAGCAGTGCACTTAAAAGCAGTTTTAACATTTCTTTGCAGCTTAGGGATGGATTTTAGCTTGCATTTCTGCATTTTGCTGAATTAAAAAGAAAATTACAGGAGTACTTAAGAATGTATAAAGTTATGAAGGGGTCACAGTGCCATGGGGTACCATGGAGAAAATATTTAGGATGTCAAATAAAATTTATAAAAGAAGGAAAAAATGCTAAATATGGAAAAAGAACATGGAAAAAATCCAAAAGAAAAGACATAATATTTGATAATCTTTAAAGCAGGATATTAAGGCACTAGGAAATATTTTATTCTGTCTGGAAAAGTAATGATCTAATACTAAATCTTCTCTTTCCTTCAGATGCGATGATATATAATAAAATTTAGTGATATACATCTTGTTATAGACAACACCTAATTCATACATGTTTATATTAATTGAACAGGAGCTCTACTCTGGAAATTACTCTGAAGAGTGAATTGAAGATTAAACGGGCACAGATCTGGGAGGCTGTAATGAGACCCCTTGTAAAGATAGAGAAAGGTGAATTTTGGACACTGAAACACTGAGTGTTGAGTCAATCTAATCTAAGCCTTCCTAACCTGATGCAGCTCCATCTCAAAAAAAAAAAAAAAAAAATGCTTGTAGCTGCTAGCTAGTGCTTTTTGTACCCTTACTACTCTGAGAAGAAGACTGTTCCCCACTTCACTGCTAAAATGATTGGTAATCTCCTAATTTCCATATACCTTCAGGGTCAGAATTACTGACAGCTAAACACTACTCAGAGGTGCCTTGGGGCTTCCTGAAAGGCATCAGAAGCTAAACCACTTCCAGCTTACCCCAAAACTGTTTTTCCATACTTGTTTATGCTTCCCTTCTCTATCTAGGATATCATAGATACTCCTTGTTTTGAATGCACAGTGAGCAAGCAGTTTTGGCTGTAAGATTTTTAGAGGTAAACTGTAGTGGGCTCTGTGAGCCCAAGTAAAAAGGACTGATGTAGTGTGAAATTAGAGTTGTAAGTGATTAACACAATGGAAAGGTTCTGCCCTGTAACTCTTCAATGACCTTCAGCTCTGATATGTAAATGTGTAGCAAGGCAGATCAAGGAGAATTTGTATGGCTAAGATGGAAATTGTCTTTCACACAGAACATATAAATTATTCAAGCATTGCTTATATCTGTATTTACCACTCAGCTATCTCAGCCTTCTTCCCCCACAGGTTTTGTTTTCTGCTTCTTTGGAAGACATTGCTCTTTCTTTCTGAGGTAGTAAGGAGAAACTGTATCTCTGCTTCCAACAGGAGATGCCAATTTCATTTTTTGAATTCTCTGTAATCTGGCACTGAAGTTTGATGATGGCTTTACTGCAGCAAATACCTTTGATTTTGGATGTTTTAAAGATGTTTTAGAACCTTTTCCTTCCCTTTCCATTTGTATCAGTAGAAGATCCCAGTTCAGCCAAGTACATAAATATATATCTGTAATTTTACACACCTGAGTGCTCATGTTGATTTCATTTACCATGTTTTAAAGCTGATGTAGAGGACAGTAGGACTCTCCTTGACGTTTTTTCAAATGGGCATGTGGATTTAATTTTTTTCTAGCAGGCGGGTCAGGCATAAACCCCCCCAGCAACTCAGCAAGCTTGGCATCATTTTATGGCTCCCTACTTTTTGAGGAGCCCTACAACATTGGTATGTGCATTAGATCACATAAACACTGACCTGAAGGTGATATGAAAAAGCAGTCACAGGCAAGGCTGGGACATGGAGCCCTTGAATGGGTCCATGGATGCTCCCACTGTATTAAAGCCAAGCAACTTCTATTCAAAACCAGACTTTTCTACAACAAAATGTTAACTAGGTGGGTGTGGGAAAATAAACTGCTAGATTAAAATGGATGCAAACAGTGGAATCTGTGTATAGAGCCAAATTCAGATTTCATTAAAGTGATAAGGAAAATATCGTCTCTAACATGATCAGGATGAGGTCGGGGCTGAATTTAGACAGTAAAATTCTCCCTAAGTAGGCTGCGCAGAGCAACAGGCATTTAAATGCATTGTAATGTTAAAAATACCTTCACTTCTATGGTGATTTTAATCTTACATAGAAATGTGTTCAGTAAAAGCATGAGTTCAGTTGAACAACTATTCCTTTTTTTTTCATTTTTATCACCATTGATAGAATAATAATAATCAGGAAGCAGATACAAAGGTAAAGCCAACCACACAAAGTAATAGTGCTTTTCTTCATATAGTCTATTAACAATTTTTATTATCCATAAAAAACAATACTTCTGAAGAAATAAGTAAATATTGTGAAGGTGTTTCCATAAACATTAATTCACCATATGAAATGTATTCATGCTATTATTTCTTGCCCTGGTGGGTGTGCTTACACAGACAACTGTGTATTAATATAATGCTGGAGGAAAGAAAATTTTAAGTTTCCTCAATTTCCCTGACAAGAAAAGAATTTAAAAGAAATCACACAGCTTTCCCATAAGCTTATTGACCAATCAGTAATGGCGAAATTATCAGGTGATTTATGTAATAACTCATAAGTATGCATAAATATACACAGTGAAATGCACATGAACAAAGTACACTTGGCTAAGCAATAAATAAAGGAAGATAACAACCTGCTTGGTGACATCCTTATTCTTATATTCAAATTCAGCTGTGTGGTTTTCAGGCAACAAAACCATCAAACATGACAAGAGTGTATTTGTAATGAAAGGAGTCACCGTATTATTTATGACGAATGAAAATTAAGAGCAAGAGACCAAGGCAAAACCCTTCACAAATGGAATGACAATACACTGAACCCAAAGAAACCTCAGGCCCTATAACATGTCACAGAATAAAAGTTGTTTACTTGCTTTGTCCCTTTATGTGCAGGATGCGATCAGCTGTGACTGTCTCCATGTCCCCAGGGTACAAAGGTGAGGATCAGATCATCCCCCCTCACAGTGCAGTGGGAGAAAATGCAGGGGCTGTAACATGCCCTCTCTGATTAGTTCCCACAACATGGATGCTCATCTCCACGCACTTGGGTCTCACAACACTAAAAGTAAACCACCGCGATGGGAGTTCATAGAAAGCCAGATTTGGCAGGGGGAAGTCAGAAGCTTTGGGAGAGCACGGCACACTCCCAGTATTTTCAGACCTGTTTTTCCAAAGGCACAGCTGGATTTATTCAGACCATCCCACTTTAGACCATGGGAGGTGCTCCAAATCCCACCCTACAAGTGTCAGTCTCCCCAAAGTGACTTGATGGGGAGCCTGCAGAAGCCACATCCCTTATTTGCAATTTAGCTGCCTAGTAGTTGAGTAGCATATCTAGTTTCCTGAGAGAGGCTATGAATTTAACAGCACAACAATTTATGACACTATAAACATTCCACTTGGTCAAAAGTGGTGTCTGGTTTGAACCAAAATAAAATCACTTAGGAAGCTCATAATCAGAAGTCCTTCTTCCCTTCATCAGCTGCACTTTAGCTTCAACGTAAAAAACTCACTGTGATGGACCAGCAAGGATAGGAAACATTTGCATTAGGATTCCTAGCTAAGCAGATATTTTCAGATAAAGCATCAGGGCAGAAATTTAATCCTCATGCAAACTGCTAACCTGGGTATTCCTCAGCCAAGTCCCACAGTCACTATGTCAAACAGAGAGTGGTGATGCTCTGGCAGCTTTCAGTGTGTGCTGTCCAGGACTGAGCTTCTGGCAGCCCGGGATGAAATCTGGGAGCACACCTGCTAAACAGCAAGCTCAAACATCTCAATAGGCCCCTCAGTCCTCTGTTTCACTCCTCTTTTCTTCCTCCTCAATGATCTGCTATTCTTTCCATTCCCCAGTTCATGCTTTTAAAAAAAAGTGTGGTAAGTACTACCTCCATTCCTAGTTTAACCTAATTGAAGCTAATAATAACATTAAAGCAAGGATGCATTTTCTTCACAGTGTCTTGGCTTTTTGCAGTATCTTAGCTTTCTACATAATTTTGTAATTTATTCTAAAAATCCATTAAAGGCTTTGTAATTGGCAATGAGCACATTATCATGAGTATTCCTGTACCCAAACCCTTTAAAATAGAATAGGTAGGAGGGAAAAACAAAACTAGCAGATGATTGTTGCAAATGATTGTTGAAGCTGGACCCTAATATCTGCTTATAATTCTTCTGATGCTATTAATTCTATCACTTTAATTCTACTGATATGATTAGTTACTTGTGCTTTCACTAAGAAATTTAAGGAGGAGGAGGTCAGGCCTCAAATATTTTCTTCCTTATTAGAGACTACAGAGATAATCCAGGATTTATGGAGTTTTTTGGGCTTTCAGGCAGTAGCTACTGATGGATGAAATGTTTTATGTATTGGAAAGGGAAGGGAAACAGACAAAACAGAGTAATGCATTTCTGCACAGTCTCTTGAGCGGAAAGCATAAATGTCTGGTTATTATTTCTGATTTGCTTTCAACTCTTCAACTCAAGTTTAAAGATGCTACAGAAAGATTAAGCCTTAGAATTGTCAGTCTCAGATGTTATAGATGTAAGTGTATTTCATTAAAGGAGGAATGTGTTTAAATAGGAAAAGTAATCAAGTGAAATCTCAGCTCATAGACATGAATGGAAGCTTTTGCATTGCCTTCAGTGGAGCCAGCTTTTCACCAAGACTTTTCATTTAAAAATCAACTCAAAACCTCTTTCTTTTTTCACACGTCTCTATTTCAGAAAAAAAAAAAGAGTCACTGAAGCTCACTGAACAAAGAAATATTAAAATTCCAAACGAATCTTATTCAACTATGTAGCTGTGCCAGTGAGACAGAAGAATGGTTTTGGAAATTTCTCTACATGTTAGCATTATTATTAGCTGTAGCCCCTAGATGGTGCTGCTACAAACGGTCTTGCGAGTCAACCAAACATATAAGCAGTTAGACCTAGGACAAACTATTTATCAGTTGTGGTGAAGTTTACACCAACATTTACCTTGTTCTTTACCTGAAAGTCTGTGCTTAATGTGGTTTGGGTTTGGGTTTTTTTTCAGTGTTTCATTAGTGTGCAAAAGTCACACTCATGAAAATTATGTTAAATGATGTCAAACCACACAAGCAATGTGAAAATATCTGCATCATCTTATGAACCCCACTTGGTATTACAGGACGGTTATGAGGCACAATTGGCTAAAAGCTCCCATTGTAGTTTTTCTAAGGGTATGATTGACCTCATTTGACTTTCAGGGTGGGGTTCATGTCCGTATTCATATACCAGAGTTTATATATCTCTATGTGAACTATGTGCATTTGCTCCACTGGGATACGTATCTCCTGTGTTATGTCTGTGACCCCCATGCGGGATGTCTCAGGTACATCAGGATATCAGATGGTACAAGAAACTTGTGTATAGACAGCTGAATCCTGATCTTAGGTTAAATGAATTCCACATGTAATTTAAAGAGAGTTAGGAACTGAATAACCAACATTATGCTGGAGAGCTTGGAAATCACTGGCATAAGATAGCAAAAATGTGCTCATGACTATCCTAAAACCAAAGTACTTCATATTTCAGGAAAACATATTATACAGCAATACGAAGCCATCAGTTTTAATTCTCTACTTCTTTCCTGCCTCCTAAACTATAAGGACCAAACTCAAGAGAGAAGCTGACTTTAAAACCTAGCTACTAAATTTGCTTGCAATTGTCTGGAAAGGGAATAACATGCAAAGAAACCAAACTATAAACACATTCCCTGTAGACAAGTGTAGGTCACTGCCACAGAAAGTTAAAGAAAAGAGAGATCTTTGCATTGCAGAAGGTAACTCTTTTTCCATGGCTGGCCATAAGATTAGATGGAATAGGTAAAAAACAAAGTGTAAAGGAAGGAATGTGTTAATATTTGCCAGCAATAATTGTGCCCTGCTGAAAGTGCATCTTGGAAAGAGTGCTCAGCTGAATGCCTCGGTGGGAGATGATGATACATATGTCCTTATGCCTACCCTAGAAAATAGCGTTAGCCAATGTTGCCTTTGGACATCACAAATTTGTGTCAGAAAAAGCCACTCAGAGGAAGTCCAACTGATAATCCATTGGTCTGTACATTATTCACCTGCAGACAGTGAATGCAAAACAAATTGAAAATATTCTCCTTTTTCAGTTGCAGCATTTTTATAGCCATTTTGTCTGGATATCCTTACACAAAGTTTTGGGGTAAAAAAGATCTACTGAATTTATGGCAACGTAAGATCCATCATCCACAGGATCTTTATTTGAAACCATTGTGTCAGAACACCAGAGGTTGTAAGTCATAGTTGTCATCAGTGTCTTAGACTACCTGACAGGTTTCCCTGTTCTTTCTCCAGTGATATTTTGACATTTTGCAATTTCTGTTCTGATCTGTGAGTGTGTAGGTGAACAAGTAGCTTGTGTAAGTCATGAGACAAGACTGAACAGCAAGAGCAAAGGCCAGCAGTGGTATCAGAGATGAGCCCCCTCCCTCCAATCTATAAATGCATAAAGTAGTCTGAGGATGAGTAGGTAACATACCTACTATATAAAATACAAAAATGTGCCAATAGCTACCACATATCTACCTAGATAACTCCATTTCCTATACGACTAGGAAGAAAAAAACCAGCTAACATTAAAAAGCACAGATTTTTAAAATGGTAATCATATTAAAAGAAAGAGAAACATCATCAAGAAAAAGACTGGTTTGGGAAGCAGATCTTAGAGGTCTGAACACCTCATGCCTAACAATAAATGCAGGTGGCATCAAGTGCCAAAGGAAGGAAAATATCTAAGAAAATTAAACAAACATCACATTTTTACAGGCTGAGCTAAAAGAAAACTATTATGTCATACAGTCCATCTCTACCAAACCCACCCATAAGAATAAGGATCCATTTTTGAAAAATAAAAAATCGTTAAAAAAAATAAGGCATTTGTAAAATTCTGTTGCTTTTTTGCACATCCTGATGTGATTTCTATGATTTGGGGGATTTTTACCTTTGCTTGTTCTTTAATTTACCATGACAAACCTGCAGCCCCACTTAGAATGGAAGTGAAAGACAGGATGATATAAGTAAAAGTGACAGGAACATGCCAAAACTCAAAGGATACTTCATACAGCACCCAGGCAAAGATTTTTAAAGCATTTTCTAAAGGCTAACCTGTCTCTAGTGCCTCCTCCCACGATGACTATAATGTTATCCAAATGAAGGTCATTCTAGTTGAGCAAAGGGCAAAGCACTACAAAAAGTTCTTTGCAGTACGATGGGTAACATAGATCAGAAATGTTTTCCATGTATCACTTGTACAGGATCTATTGTGTGAGATTAGGAGGTAACAATATATACCCAGCCAACATTGTATTTACCTCTGAGGCAGAGCAGTGTTGCAGTTACCCTCAGGGAAGCTCTCTCCAAAGAACATGGAGAAGGTTTCCTGGCTATATCTCCTGGTGCAGGCTGGACCACATGTCAGTGAGTCAAAGCCAGAGCACCAGCAAGCACATAATCTGCACTGAGGAGTAAAGTTTAACATTTTCAGCATACAACCCCCAAACCTGTTGTTACTACTATTGCTTTCAGATAACACCACACTGCGCAAAGAAAACTCAGCCCGGCTCCCAGTTAATCGATACCGATGGAGAGATGCAGATAATTCCACCTCTATAAGCTACCTTAAGAAGGCAATACACAGGACAGGGAGAGCATGGCTGACCATCCTGTAACCCCCTGTCTCTTATATTTTGCAGAAATGAGGCCAACGCACGTAGCACAGCTTAGTACTGCACCCCCATAGTGTCAAACCCACAAACACAAGGATGAGACTTGACCACAGTCAGTTGGTGGCTTTCACCTCTTGAGCCCTTCCCGTTTTGCCTGCACTGAGCACTCTGTAAAGCATGCTCTTTCTTTGGGGTTAATCGGATTCCACTCCAACAATAATGCTACAGCTGTTGGCCGTGCTGCAGAGAGGGTGAAACGTGGGCGAGTTACAGCGCGAGAGGGCTGTACGGCGCTTCAGCTTGGAGATCTGCCTTCCCCGGTGTTAGGGCTTCAGCTAGGGCCAGCACTGAATATGTAAATAAGAGTGAAATAAATAGGTCTGTTATAAAGTGAGCCTTTTTCTGTACCTCTCTAATTCTGGAAATCAACAGGTTTTAAGGATTCCCTAGGTGAGAGGTAAGGCCAATAATAAGAATAACTGGCAGTTTGAGATATTTTTGTCTCCTTGGTGCCTGGCACAGATTGTAGTTAATGTTAGTGACATGACAGAAGTGAATGCACATCTACCTCCCATCGTTAGGAAGCCTGTTTTCCCATATTAATTTTTGAGGCTTAAGTGTGACTTTAGCTCCTTATTAATGACTGGAAAAAGGATGTTACACACTTGGCCAGTCACTCAAGGGAAAGAGTGTGAACATGTGCATAAAAGCAAATTTTCAGGGTGGCACTATCTGGTGGAAGATTTTGAAAGCCATCTACAAAGATTATTTCATATCCAAGCACCTTACATCGCTGCACATTGTGTAACACTGATCAGATAAAGCTCTGTGTCCACAGTTGTGTTTCCTTTCTGTCTGTTAGGATTATTAAGCAGTTGTCGTACCTTCCTGTATTAGCTGCCAAAGCTGAAAATAACTTCTGAGAGTCATACAGCTGGCACTTTGATACCTGGATACTCAGCCTCCACAATGCTGTTAACCAAAACCTACAGATGCTTAAAGAGAGGCTCATGAAATGTTGGCATTCTCAAAAAAAAAAAAAAAAAAAAAAAAAAAACCTGTTCCCACAAACATTAAATGTGGTCCCAAAGCAGTGCACAGTTCCTTTTACAGAAATCCCACCTGAGCTAATGTGAGATAAAGATACTTGTTTTTATATGAGCTGTTCACTCTGTGTACAGAAACACATGGCATGCTAGGTTCAAAGCCAGGACTGTGATTTTACCAGAACACACTAAGGAAGGATTAGTGTCGGAGTTTGTGTTTGTGAAAGCATTTATAAAATGAAATCAAATTGTTACACTTGGTGTTTGTAGAGTACAAAGAAAAATGCATTAGGTTTTAAAGTAATGGGGTCAGACTTTTAAATACAGACATTTAAATTGCACATTATACTCCAAATAACCATTAGTTTATGCAATCTGAATAAATGAATGTCTATGCATTGTTTTCAATCTTAATTAGATATGTACAGTCTTCTTTAGGATTATACATGTTATGGGCTCAGAAGATATCCCTCCCTCATCTGCCTAGGTATTGTACTGCACTTACGCTCTGCTACATGTGGAAGGATATCAGTATCACTACTCTTTGTTCTGTTGGCCCCTCTCTGACAAGAACATATAAAGCCACTAAACCACTTAAATGGGAACCCTAAAGCTCAGATGCGCATATCAAAGTAAGAAGGAAAGAATAACTCTCATAGCTCCTATGGTACAATGTGATCATTCAGCAAAAAAATGTGCTTTTTCTCTCCCAAAGCTCCAAATGGGTATTCTGTCTTAAAGGGCTGAATGTTCCTCCTCATCTTGTAGACCTGGCAGAGCATAAGGATGCTAGCGTTGCATACCAGAGGCTAACCGAGACTTCCAACCTGTCCAGTCAAGCTGAAGAAGGTATGAAGAGAAATAGGAACTCCAAATCTCGTATCAAGATATTGTCTAATAGCTAGACTCCCAGTACCCCCTTGGCTTATACAATATAAAAATCATTTCACCATAATTGCAGTAAAGGACATCAGGAGCAATTTAGAAAAGTAAGAGACCCTCAATGTGTAAGAATGTGTAAGATTCTGCTCCTTTAACTCACAAATTATGCCTACTTAGTGTGGCTGTAAAATAAAGAATTCACTTTACATAGAAGGAAATTAGAAGAATTTCAAGAAAGAGTCAACAAGATCTTCTAGAAGTCCAGGCTGGAGTACCTATAAGACAATTCATAACACCAGTGCTCAAATCTTTGGTTTAATCTGTTAGTCGAAAATTGCAAATTACTCCAAAACAGAGTCCTACAAATTATTGATACAAAACTGGAGTAAATAGAAAATCAGATTTATTTCTTGTGGTCAAAGCCTTCCAGGAAAATAGTAAAAAAGAATGATTTATCAACATGTCCTAAAGAGACTATGAAAATACATTCAAGTAACACAGTATGACACTAGCGTTTAGGACAATAGTGTTAATATAATGAATGTCACTTTACACTATAGACAATAGGCGCACCTGATATTTTAAAATCCAGTTCTCTTCAGCTCTTGTTTGCCTGTCAATAAAATCTAACTTGAATTGGTACAGAGACTAAAACAACGAATATAAAGATTTCCTTAAATCTGAGTGATTAAAAGGTTTTGATAAACTGGATTACATTAAATTGGTGTGATTATTTCATGCTCGAAAGTAAATCTGTAACTGGTTTAACTGGGCCTGCGCTAACAGACACCACTGGAAGATTTGGTAGATAGACTGTGCAAATGAGAACAGCCCTTGTTGCTGTTAATCTTCAGTAAAGTGCTAAATAAACAAGTGGCAACTGTTTAATATGTAATAACTTTCTTTCCACTGTCTTTTAAAATAAACTTGAATGCTCATTAGAGAACATAAACTAAGATGTGTTAATAGGAGTGTCACATTCTCAGGCGATAACCCAACCATTAGCACGTGTCACTGATACAAATCTATTTGTTAAGCTACATTATAATTCTGAAAGAACCTGTAACCATAAAAGCAATAAATCTTCTTGTAAATAAGCTGCTTGTTTGTGGCTGGGGAGAGAAAGGGGATACAAACCATGCCCTGTTAACATTATTTTGAACTTTCTTACTTTTTTCTGAAATTTAAAATATCCTAGCATTACCTGTTCCAGGATATTTAGCATTTTTTAGTCCAACAAATATATTCTGAAAGCAGCTGCTAGTACAAATTTAATATAAACATGCTTCATTTTCTGTGCCGATGGACTCGCAGAAGGGCTAACCTCAGTTAAGGGTGTAACCTTCTAAAACAGTACTGTAGGAGACATCAGGCAGCCAAATTCCCAACTGTGAATGGCCATTAATGAATCTGAAACCACTACATTCCAAATGAGACTTTATCTTACATAACTCCAACAAGGTGTACACATACTTCTGAAACTCCCTACCTTTCTGTTCCCAACCATATATATACATTTAATGATATATTTAAAATGAAATGACTTCTTCCGGTGTGGAATGTAAAGTTTGCCTACGAACCAAGAGTTCTCTTGGTTTTCTGGCAGGAGTTGTACCAATATGAAACAAAGAAAAAAAATCTATAATTAATTAAAGTTACATTAATTCATCCCTATGTCAGGACCCAGAGAACACTAATTAGCCTTAAGTGCCCTGACCAGCCTCACCTGGGGCCTCTACCTACCCTCTTTGCACAGGGTCCCTAGTCCCTTTCTGAGCTATGCCATAGTGCGCCTGTCTTCAGCCCTGTCCTGGACAGACCTTGGACCTGTATTTTAGGTAGTCTAACTCCAGTCATGTCTTTGGTCCCATCTCCTGGATCGACCTCTTGCCTACTTTGAAGCCCTGTCTCATGCTGCTCCTGACAACTACCTAGAAGACCCTGGACCCAGTTATAATTATGTGTGTATATCTATCTATCTGTATATCTATCTATCTATCTATCTATCTATATGCCATGAATATGTAAAGTATATGTGTAAAAACACTGACTGCATCTACCTGCAATGTCCCTCCCTAAGTTCACTGAGTGGCATAAAAATGGCAAAAAAAAAAGAAAGAAGAAAAGAAAATGAGAAGAAATATCTACATTTAATTAGTTTCGTTTATATGGTTTTATGCAATATATACTGAAAACCCATAAGTTTCCTTTCCAAACATTTTTATAGCTTCTTACAGGGCAAGGGCCATGGCTTCCTGTGTGTTAATTATATTCCATCCATTCCAAAGATTTTTGCAGTCCTCCAAGGCCTCTTTATTTCCTATGGAAGGAGCAAATTTGCCTGAGGTTGGGGTCAGGGAATGGACACAAAGAATAATTGCCCTAATAGGAGAGCAGAAAGAAGATCATGTGAAGTCTAAAATCCAGTTGTTTGATTCCTAGATTATTTTAAGTCCATAAGAGCCACTTGCTTTAACCTGGGACCTCATACATCTTCTCTCTCCACCCTGTGCTTGAGTCAAGGCTCTGTTGAGCTTGGCAAACCGTAACAAGTTTCTAAGTCAAAATACTTTTCTTCCCATCTTTTTGTAAAAACCCAGATCCTCCCATTGCCACCCAGGTTTCCAGTTTTACTTGTACACCTCACTACATTGACAGTCTTGTGGGAGGACATGCAATGCAAGAATGGCGTGTTTATTTATGTGCTTCATCTAGGAATATTATGTGACAAGTGGAAGGGATGTAATCCCCCTGCTACATGCCCTCTGCTGAAGCAGTCTGGTTTGTGTGTCAGCTCTTCATTATAAGGCACAACATGCTGGATGTGCTGCATTTTCATTCTGTTTGAGCATCTCCTAATCTTACAAAATGTTAACTACAATTTTTGAATTAATTCTACTTTTTGGAATACTTTGAGTTCTCTGCAAAATTATTCATGTGTCTCAGTGCGCAATGGCTTGAGGGTTTTTTTCCAGACCAGGCTTTGGATAGAGGGTGACTGTAACATCAGTTTAAATCTTAAATCATTGTATTGATTAAAAAGAACATTCAGTTATGTTTACTTCAGCTGTTTAGCTGCCACTGGACAGTTCAGGTGGCCATTCTGCAGCTAGAAGCAGCTTTGGTTTTTGAGAAACAATTGTTGTGTTGGTTTGCCAGGCCAATACTTCTCAAGAAACAGGCTGAAGCAGTGATACATGATTCATAACTGGGGTTTTTAGCTACATCTTTCTTTATATCATTTCTTCTTAAACTAGGTGTTGAACAGATATGACTTTTTTTTTTTTTTGGTAAAGAAAATATTGTGGTTCTGCAGATACATATACATGTACAGATCAGTCTGCAGAAGAAAAACACACAGTATCTCCATTAAAAAAAGAAAAAGAGAAAGATAATGATAAACAAGTTAGCTCTCCTTTCTAAGACATTTCTCTGCATCCAGCCACTTCAGAGCACCACTGTAGGAAATGTCCACAGGGAGCTCTAACTCTTGAGGGAACTTACAGAGAGACAAGATGATTTAATAAGTTTAAATTCAGCCTTGTACCATACAGTCAGAGGGATGAAGTAAAAGATAACACTCCCTTTTAAAGCTTACTTTCTGTTTTCCTGCTGCTGTAATGTATGTGTTTGGTGGTTGCATTACTCTTTAACAACTGTGATACAACTGGGGCAGTTTCTGCATTTTTTTTGTGCTTTTTTTTAAAATCCACACATTTAATTAAAGAGATGGAAAAGTTATGTGCATGGCTTTCTGCTTTTTCTTTCCTCCTCATTAATTCATCTTACCTCCAGGGACTATCAAAGAGTAGTTAGAACTGAGATGTTGTAAAAGACCCCTGGAAAGTTCTCGCGTTTCCTAACACCACTGTGCAAATGTTTTCTTATGTGTCCATTTCCTGCAATGACTCCATTTATTCTTTTCAGATACACATTATCAATTAATATCCTGTGTGCCTTTTTGTCAGCCAGCTGTCATGTTGGGATAAATGAGCTCCTTGACCTTATGTTAGGAAACATTCAACTATAATTTAGGGTATACAGACCCATTCCATCCCCCTGCCCTCTCCTTTTCCTTTCAATCCACACAGCGCTTCTCAAAGCAAATGTGTTGGAGAAATCTTTTTCTCAGGGACTGATGGCATCTCAAAGGTTCAGAAGGGCTGAAAACTACAATCAGCATTTGGCTTTCATGATCCCCTAGAGAACCATTTCTGTCACACATGAAATGCACAACAAATAGTACAATCTCTGGTCTTAGAGTAGTCTTTGTGGAGGTGACAAGTCTATTGCAATGATGTAGGGCAAGTAGCATGGGTATTCTCCCTTGAAGTGCAATTTGAATTCTCTGTTGGTAAAAATCAGCATTGTTTTTTCTGACTTCAGTGGAGCTATTCCTGCTGACAGCTGCTGAGCTTCTGGCCAGCAGTTTCCAATTGCTTGATTTTATGGTAATTTCTGAGTCAGAGAGGTACATGGATGGTCCCAGACCACAGAGCTTTCCCTTCCGTTTTAGTAAATCTTTTAGTAAACCTAAATAGAGTTTGTGAGAAAACAAGAATTCGGTACTGAGTGTTGTTATCCTGAAGATTTCCATAGGAACACAATGCAGTTATCTCCCTAGGTAGTCATTTGATATAGTTATGAAGTAATACACCCTAGAAATATCTTTTTCTGTCATATTTATAGCAATTATGTCAAATAGTGAATTTAAATAATTTGAGTTGATTACTGCTGGTTTGTGAAAACACACAGTTTGACGTATTCACAAGTTTCAATTACTGTATGTGGAATGTAATTATGTGGAGTACAAAGCTCCAGGGGAAGCTGTGTTTGCTAAATACACCTTGTCTGAAATGCAATATGATCTTTACTTTTTTTTTCCCCAAAATTTGAAAATAAAATAAATTTTGTCAATGGCTGATCATCTAGCAGATCCCACTTCTAAAAGCTGAGTAGACTGAGTACAGAGAGAAAAAATCATCACAATCTCAGCAACCTATGTGCTATTTGAACATATAAATGTAGTAATTCTTTAATTTTGTTTTTTTTATTTTTGTGGCCACTGTTCAACACCCCCGAGTACTGTTTTTACTCAGTGAAAGCTTAGAGTACAATGTCATTTGTTTCAAAATAAGTCTTTGTAACAAGAAACTTGATAATGGTATTTTATCTGGTGATTCAGTAAGGGTTCTTTAGGAGTCATTTTCTTAAAGGTACCATAGCACTTTTAGTGACCAACAGTTCCTTAAGAAAAAAAGACAAATGATCATCTGATCATCAAGTCCTGTCAGCAGTGATTGTAGGAAACATACAGCAAAGGTACTGTCTTTCACATATATCCTCCCAAATCCCACACAGCTCAGAACTTCCAAAAAATTCATGGTTATAATGTGCTACAGAAAAGGAGCAGGAGGGCTGAGGTCTATGGAAGGTGGCAGGGCACAGAAGTCAGCATTTTGCCATGGTACTGATCCCAGTGTTTATAGCAGCTTTCTCTTTTGTCCTTGTGAGACACTTCTTGTTAGCTCCAGTGCCGCAAACACTGGCATAAAGGGTTGTATTTCTGTGAGCTCTGCAGCTCCATCCACAGAACTTCTCACATGGAAATGCCAATTAAAATTTATGTTATGCTTTTAAATACACAAAGTTTCAGAGTTGTTAAATTTGGTCCTCTCTAAAGCATCTGTGTATTTCACGCGCATCTTGCAAAAACAGATCGACATTAAAATCCATTTTATTTGGGTTGCTGTGATAACCCCAAATAAGCCTAAATTCCTTCTGTTCATATTTACTCACATTCATGGCTTTGAAAACTCCTTATCCTTCTGATGCCTTTATTTTCCTTGATAGTGAAGCTGTTTTCATATCTAGCAGGGGATGCATATCTGTTTATTTTATTTTTGACAAATAGTGCAACAGACATGAAGGAAGACATTCGTGATTATTCTTTTTCCTTAAACAATTATGTGTCCTTTCTATTGTATCATTTATCAAAACAATTCCAATTATTATCATTAAAATTTCAAATTTCCTTCTTCCTAAATAGCTGAAAAATATGCTTTTGACAGGTTTGACAATGGTATGATTTGAACTTCTGCTTTAAAGGACCAGTAAAAGCCTTTTATTAATATATGGGTAAATAGGACTTTCGTACTCACAATAGGACAATTTATTTCCAATTAACTGGAAATGAGCAGGATAACAAGTGAGGGAAAGCGTTCTTTCAGAAATAAATTATGTACCACCTGGGTGTACTCAATTACAGTTTTGCTTTAACACAAGACAGCACCTTCCTATTGTCCTTCATGACTAAACAGTTTATTGCTGTATACTTAGCAGATATACACTCCTGAAAAGGAACCAGAGTGGCATGTCACTTTCTAACGTGACCACTGTGCCCCAGCATAATTCTGGAAGAACGTTGCCCTCGTGTTCTGCTCTGGTGTTATGCTTTGAGAAAAATCGTCATAATAGAAAATAAAAAATGAGAAAGGGAAATCTGTAATAATACCATTTAGTTTCAAGAGCTTCTGAATTAGATGAAAAATATGGCCAGAAATGTTTCACCTATTGACCATTTTCTACATAACAACTTAGATTATTGCCATTTCTATTTGTATGAATTTCTAGAAAGGAAGACTCTGTATAAATGAGAATATATTTCCTTGCCTGAAGATGCAAGGAAGGTTTACATAAAAGTATAAGTGTATTTCCTTGTTCAAACATTTGGAAATTACAGAAAACTGGAATTATCTGTAGGACTAGACAAGGAACTGGTGCCACTTTCATTTATACAGCATGTTAGTCCAAATAATGTAATTAGTGCAAATAATGACCTGACTGCATGATCTTCACACTCACCTTCTCACATGGTAGTATCTTTCCACTAATTTCAATTGCTGACCAATTAGTTAAAAACTCAGCAATGAACATATAAGATGTGTATTTCTGGGTTTTTAAAAAAGCAGATGAACTAACTGATACATGAGAATTAACCACAGAGAAAATCATTTGTGATGATGCACTGGCCAGTAATGCGTGTATGGCCCAAACCCAGGATGTGTTGTTGATATTGGTATTAGCCAAAGAAGAGTTATCAAAAATAAACATGGATATATACAAATAAATGAGTGGTACAGGGAAAACAAAGCAGGTGCTCTGCCACGGGGACCTCTGGTGAAACTGCGATAGTTCTGGGCAAGATCAAACCAGAATGTCACCATATTAGGGGCTGCTAGGGCATCATTACCTAGGAAGAGGTCAGTGATGTCAGTAATTTCCTGCATCTATTGAAGCCTTCTTGAAGACTACTGGACCAAAGACTACATCCTAACTGATTTTTCCTCCAAATATTATTAGATCTGTATTGCAGAAGTGTTCTTTATCATATTCTCCAAGGCAACACAAATACCAAGTATGTTCAAAACCAAAAAATAATTCTTTGCCTTGGGAAAATCTCAGATTCCTGACTGAGTGGAAATAGCTGCAGTTCACCACACTGTCAACCACTGTCAATAATCCCAGCAGCAAGGCTCTTCAGGCAGCGAGGCACAAATGAAGAAGAATTTTCATCACAGGACGTCCAGTAGGGGTCTAACGACAAGTTACTTCAATCAAAATACATTAATTATAGACCTATACACTGTACATTTCTAAGTGAAAAACAACCCAGCTCAGGTTAGTTCAGGTTACCTGTTACTCTTCACTCTTGTGTTAGAAAAGAAGAAGGTTTTTTTCAGAGCAGTGGTACAAAACACTGATTCATCTGTTTGTATGATTAAGTAAAAATTCCTTACATATTTAGTCTATGCTGTCAGGAGTCTCCTTTTCCCTTTATACAAGCTCCTTCTCTTTATGAGTGTGGACACAGATCTTAAATCTAATAATTTGCCCTCCTCTCCTGTCTTGCGATCCTTACTAACAGCTAGATAGCCTGACTCCTCTGTAATGGATGCACTCTTTCTGTTTCATTTGATTATTACATGTTATGGTAGTTGGTGTGGAACAACAGCATTAAGTATAACACTATAGGAAGGTCATAACTTGGCTTTTACTTTAAAGGATCTAATGAATTAATCTAGCAACAATATCAAATACTAAGCCAACTGCAACTTTTAATTAACAAGAAATGTCTACTATAATTAATAAATTATCTTAGAGGCATGAATCATTTAATGACTTGAAGGTTAGAGACCACTACACTCAAAAAGAGATGTAGATGTGGAAAACATATGAAAGGTTTCATAAGAGGTAAAATTTTTCACATACATGGAATAAATCCATATTTAACTTCCCTAAGAGGTAAAAGCACTTCTGCCACAGGATAACTGGGCTGTTTATGTGAAATGAATTGATAAACCCTGTCTACCTTACTGGATCCTTGGATTAGAGAATGGCTTTCAAGACACTTCTGCTCAGCAAAGGAAAGGTCTGAAGGAATTGGATAGCTAGAACATCTTTAATGAACACAAGTGTTATTAACATTTCTGTTCAAAGAGTAAAAATAAGGCTAGGTATTGCAACAATCAGTAGATATGCACTAGGTTTCAAGAATAACAGTTGTTTCACTTTAGAATCCTGCTCTGTCTGAATTTGAGCCAAAACCTACTGAAGCCACTAGAATTTCTGAATTTGCACTATGAACTTTATAGCATGCTTGTGAATCATCCTCTTAGGTCTAAATTAATTTCATCTAATTTAAGGCAGCTGAGATGCCCATACTTGGAGCCAAGTTACAAACTGCTACAGAGAATGATTTTTTAATTTTTTTTTTTCCAGTAGAGCCATGACATTTCTAAATAATCCTAATAACAGATGTGAATCCCCCCACCTCAGACTTGCAGAAAATTGTGATATATATGACATACTAAGCTACCTAGATCTTTTCACTGCTGCTACAAGACAGTTCAAAGGAAGACATTATGCAATTAATACAGAATAATACAGTGCAATCACAGGCTATCAAAGAAAGAATAAAATTAAGCACTTGAAAGAAAAAAGGAAATATTTTAAGTTATTTACTCAAAGTAACAATATTTAACGTGATACAGCACCAACTATCAACAAAACCTGAGAGCATTTCAAGTGAAGAATTGAAGGGGGGGAGTGGGGTTGTAACTACTTTTT
>NW_010972972.1:2595675-2613153 GCF_000737465.1 Haliaeetus leucocephalus | reverse complement strand
GATCACACATCAAACTTAGTAAAAATCAGCCCATTTTTTAGCTATTGAAGCTCCAAAAGTAGAAGCAAAAGTCCTACCATAAACAGATTGAATCTAGACCAGATCTCATAGTTAGACACTTGAGGCTGTGCCCAAGTGCTCCACACTGAGGAGTACAGCAGAATGGGAACAGATGATGTTCCAACAATGCAGCAAATGGAGACAACTGGGAGACTGCCTTCAAATATTCATCCTGGTATGAAATAAAATCAGGATTTTAATTTCCCAATTCAATGTAGATTAATCAGAAACTCTAGATTCACCCTGCACAAAATTTGGAACATCTAATGCAAGTTAAGTGAAGTTAAGCAGTTTTGAAGGTCAGGCAAGGATTCTTTATTTGTATAAATAAGGTAACACATCTGAATTTGAAAGTTTTGTTTTTGTCATCAAAAAGTGATTACATTTGATAATGAAAGTTCAAATCCAGTCCTGAAATGCAAATTCATGAACAGGGAGACAAAGAAGTTTCGCTCTTGATAATCCTGATTTTGGATGTTTTCTAGTATACCCCACGGCAAATGATCTCTTCCTCTCTCTTTTGGGCTGAACTTGAACATGAGTTTCAGCACCACAAGTTAGCACCAGACCAAAGACTTTCCCTCTTGCCCTGTGGCTAATCTCCCACTTAGTCACAGTAAATGACCTGATTTAATCTGAGGTGAAGTACCAACCACTAAGAGGCAGTTAGCAACACTTCTTGATATGTCACCTAAAAACTGCAAGACATCTCCTGTTTAAAGACCATGGTAATAGAGGGCCAGCATCCTCAGAGTACAGGGGCCTGTCCTGATGTGGTCTGGTCTATGAACAAGGGTTCAATAACGAGGAATCAGTTAGAATGAGTCTGGCACAGGTTAAATACAAATGTGTATATAGGCAGGTATGGCCCAACCACCCTTCTTGTATGAGTTAGAACATCTTCCAATCCGTGCTAATTTACACCTGCCATGATGTAGATTATCTGTCCAACACAGCTTTACTGTTTTGATGGGCAATAGTTTTTTATTAGAAATCCTTAGGTGAAATTCAGAAGATCTCATCCTCTGCTATAAAATAAATAATTTCTAAATTTTTCAGCATAGAAATAAGCATCCACATTAGGCGCCAGAATGGTGATCAAAGATGTTTCTCTTTAGGATGACCTCTGGCCTGAGATTTTTTACAAATTTTACCTCCGGTTCCCAAATGAACTCAGCTAATAATCAGCGGCTTATTAGAAAGCTTCAAGAAACAACACGTCTTTTCAATCTGCCTACAAGGTCAAAAAAACTTCCAGCAGGATTTAATATACATACACAAGCTTGATGTATTGAAGTGCTGCATTTTTTTACAATGTTAACAGTTTGATGAGAATATCAATTAAACATGACTGTGTAGTTAAGATTTCCATCTCCAAATGCAGCTGCAGCAAGTAACCGGACTGCTAATCAAAGCAGTGTTATAATTTAGCACTGATGAGGAAAGCAGTAGCCGTCAGAAGGGAATGACAGAAAGGAGGCAGCTGCTTTCATATCTTTTTAGTGTCCATTTCTTTAATGAGCCTGAGGAGACAATTCCCTGCTGACTATTCATTAATTAATGGAATTTGTGAGAGGAGAAGAGCTATCAGCATGCAAACAAGTAGAGAACAGGTGATGACGGTCTTCTGTTTGCAGAGAATGAGCATACTGAGGAAAGGAAGCTATTGAATAAAGTAAATGATCTGAAAGGGATATTTAACAAAATGTTAAGTTCCCAATTCTTTGGCTGGGCAGCAATTAAGTGTGGCTTACAGCTTAATAGAGGTATATTAGTAAACTCAACTTCTGAAATACCCATGGTCAGATCAGCAAGAAAGGAGGAAGCAACGCAGAGGATTCAGCAGATGGCTCTTTCCCATTCTGCGTGAATACCAGCGTTTTGCCCTGATTTGATTGCACTGATAAACAGTTGGATAGATCCTGCTAGGAAACACTGTCTCTTTCCAGCTTGGTCTTTCAAAGTTATCCCAGTGGCTTGCCCTCTGCTTGGGAAGTCTGAGATGCCTTCAGTGAGTTTTGCAAGGCAAACCAAACTCTTTCCCAGCCATAAAGATCTCAGGGTGCAGAGCAGATTGTGCCAAAATCAACCTGTGGGGATTAATAAAGAAAGATAATATCACAGTGCTGGGCATCAGCCACCCTTCTGTCAGGCTAGAGACCCCTTGCATATGTATGGCATCGTAGGGTAGCTGAGATTGTACAATTGGTTGTAGTCTCATGGTATAAGTTCACAAAGGGATTCTTTGAGTCTCTTTGCACAACTTGAATTCATGTAATATTAAACACCCTCAGACCAGATTCCAATTCGTTCTCTTTGTTCTGATCAGAAAGTGTAAAGTAGCTGGATTTAGATACATTCGTACTGAAGAAAACTCCTGATAATGCTGATTCTATCTGTTTTCTACTGGGGGTATTTTGTGTAGGATGTGTGAGGAACATGGTGGAGCTCAGATCTGCAAGTGCAAGCTCCTTAAAGACTTGATGTTAGCAGCATATGTCAGTGCAGCCACGAGTCTGCTGTAAACAGGACAGGCTGAGGCAGCAAAGACTGGACATGCAAGATAGATAGACTCCAGTTGTAAAAGCTCCAAACAGTATCCCATCATGTTTAGGGGATTTACATTAGAAAGGCCATAGTGACAATCACACCCGTACAATTTGCCACTCTTAGAAGTCTGTTCCACAGAATCTTGCATCTCTTGCATATGCAGTAGTCAAACACAAGGATTTCATTCTTGACACTACATACCACACACAAACTGCTCCACATATGTTCACAGAGTGGGTAGCTATATCACGTGCTTTTTCTGCTAAAGTTTCTAAATGTCAGGGATGTTACACATTTTTCTCAATGGGTCTTCTATTGGGTGGATGATGGAGAAATAAACAAACAACAAAAAGAGTTGTGCAATTGTATCCAAGGTCATAAGCAATGACTTAATGCAAAACATGTCTGGAATGCATCATAAAAGAAAAAAAAGCATGTCAATTACTAGAAGAAAATATGGAACACAGGAAGCCTCCCTCCCTTTATATTATATTGTTTTATCAAATGTGTAACATCTTGGGGGGGAGGAAGGGGGATTTCAATAACATCGTGGAGACTTTGGTAACTAGGGATATGGCATAGGTAATAAATAAATAGAAGTCTTTCATTCCAGGATAAGTATATGTGAAGTTAGGTTTTAAATCTGTCTATTAAATATTCTTAATTTTATTGCATTGCTCACACCTCTTTGCATTTTTTCTAAAAATCTTTGGCTCCAGGAGTCCTATGAAAATCTCATTTTTTATTATAACATAGATTATAATTAAAAAACCTGAACAGAGCAAACTAGAAAGATGAAAGTAAAAATGTGTATTTTAAAATATTGTCTTAATGTTTAAACCAGTCTTGGGTTTCTGTTTGATTTCTTTTGCATTGTAAGAGGTAATCTGTTCAACCCCTCTTCCTGACTCCTTGGGAATGACAGTACCAGCTTTCTGCGGGAAAAGACTGTAGTTACACATCTTTCTGCCTGTGTGAAATTTATTCATTGGCTCCAGCCTGGTTCAAGACTTCCAAATAATTTCAGTACAAACATGAAATAACAGAAAATAATAAGAGTAATTAACAAGTAATCAAATTATATTAGCCCCCTTCTTGCTACATTCATGCAGGACTGTGGGGTAGAGAGTGGAAGCCTGTCTTGTTTCACTGCAAAATATTTCATTGACTTCTAATAATATGCAGCTTTCTTGGTGCAGCCATTTCATTGGCGGGAATGAACTGTAAAACCCCTTGAGTTTAAACCACTTGTTGCTAATTATAAACAGGCATTCAGATTTGAACTTTGGCTTTTGTATTTTGTTGAGAAAGGTTGAAAATCTTGACCATTTGTCTCCTTTCATGTCTAGAAATATATATCTAATGTCATCTTTAATCTAGCCACCAGTGAAAATATCACACATGGGAATCCATATCTCTCTTAAATTAGCTGATATTAGTATTATAGCAATGCTGTTTATCAAAAAACATAGGTAGATTGCCCAAGGTAGCACACAGCAGACCCTGGTGCCAGGTTGCCAAACCATTACAAAGATTTCCCCATATGTGAGATGGCAAAACTAGCAAAAGTTTAGAGTGATGATTTCCAGAGGAACCTGGGACAAATCCATATGTAATTCAAAAGGAGTCTAGCACTCTTAAGTTGCAACCAAACTGATATCAAGGCTATTAGGGAAGAAGGGAGAGCAGTTGGTTTTAAGGGAAGCAAGAAAAAGAAAAAAAAAAATCATTGTTTTCTACTTTTTTCTCTCTTTAACCATTGAAATCACCAGCTGAGCAGCTCTTTCTCAACAGCATGGCCTGACTCTGGTGAGCACCAACAATCCTGGTCAAGACAACAGGAACGGAGCAGCTATCAAAATATAAATGGGTGGTGGGTATAGCAACCCTGTTCTTCCCTCTCATACTCGGTGGGTGCACAGAGTACAGATACCCTGATGCTTGGTGCAGAAGCCATGCAGCTCACGCATGTAACAGTGACTCACACCTCCAAAAACAGTTGACCTGATTGTACCACATTAAAGCATAAAATGAATAGTTTTATCCACTCCTTTCATTTGACATTTTTTCCCTCTGACACAACCTGCCTCCCCCACACACTAAAATCTCCAACATCATCCCTAAACAATGAATTCTTAATTGATTTTATACTCAGTTGTACATCAAAGTTGATGACAGATGTTTTTAAAATAAACGTAGTCCACATCTAGTATTCTTACCTTAACAAAGCCAACAGGATGTCTGAATAAATCCTGTGAAAATGCAGCCCACTTCCTAAGGAAAAAACAAACAAACAAACATATATATATATATAAATAAAGACTGATCAAAACTGTGATTGTGGAATATATGAAGATAGCCAGTCTGGTGAGAACTTTATATGCCAGCAACACATCAAGATACACATCCTCCTCCCAGACTTTGGTTGACCCCAACTGTAGATGAACATGTAAACATATTTGCTGCTAATACTCTTTTTCATGTCCCAGGTCTGATCAGCATATGAAACTTGCCTATATATTGCATCAGAAATGATAGAGGAAATGAATAATGATTGAAATGCTTTCTGATCTTATTTTTTATGATATGAGTAATAGGACAACTAATTTCAAAACAGTAGCTGAACCTTCTCTCTGGATTTCTGGAAGATTTTTTTTTAGCTCCACAGCTTTTTTCATCATTCATGAGGGTTATTGTTATTTTCTTTTCATATTTAATGAAGGCCTGAGACTAATGAAACTAAAAATTTCAGATTCTTAGAGGCTAAAATAAAAATTACTATTGATTTAATTTAAAAGTATTAAAAATAATTATATTATCTTACTGTTCTTCATGCAATTTTAAGACAATCAGTAAAAAATAAAGGTGTATAAGTCCAAGAGTGATGAAAAGATCAAATTGTTGGCATTACTACTCAGTTTTTAGTCATAATATAAGAGCAAGGAGAAACTGAATAGAATTGAAGGAAAGAAAATGTACAGCTCGTTAAGAAACACTTACTTCTTCATAAGATTCTTACTGAGCTTCTAAAACTCATTGCTACAAGATACCTCAGAAACCAGAAGTGGCCATCAAAAGTTAGGAAAGAGGCCTCACGTCTGACTTCGCAGAAAAGTAAAAATTAGTGTGCTTTAGGCCCTGCCCCTGCTCTCTGAAAAGTTCCTTCAGTTTTGATCAGAGAACTTCTCACTCAGTTACCTTGGCCTCTGTGTTTCTATGATGAAATGACCCAAGGAAGTATTATAAGGACAGGTTTGGGGGTTCTTTTCAATGACTCAGACATGCATCACTAATTGTTCTGGGATGGATGAAAAAGCCTAAAAGTAAGAAGCTGAACTACCACTTATTTACTTTCTGTTTCCTTATGCAGATATGTCCTAAAAGACTGAGAGCATGGGTCCATAAATGCAACCTGTATTTCAATGCAATTGTACTTCCCACCCCAGTTATTACAGAATAAGCATCTAAGTTACAGCACCCATTTTAAGACCCTTTTAGAATATATTTTTCCTGGTAACTAAAAGCCAAATACAAAGTTCAATCTTAAGCTTCTTCTCAAATTTGCTGCCCACAGAGATAAATCTCCTTGTTTCAGATCTAAGTCCCTGCTTCCCCTTTTGCACCTCATTTTGCTTTAATTTAATTGCACCATTCTGAACCACCCTACCAGCACCTTCTTGCAGATCTGAAGACCCCAGTCAAAAGATTTCTCTGATGACATGCTGTACCTTCCTACGCAAGCTTGTAATGCCTACTTCTCACTTCCAGATTGTTTGCAAGTGTATCGAAACATTGACTTCTGCCAGCTACACCACGGAAAAACAGTACTTAAAGGGAACATGAGCAAAGAGGACATCAGAGCTACAGCTGGAACCCATAAAATATCTTGAGGAAGGAAGTTGTGGGGAAAGTACAGGCATTAGGTTTTCTGAAAGCTGCAAATTGATGTGACATTCACCAGGAAAGTTTCTCCAGTTATATTAACTGCAGGAGAAGGCAAGACCAGGACTGAGGTATTTGAAACAGATGTGAATGGGAAAGAAGCTCTAAATTAATTTCTCTAGGGAGCAAATATGGGATTGACCATGTTTTCTCTATTTTATCTAAGGCTGGTTGCATTTTTTGTTTGGTTTTTTAGATTCTGTATTTTTCCATTTTCAGATTCTAAAGAAAAATAGGAGGCTGTCAAACCAACAAGCAAACAATACACTTTTTCTATCATTCCTTTTTAAAATTCCTGTTATTAGAATTGTAAATCCTGGAGGTCCATTCACTCAGAAGGAGGGATCAGCAGGTGTTTTATATATGAAATCTGCAAAGCTTTTGTTTGATTTTCAACAGAGAAAAAAAAAGTAATTTAGTGTAGATCACAGAGTTAACCAGTAAGAGATGAAAAATAGTCCAATCAATCCTCCAACACTGCAATTCTGTATTCTTTGACCGAATAATCAGATCCTTCAAACTCTACATTAGAATTTACTCTGCAATTTACACTTGAGTGTAAACTCCAGGTCCCTGTCCTCCCCCATTTCCTTAAGTTTGATGTCGGCATGGCTATAACATTATAATGACTATGTCACAATAAATTCTGAAGTCACATTCACATGGATCATGTGAATACAATTTATGAATCAGATTTGGAATGCAGCAGACTTAGCCCAGTCTTCTTGTTGATTGTAAGAAACAGGCCAGTCCAACCCAGAAAACTTCATATCTATCATCTCCACTTCCTGACACATGTTTATGCATATTTATATGTGTTCTAATGAACCTATGCTTATAACCAGTAGGCTCAATGGTCCTACTATTTACTGTAGCCTTACATTCATGTACATTTACTGATTTCAGTTGTGTTTACTACCAGTTCACCTTGGTGTTACTGGGAAGAGAGTCATGCTCACAATTTTTATGATGATTTGGGATCTTTTAAAATAGATATGAAACAAAACACTGCTGTGAGCAATTTGACATAATTTATGCCAGATATTATTATTTTCCTTGGTTTCCATCTATTACAAATGTACATGACTTATTGGAGATGTTGGTTCTTGTAGAGAAAAAAACCCTCATAAATTCCACAGAGTAACAAATTATTTTAAGTGGCTGTATATTTGAGTAGCTCATAAATATGCCTGATTTCAGCACTGGATTTACAATATTTTTAATTTTCCAACAGATTGGCCATAGTTTTAAAGGTTTCATGTGAAGCTGTCTTGTCTATTTAAAGGGCACAATGTACTTAACTGTTCAAAAGGCACTTGATCCCATGAATGTACTTTGCTAGTAATGGGATAGTCATTTTCCAGGCCAGTAAAAAGCTATTACTCACTGGAACACAAACAGATTGTGAGAGGCAACGCTCATGCTGATGGTTGGCAGCCTGACAAAGGGAAAAGGGAAATATGGTCCTTTCCTGAATTAAGTTGCATTGACTCTATCTGTTCCAAACATTTGACTCCACTCCTTTCTTCTCATGATACTTACGACAATAATAGGATAACAGATTTATGTCATGAAGGCGCTGACCTTTGTCAAAGGGAACATTTTGACAGGAAAAGATGTGAAATGCTGCTACGCTTTATAATTTTGACAATGACTGACAGTGTGGCTGTATATCGACATGGCAAAGCTTATGCTTATGTTTTTACATTGTCATCCTTGGATTAACTCCTGTTTTTTTAGTGTCTTTGATCACATAAAACTTCTAATGGAATTTCTAGACAGAGACAATTCATGCTGCCGGGAAGCCTTGATTCACCCGACACCCACAGAAGTAACTTGTTCTGTAGGGAAAGATGGGTTTTGGGTAAAGTGACAGGTAAACCTAGTGAACATTGCTGCTTCTTCTGTTCTTTCACTCCAGGGTGACAATATTCTCTGCTTAAGAAAGTCTAGTTTATATTGCCTGCAAAAAGGACTGTTGTGGTTTAACCCCAGCCAGCAACTAACTACCACGCAGCCGCTCACTCACTCCCCCCCCCCCCCCGGGGGGGGGGGGAGAAAATCGGGAAGAAGAAGCAAAACCCGCGGGTTGAGATAAGAATGGATTAATAGAACAGAAAAGAGGAAACTAATAATGATAATGATAACACTAATAAAATGGCAACTGCAATAATAAAAGAAGGATTGGAAAGTACAAATGATGCGCAGGGCAATTGCTCCCCACCCGCCGACCAACACCCAGCCAGTCCCTGAGCGGCAATTCCCTGCACCCACTTCCCAGTTCCTAAACTAAATGGGACGTCCCATGGTATGGAATACACCGTTGGCCAGTTGGGGTCAGCTGCCCTGGCTGTGTCCCCTCCCAACTTCTTGTGCCCCTCCAGCCTTCTTGCTAGCTGGGCATGAAAAGCTGAAAAATCCTTGACTTGAGACTAAACATTACTTAGCAACAACTGAAAACATCAGTGTTATCAACATTCTTCTCATACTGACCTCAAAGCATAGCACTGGACCAGCTACTAGGAAGACAGTTAACTCTATCCCAGCTGAAACCAGGACAGTTACTGAATGTTGTATGTTGATGATGAACATTTGATTCTGCTTATTTTTCTGTTGAAGATCTGGATTTGATGGGATGTGAGCAAATTTTAACTTTGAGAAAAGAGGTGTTACTCTCTGGACTTTGAATACTTAAGATATAATCAATACATGGATGAAATTATTTTTCTTTGTCTTCAGGATTGGTGGGTAGAGACACTTCATCATCATAGTAGCAAAGAATCCCATCCATAAGAAAAAGCCATATATCCAGGTAGTTAGACAAGATGAAAAGGAAAGAGGCACGGAAAAAAAACATTTGTCCAAAGATAGGGTGCAAATGTTCAGTATCTTTTTTGGAATTAGAAATTGTAACTTCCAGTGTACGCTTCAGTAGTCAAACTGAATTTTCATACTACCTGCTTTTCCCATTGGACTAATGAACTCTTGTTTTGGGGGGACTGCAGTACAGCAATGTGGTATGGCATGCAGTATTCAACTCTTTTTTTTTTTTTTAGTCTAGAATGAAGAATATCTTCAGTGCTGTGCAGCGCAAACAAAATTGACAGCCTCTGCCCTAGAGGATCTTATCTTGCAAACTCTTACACGTGAGTAATTTCATTCACTTGGATTTTATTTCTGTTCCCAGTGAAATCACTGGTGAAATTCCCAGTAATTCCAGCAGAGCAGGATCAAGACCAAGAATATTAACGTTGACTTATGTGAGAGCTCTCAGAGAACAAATCAAACTGGAATACAATCAAAGCAATGAAAACTTGTTTTCCATCTTTCACCTTCCATGATTTAGGTATAAAATTGCCTAGATGTAGCATCACTTTTCATTCAACTCTCTGAGTGACATATAATGAGGTTTCATTGTTCACTATGACACTTTGACAAATGTTGTGTTACTATTGCTCTTAAGAGTTACTATACAAAACATCCCCACTCTGGAAGCATGGTGCAAGTATAGTGAGAATCCAAATGAATTATGCATGAAACATGAGAAAGGAAGCAAATGTTAACTAATTTAAAAATGGGTCAAAATCATGACAATTTAGTTGGTGACAAGTGAAGTCATTTTTCTACAATATTAACCAACTGTGTCCCTTCTGCTGGACTGATTTGCAGAGCAGAAAAGGTCATTTTCCAGGCAGACAGGGAATTTCCCAAGCAGAGGGGAATTCAGCTTCTATATGCCAGATATAATGAGAACCAATAAATTAGGCAAAGCTCCTGTTTACCTAAGCTGAAATATTGATGGCCAAGCCCACGAGAATTCTAATGTCTACATTCATCATTTTTTTTAAGTCTTGAAATTTGGAGCACAGTAGCACATGTTGTGATAGATCTACACATCACAGATACAGTAACATTAGAAAAGGTACCAACCACAGAATACAAATATAATGCAACTGAATAATTTCAGTTTCTTCCGCACAAATTTCACTTGTATCAGCTAAAATGAACTGGGACATAAAGCAGTACTAAGAACAAACTGTATGTCTTGAAGTACTGTCAGCAGATTAGACCGTTTCACTTCTATGTTACCAGTGACTAGAAGCTGGTATGCAAGCTTGTTTTGGGTTTGTGCGGTGGGGTTTTGGTAGCAGAGCAGGGGCTGCAGAAGCTCCTAGATGCTAGAAGCTTCCCCGGCTCCAAGTTGGATCCGCCTCTGGCCCAGGCCGAGCCCATCAGTGACAGTGGTAGCATGTTTGGGAGAGCAGAGTTAAGAAGGGGAACCTGCAGTGAGTAGGGGGATTGGGATGTGAGAGGAACCCCTCTGCAGATACCGAGGTCAGTGAGGAAGGAGGGGAGAAGAAGCGGGGGAGGAGGCTGGTGCCCCCACTGCCCACGGTGAGGTGGCAGGCTGTCCCCCACAGCCCATGGAGGGGAGAGGGGGAGCAGACGCCCACCTGCAGCCCGGGGAGAGAGGAGCCCACGGCGGAGCAGGGGGATGGATGCCCCACAAGATGGCTGGGACTCCTTGGGAAAGCCCGTGCTGGAGCAGGCTGTGCCTGAAGGACTGCAGCCCAGGGAAGGAGCCCATGCTGGAGCAGTCTGTGAAGAAGTACAGCCCATGGGAAGGACCCATGCTGGAAGTTCTTGGAGAACTGTGTCCTGTGGGAGGGACCCCATGGTGGAGCAGGGGACGAGTGAGGAGTCCTCCCCTGAGCAGGAAAGAGCAGCAGAGACAACGTGTGATGAACTGACCCAAACCCCCATTCCCCCTCCCCCTGCGCCGCCTGGGGGGAGGAGGGAGAGAAAATCAGGAGTAAAAAGTTAAGCCCGGGAAGAAGGGATGGGTGGGGGGAAGGTGTTTTTAAGATTTGGGTTTACTTCTCATTATCTTGTTTTGATTTGCTTGGTAACAAATTAAATTGATTTTGTTTTTTTCTTTCCCCAAGTCGAGTCTGTTTTTTGCCCTTGACCATAATTGGTGAGTGATCCCTCCCTGTCCTTGTGTCGACCCATGAGCTTTTCGTTATATTTTCTCCTCCCCATCCCACAGGGGGGGAGGAGTGAACAAGCAGCTACATGGTGCTTTGCTGCCAGCTGGGCTTAAACCACAACAAAGCTATGTGACACGATCCAGTGGTCTTCATCCAGTTCACAGATTGTGACACCATATGGCTCCTTCATATGGCAGTGTAATCCAGGCACAAGGATCATAACAAACCTTTCAAGGCAGAAAGGTACCATATGACTGGAAAACAGCAAGTTTAATAGCTTAAGTTAGGAGAACAAAAGTGATCCATACAACTAAAGGCCTTTAACTCCAACTTCTTAAGAATGTATTCTGAAGGAGAGAATAATGAAAGGCATGAAAACAAGTGGAAAATAGGCTAAAATACAATACTCATTTACCACCAGAACATTATATGACAGTAATCTGGTAATTTAGACAAAGAAAATGCCCTGTAAGAAACTGTAGGCCCATCTCAAGGGCATGTCAACATATGCAGGGGAAAATAGGAGTTTTTTCTAAAAGTTTGTGCACAACTGCACAACTATGTGGTCATCAGCAGGATACCTTGTAAAACCAGAGTGCGGTGGTGGAGTGTGGTGGTGGATGGATACAAGGATGGATGCACATGTGGAACATGGATGGATGGACAGCATGTGCATGGATAACACATATGGAATTCTGCAAAGGAACAGGCCATAAGGCTTGTTGAGGTCTTATGAGTCAGGATCAGAAGGGAGGTCACAAGAAAAAAGGAAGTTATGTCACACATCTGCTAGAGACAGCTTGATCAAAAAGAGACAATTAATGAAGCCTCCTTGAAATCTCCTGGTGACTAGTCTTGGTTCTCATGGAAGACTTTAACCATATTTGCTAGGAGGGTCACACAGCAGGGCACAAGCAATCCCAGAAATTTCCAGATAGTTTTGACACAGCTGCTGGTGTGTTGAATGGGGTAGCTTTTACTGCACACAACAGCATGTGGCATGGGAAATAAATGGGATCTGATCTGCTACTCATGAATGTAATACTTATTCAGGGATGTAATGTAATGAACGTAACACTGTTCAGGTATGTGATACTTGGCTGCAGTGACCTTGATATCATAGGA
This sequence comes from Haliaeetus leucocephalus, assembly GCF_000737465.1. NCBI lineage: Eukaryota > Metazoa > Chordata > Aves > Accipitriformes > Accipitridae > Haliaeetus > Haliaeetus leucocephalus. The sequence continues at coordinate 2,600,485 of NW_010972972.1, read as the reverse complement.
TTTAAAATCCTGAGAGAACTGAAGAAGGTGAGTAGCAAAATAAAGACCTTCAGGACATCAAACTACAGTTTTTCAGAAAACTGTTAGGCAGGATCCCATAGGAAACTGCCCTGAAGGGCAAAAAAGCCCAGGAATCCTGGCTGATCTCGTGAGGTTCAACAAGGCCAAGTGCAAGGTCTTGCACCTGGGTCAGGGCAATCCCTAGTATCAATACAGGCTTGGGGATGAAGGGATTGAGAGCAGCCCTGAGGAGAAGGACTTGGGGTACTGGTGGATGAAGAGCTGAACATGAGCTGGCAACGTGCCCTCACAGCCCAGAAAGCCAACCGTATCCTGGGCTGCATCAAAAGAAGTGTGGCCAGCAGGTCGAGGGAGGGGATTCTGCCCCTCGACTCTGCTCTCATGAGACCCCACCTGCAGTTCTGTGTCCAATTCTGGGGTCCTCAGCATAGGGAAGACATGGACCTGTTGGAGCGGGTCCAGAGGAGGTCACAAAAATGGTCAGAGCACTGGAGCACCTCTCCTATGAAGACAGGCTGAGAAAGTTGGGGTTGTTCAGCCTGGAGAAGAGAAGGCTCCGGGGAGAACTTATAGCAGCCTTCCAGTACTTAACTTATAAGAAAGATGAGGACAGACTTTTTAGTAGGGCCTGTTGCAATAGGACAAGGGGTAATGGTTTTAAACTAAAAGAGGAGAGATTCAGACTAGATATAAGGAAGAAATTTTTTACAATGTGGGTGGTAAAACACTGGCACAGGTTGCCCAGAGAGGTGGTCGATGCCCCATCCCTGGAAACATTCAAGGTCAGGCTGGATGAGGCTCTGAGCAATCCGATCTAGTCGAAGATGTCCCTGCTCATTGCAGGGTGGGCTGGACTAGATGACCTTTAAAGGTCCCTTCCCACCCAAACTATTCTATGATTCTGTCTTCACAGGTAACCTCCTCATAGTGCAAAAATGGCCCATCCCAATGTGCAGGGACTTGAGCAGCTGTAGCAGAAGACCAGCATGGATAAACAGGGAAATCCAGACTCAGCTCAAACACAAAAAGGAAGTACAAAGAAGAAAGAAGCAGAGATAGATTGTCTAAAAAGACTATAGAGACATTTCCTGAGTGAGCAGGGATGGAGTTAGAACAGCCCCACAACTCAGCTGGAGTTCAGTCTGCCAAGAGATGTGAAAGGCAACAAGGAGAGCTTCTGTAAGCACATCAGCAGCAAAAGGCAGGCCAAGAAAAATGCTTGTCTTGTGCTGAAGGGGGTTGATGACACAGTGATGAAAAATACAGAAGACTGAGTCACTCTGTATTTTCTTTGCTCAGTCTTTATTGGTAAGTCTGCTCTCATCATAGCACATCTTTGTGCCTAACAATAGAGTTTGAGGAGTGAGGGAAAGCACAACAGAGGACAAGAGTACCAGGAATTACTCTAGCAAACTGGACATATATAAAGCCATAGAAATGGCTGAGATGTGTCCAAGTATACTGCATGAGCTGATGTCATTTTGAGACTGCTTTCTGCTGTTTTTGAAAGATTGCAATGATTGCTGGAGGGACCAAGTGACTGGAAAAAGGCAATGTTACACTCAATTAGAAAGAGTAAGGAGGGGGATCCAGGGAATTACAGGCTCAGTAAGAGCAGAACAAAGTCTTAGGACTGAAACAACTCTATGCAACAGCACAGTCTGAGGACCAACCCTATGAGGAGCATCTCTGCAGAAAAGGATATAGTGCCCTGATGGGCAATGCATTGAACATCACTATTTGCAGCATGTCCTTGCTGTCATAAGGGGTAAGCACTTTCAGGGCTGCATCAACAGCAGTGTAGCCAGTCAGCTGAGAAAAGTGGTGATTCTCCCCAACTCAGCTATCATGAGAACATATCCAGAGTACTATGGCTAGTTTGGGGTTCCCCAGTATGAGAGTGACAAACTGAGGAAAGTCCAGCAGAAGCCACCGAGAAGATCAGTGGTTGGAACACATGGCATACAAGGAGGGACCGAGAGCTGGAATTGTTTAGCTGGGCAAAGAAAAAGCTGTCTTCACCTACAAAGAAAAAAGTGATAGAGGACATAGACAGGCTCACCTCTGAGGTCCACAGTGAAAATACAAAAGACAGCAAGGGAAATGCAGTTTGGGTATTAGGGTAATAGTTTTTGTGATGAGAGTAATTAAGCACTGGAACAGATTGCTCAGAGAGGCTATGGAGTCTCCATCCTTGCAGAGGGTCCCTGTGCATCTCTGAGAAACCGGGTCTAACTCTGAAGCAGGTCCTGTAGAGGACCTGCAGAAAGTTGGACCAGGTAATCTCAGAGAGCCTTTCCAACCTTAATTACTCTGTGATTCTTTGACTCTAATTATATAGCAAAGAACAGATGAGTGGATAGTGAATCATAGCATCCTGGCAGAAAATCTGCCCAAGCAGGAGGAGGCTACCAGCATAATTTTCTTAAAAGTTTCCCTTGGAAGTTTTGGTAGAACAGTACCTAGAAGCTGCAGTACACTGATTTATTTCTCTCCAACATGTAAAAAGACTGTTTCAACTAGAACCTCATTCTGAAACAACATTCGGAAACCTTCAGCCACTATTAAAATGGAAAAATCATGTCTATCTAATTTAAAAAAAAAAAAAAGAAAAAGAAAAGGAAAGCAGAAAACTGTTGAGAAGACAATTTGCAAGTGAGATTGAATCTAGTGTAATGTGATGGAATACAAGCTATTTTGATCTAAATCTTTGGCTCCTGGTATAGCTCCTTTGCATTGATCTGTTATCTTAACGCTGAGCTAGTAAAACTCCTGGGAATTCTCCTTCTGTAAGGAAAATCCTAGCTGGCAGAGAAAGCAAGTATAGCTGGCTTTGCTCCAGGGTACTGAAGAGAAGGCCATTTCTAGGGCAGGGTTGGGAAGCTAAAATAGCTCATTATAATGGATACTGGTTTTGACAGTAATGAAGATGACTATCACCTCTCCATATAAGTACCTAAATATGCTGAGTGATGAGACTACTGAAAATAGATGTGCATTCCATACAGTTTGGGGCAAAAGTTTCACCTTTTTTTAAAAAAAAAACCAAACAACAAAAAAGCTCAGAATCACTGATTTTTTGAAGTATTTAAATTTATCAAAATAAATGAATACTATAAAATAATGTTAGAGGAAAAGATACCTATATTACTTATAGGAATTATTTCTTCTGTGAAAGTTGCATTTTTTCCATAGCAGCAATTGAAATGTGATGCCTGATTCTGATTTTTTTAATAACTATATAAATCCAAAGTGGCATAATTATGAAAGCATTTGTTGTGAATATTTACATGGTTTTCTGAGAGCAGAATTTAGTTCATACATTTCCAGACTTCAATCATTTTTTTTTTTACAGCAAGGGATAACTGACTGTAGCACAGAAAGAAACAATATAATCAGCATTTTAAAGCACATTCCCTTTGAAACTACAGCCTTCTAACCATTTAGGATCACATTTCATAAAACACATGAAAGAAGTTATTTGCTGAGACTAATGAGAAAAACATCAAAACTCTATAAGCCATATATTTGTATTTTCTTAGGACACACTGCTGAATTCTAGACAAACCTGTCCTGTTAATAAATTTTATTTATGAATAATGTCAGGCTATAAAACCCTGCACAATTTTCAGTACAGCCTGGAGACTAAAAAGTCTTCCTCTGCCATTCACATTCAGTCTAGTTTTGGATTCCAGACGAAATTCCAGACAGGAAGATTTATGCAATGTGCGCAGAGTGCATTAATCCACTGCACTACAAAGTCCATTAATTTTGAATACTGCTATCAATTGCACTACATGACATGGTGATAACTACATTATTACCTTTATAAAAATGCCTTTCCTGGTATTGAGGGCCTCATTTTTACTCTCTGGATACTTTGTGCAGTTTTGTTCATGCACATGGGAAGGTAGGCAGAAATCTCAAGCACATATGCATGTATGTTAAATATTTGCATTAATATTTATTACATCTTTAGTATCGTAATATCACCATGCTCATTTAACTACATTAGAGATCCATCATCTTTTCTGGTTATTTTTATTGCTAAACAATGTAAATTAAATTATCGATAAATGGAAACTAATGAAATTAAAGGCCAACAATAGAAAGTAAACCCAACTATTCCATCCCATTTAGGTGGATTTAAAAGGATCAGACTAAGGATCTAAGGAGAAATTCTGGTTCAACTGAACCAATCATTTTTATGGAGTCAAGATGTGTTTTTCAGTTTTAGAAGAGAGACTCACATTGTCTAGATTCAGATACTTACAGCATTTACCTTAAATGAGGAGTGGAGAGCTAGATGCTTCTTAACAAATCTGAAGGTGTATTAGTATGTAAATCAGCTGACTGAACATGACCGGAGGGATCTCAACAGGCTGATGAAATGGGCTGACAGAAATCCCATGAAGTTTAACAGTGGCAACTGCAATTCTGATAAATATAAGGTTTGGGGGGTTCTTTTTGTTTGTTTGTTTGTTTTTAATTGGAGGGTGGTCAAATACTGGAGCAGGTTTTCCAGAAAGGCTGTGCAATCTCTATCCTTGGGTGTGTTCCAAGACTCAACTGGAGACCATCCTGAGCAATCTGATCTCATTAGATCTGCTTTGAGCAGGTGGTTGGACTAGAAGCCTTCCAGAAGTCCCTTCCAACCTAAATTATTCTCTGATTCAGTGACATTAAAAGGAGACTTTATTGCCATCTTCAGCAAATGGATGCTTATAGAAAGTCTCTTGGATGTTGCTTTGGGTTTGTGTGGCGGGGTTTGTTGGTATCGGGGCAGGGT
>NW_010972972.1:2594968-2595665 GCF_000737465.1 Haliaeetus leucocephalus | reverse complement strand
CCCCGTGCAGACATGGAGGTCAGGGAGGAAGGCAGGGAGTGGGGTGTGAGAGGAACCCCCATGCAGACATGGAGGGGAGTGGGGTGTGAGAGGAACCCCCGTGCAGACATGGAGGTCAAGGAGGAAGGAGGGAAGTGGGGTGTGAGAGGAACCCCCTGTGCAGACATGGAGGGGAGTGGGGTGTGAGAGGAACCCCCGTGCAGACATGGAGGTCAGGGAGTGGGGTGTGAGAGGAACCCCCATGCAGACATGGAGGGGAGTGGGGTGTGAGAGGAACCCCCGTGCAGACATGGAGGTCAAGGAGGAAGGAGGGAAGTGGGGTGTGAGAGGAACCCCCTGTGCAGACATGGAGGGGAGTGGGGTGTGAGAGTAACCCCCGTGCAGACATGGAGGTCAGGGAGGAAGGCAGGGAGTGGGGTGTGAGAGGAACCCCCATGCAGACATGGAGGGGAGTGGGGTGTGAGAGGAACCCCCGTGCAGACATGGAGGTCAAGGAGGAAGGAGGGGAGTGGGGTGTGAGAGGAACCCCCTGTGCAGACATGGAGGGGAGTGGGGTGTGAGAGTAACCCCCCTGCAGACATGGAGGTCAGGGAGGAAGGAGGGGAGTGGGGTGTGAGAGGAACCCCCGTGCAGACATGGAGGTCAGGGAGGAAGGAGGGGAGTGGGGTGTGAGAGGAACCCCCGTGCAGACATGGCG
>NW_010972972.1:2568067-2594958 GCF_000737465.1 Haliaeetus leucocephalus | reverse complement strand
TTGCCCGTGACCGTAAGTGGGAGTGATCCCTCCCAGCCCTTATCTCGACCCACGAGCTTTTCTTGATATTTTCTCCTCATCCCACCGGGCCGGGGGGTGAGGGGGGACATGACCGAGTGGTGCCTGGTGCTGTGTTGCTGGCTGGGCTGAAACCACGACAGATATGCAGAGTGATAGCATAAGACACAAGCTGGAACACAGGAAATTCCAGATAAATATTAGTCAAAAACTTCTTCATCATGAGGGTAGGCAAGCACTGGAAAAGGGGACAAAAGTAATTGTGAAATTTCCAGGCTTGGAGATACTCAGAACATGGCTGAAAAACATCTTGAGCAACCTGATCTAATTTTGAGGTTAGCCTTGCTTTTTGTGGGAGCCTGGACTCCACTGACTGTTACGGTCATTTCCAGCTGAAATCTGAATGATTCTGAACGTATAAAATTACCTTAAATTTTCTTTCCATTTTAAAGGCTTACATGAAAAGTTGCCTCCAGGAATTCTGCAATTGTTTTTTGATAGAAATATCAACATCTGGTTGCAAAAAACATCCCAGAGCAACATTTCTCTTTTCCCCATGTACACATACTCTGTGCATTATTTTACAGCAATTTCTGGTTCAAGTTTGTATCTGCAAAGATATAAGTCCCTCTGAAAGTGTGGCTATATATATGATCAAATCCACACAATGCATAAGCAGTAATTAACTGTAGATTTATATTCCACTTGTAAATTAACAGAATTGGTAGAGCTGGAAATAATCAAGGATTATATGACCTAATCTAATTTTTCCTTTGTTTCTTCTTGGATTATCTCCAAGAGACGCTTATGACATGTTAACTGAAAAAAAAATCCCACATTTTTATTATAGAAACTCATTAAGACATTGGTCTGTCTATGGGTGGTCAAACACATTCAACAGAATATGTTTGTCGGAGAGAAATGTGGCTGTCAGATGTTTCAAACCACAGCCTGCTCTCCATGCATCTTTTTGATTTGTTTTCAGAAGGCAAAATTCTGAAAAGTTATTTTTTTCACATGAAAAACTGGTTACTAACAGAGAATATTTTGCCATCCTGAAAATGGGATGACATTTCTATTTATTAATGGACTCTTTTTTGCTGGACTTAAATCTCCTATGACATACTGCAGCCAAGGAACCCTCATTTTATCATGCATGAATTGAGGCAGTGGTGTGCAATGGCTTAAGTTGTTTAGCTAGGTGATTAGAGAGTGTTTTGGGGTTTTTTTTATGTTTAGTCATTATCATTTGATTTCTTCTGAAATATTTCTCCATATATACCACTGGGAGCAGCATGTATTTATTGCCTGTAACTCAGCTATTCAAGACCTCTTCTGTGAAAGACAGTGTTAAAATTAAGGTATGAATTTAAGAGGTCTTTTGGATTTATTGCTCCTCTAACCTGCACACAAACAAAACAAAAGTCTCTTTCTTGTCAAAAAATGGTCCCATTTAAAAATTTAAGAATGGATATGTACTTTGGATAATATTAATAACAATCCTTCCTCAATTAAATTATGAATTGAATTCTGCTTTTGTAGACAGAGTATCTGTTACATATAGTGTTGAAAGTGGTGGTTTTAACCATGCTTAAGAAAGAAGCTACATAAGTCATGTGGTATGAATCTAATGTCAAGAAGCACTGACATATTTAGTCTGATGAGGGAGAGGAAAGCAAACTACTGGCAAAATATCAGAGCGGATGGCCTTTTGCCTCCCACATGTCAAGCTCCTTGTATACCAATGGTCATTTGTATTTGTGGGTAGGACCCTAGGTTAACTAAGCATCAGATTAAGAAAAGGGATTTTTCTACATGAATTAATTCTCAGAAGCTGAGATGACATCCTTGGGGCCATTTATAGATTTGTTATCCATATTGTAGGTTACCACTTCCAAAGCATTTACAGAAGCTCTTGGGGCCAAAAGTCCCATCAGACTCTTCATTCTGTGAGCACAAATGGCTGATATCTAAATATTTCATTGGCCTGCAATTGTAGACTATCGTTTTCCTTAATACACCCTAAATAGGCAGTTTTATGTCTGTATGAGCTAAAGAAAGTTCACAAAACTATTTTCACAAAGAAGTTTAAACTTTCAGAGTGATGTATAAACTCATTTTTACTTCTGTGAGTAATCACTAAAGTTAATTCATTAAGCGTTAGGTAAATTCAGAAGGGTTAGAGAAACTGGAGCTTTAGTGGTTAACCTTGGTGTGTTAAAAGTCCTATATTGGGTCATGACGGGGTAAGGAGGAGAATAGAACAGAAAATTAAAGATTTTTCCTTCTGTTTAAATACAACATTTCTTTTTGATTGTGTTTGTCTTTTCAGCTTTGATGGTGTCAGCTGCAGGCTTTCTGATGGATCAAGCTCTGGTACAGTGAAATAAAGTCAGGGTAAGAAAAGTTGAATTCTTTTACCGTAAATATAAAAATACCCTAGGAATGGGTAGCACCCCCCATTCTCTGTCTCTCAACATTCTTTACACACTGGGTTCAACTATCCAAAAATACTCCTTGCCTGTGCTTTGATTTTTAAAGCATCTTTACTGTCACTGTTCTGATACTGCATCTGCAGTCAAAGGAACTGTTGCCTTCTGGTAGCTACACAAGATGACTTGTAGCTCTCATGTGTGGTCCATTCTTTCATCCCCTTCCAGGACAGACACACACAAGCATTCTTTTAAAATTCTTTAATTTTTAACACAATATTTGGGCTTTTCTTTTCTTCCTTATTTTTATTGATTTCTTTAGCATTAAATGATAAATTTTAAACCTAAACCATCTCTCAGCTTAGCTTGTTCTTATAATGTATCTGCAAAATACTTTTTCCCTCTGGATCACTAGATTTTTTCAAACTCCAAAATAAGGGAAATACAAAATATGTAACTTACCTATCTAAATTTCTAAGTCGGTACTCAGCCAGTCTAATGAACAATTCTATTACCTGGGACATCTTACATCTTGGATTGTGTCTACACAAGGGTAAAACCAGCACAGGAAATTTTTAATCTTGCTTAGTGTTTCTCATGGCCTTTCAAAAATGTGATCCCTCCTGACTCATGTTTTCAGGGAACCCTAACTAATCCACCAGTCCCTAATTGTTTTTTTAAGGTGTTGGGGGATGCCTACCTGTGCAAAGGCTATGTATTCAATGGCAATGTAGACATACCTGTATTGTATTACTAGCAGCCTTCTGTGTTACCAACAGCACACATGAGTACAGAATAATGCTGTTCAAAATGACCAGCAGACACAAAGGGAGAGGTTCAGTAGGAGAGGAGAAATCAACTACAGATCTGCGCTCTAAAAAATATATTCAAGTGACTGCAGAAGAGTCATCTGGCAAGAGAACCTCTGATTTAGAAGTGACTTTCCAGCCACCAATGATAAATTGTTATGCAATAACTGCTGGACATTGGCTGGGGGTCTGTGGTGCACTGACAGCAGGTTGTTACACTAAATTAAAGTAGTCTCCCTGTTAAATTTGCTTCTGTTTTTCTGTTTGCTGTAGCTACACACCTTTTCCTAATGCCACTAAAACTTTCCTCACACCACTAGGAACTCTTTTTTTCCTTGCAGCTGGGTACAATACCCAGTGCAAGGACCACAGATCTCTAAATGCGGTTTCCAAATGCTATAATAATACAAATCAGTATCACAATAAATCTGTTGATAATTATGCAAATAGTTCAACAATCCTAGCTCAGTTTGATACAGTATTGGATTTTCATCTGTGAACTTAGTGAATTGATTACACCTCTCGGTTTTAATGTAGTAAATTGGTAAAAAATGTCCTATTTCATATACCAATTGCACAGTCAACAAAATTACCACAAAAAACTTACTTTTGGGCAGTGCAACCCTGCCACATGATGTGAGACAGAGTTATGTAATGAAATCATAACTGGAGAATAGTATGGATTTACGTTGCAGGATAATCAGTATCAAAAAACATTATACACATTCAGAAACCTTTCCTGCCAGTATATGCAGTGCAACTCAAACATATTAATAGTGAAAATGGTGACAACATTATCCAAATCCCACATAGATTTCCACTGTTGTGAGAATGCTCCAGGGATGCATTTAAGGGTAATGAAGAGTAGCACACAGAGGAAACTGAAACATATTGCTCACTGCTTTTTCCTTCCACATGTAGGCCTACAATTACTTCTCCTTGTTTTATATTCTGCATTATGTGGAATGACATCATTGAGCAGGGTTACAATTTATACTGCTGGAAATGGTAAACTGTGCCAGAGAGAAACTAGATTGCTGCCTTGTCACAATAAAGGTATCATCTTTCATAGTAAAGGCTTCAGATTGTCCCCCAAGAAAGGAAATACTGGCAGTGATAATTTATAAAATGACATTATTAAGGAGACAAGGTAGAGGAACTCTGTTCAGTCCTTCCAAGTCTGAAGCTGTTTGGTTTTCATCAACCAGTGTTTGCTGGCCACGTTCTCTTAGCAAATTGGCAAAAATCTCACTGAATTGGTTCAGCTCAATGGCACACTATAAAGTGTGCAGGTTATGGCTCACAATATTCCCCTCAAAGAATATTACTTTTCCATCACTGTTGCTCATCCTCCAGCTTTGCTTCTCAATAGACTCCATACCATCATGAGTGTTTTTGCCCAAGCAAAATTAAAACAGGAAGACACACCTGTTTTGTAGTAGCTTCAAGGTACTTGAATAAAATTGTATCTGAAACACCAGAAAAGCTAAAGATACAATAAAGTGGATATTTGCCCTCACTGCAGGACTTTTCCTAGTTGGATTTCTTCTTTTTATTTTTTTTTCCTTGACACCTTCTCTGCTGTATTTTAAGTAATATTCCATCAAAAGTCTGTTCCACAGTTCATTGCATTCATTAAGTCTTCCACTACAAAGAATACTAGAACATGGTGGAAGGAGATGTAAAAACGTGACCCGTATCACCAACAGTCATTTCAGTTCCTGTGCTACTTTCATTAGCACTGAGGTTTTAACTTCAGTATCCTTCTCACATTTCATTTTGGTTATTTGCATTCTTCTACAAAAATGAAATCTGCAGGTTTTTCTCCTACCTTCTGTACTTACACTGTATTATAGATTTACTGTGACCTCTTTGGCATGTTTAAAGTGAATGAAATGCCTTCTGTGAACAGAGTAGTGAAAAAAAAAAAAAAGCTATATATTTGGATCATGGCTGAAGGGGCTTCCTTCATATTATTTCTACTAATAATATAAATTTTAATATCAAATTTATTTTAATTTATAGCAGTATGAACTTAAAGTAATGCCAATGATTTCAGTGAATTTGCCCTGGACTTTCAGCGAGTAGAAGCTCTGACCCTTGGAGATCATTGACGTTGTTCTGGATTTACCTCACAGTAATATATCAGAGAATGAATCTGAGATTTGTTTACATGAGTATAAAAGGGTAAGTTTGCAGAGGACAATACAAGGGCCAATTTAATTAACATGAGCAGCATCCCTGAGAAACTGTTGGCTTGCCTTTTATTTGCTGAGAACATTTTCTGTACAAGCTGGATGGATTCTTGGAAGAAACAAGAGAGCGCAAAATCCCATTTACAAACACTAACAGTCCATTGTCATATCTTTGACACATTTCTATTAAAGTATTAAATACACCTCAGCCCTTAATGACTCCTTCAACAAAGAACTGCTAGTTCAAATAGACATCTTTAGGGTCTTGTGTATTATTATTTTTTTCCTGAGCTGTTTCCCATGGCATAAAATATTACTTATCATGTAGCAACCTGAACAGCTATTAAAAACCCATCTGAAACAAAGAATGAAATGAGGCAGCTACACCTGGTTATTATGTCCATTTACATATGGCATTGGCTACCAAACCCACCCAGTCTTGGGGGCAGAAATAAATCTTGTTAATTTAATGACTGGACAATAAAATATGTCCTGCTCATTTTTAATAGTGTAACATCTAATAAAACACCCTCCAAGCCAGAACTCGAAAGAAGAAATTTATTTTCATATTATTCACAGTGAATTGCTCTTGATATTAATTACACAACAGCAGTGATATGGAATCCATTGCTCTTTAGGGCCTGCTTTACCCAGTAGTCTGACTGATCTTCCTTTTTCTTTCACAATGTGTCAGAGAAAACATGATAGTTACAATACAGATCAGGATATGTACAAGCTGAAATGATCTGAAGTAGTCCCTAAGAACATGTGTTGAGCCATAACTAATGATGCTGTGTGCAAGGGTAGGAGACTGCCAATGGATGAAAAAAATCACTACCTAATGGAAACAAGTCTAAATGTTGATAAGGCAAGAGAAATTAAGGACCTGACACAGAAAAGCCTTAGATAGCTGCATTCTGCCTTAATCAACTTGGGGTTTTATTTTTCTAGCTAGTCTCATTTATGGTTTCTTGAAAGCCAGGGAGACAGTTCCATTGTCCTCCTGGGATCCATGGTATTTTCTATCAAAGTAAGTTTGGTATGGTTCTTAACTTGCAGTTGATGCTGTAGCATAAACCAAGCATAATTAAAAAAACAAAACAAAACAAACACCCAAAACAATGTTCAGTCCTTACTCAGTAAAGAAACTGTGATTTTGACAGCTCTTGAATGGTAAAAAGCTGGGAGGGAGAGAAAGAGACATTTAGAAAAAAAAAACAAACTAGGAAATGGAGAATTTGAAGAGTTCTTAAAACAAGTTGAGAAAAAGATTGAAGGTGGAAATAAAGAAATAAGGGATGAGAAATTTCAGAAAACACTTAAAAGAAATTGAAGAAGCAATTTGCCAACTTATATATTATAGCAAGTTTTTTATAACACAGATAAGAAAGGAGTTTTCTATTATTTTGTTTCTAACTTTTGCAAAAAAAGTTCTGCCCAAGTGAGGAATCCTTTCAAAGAAAGACAAATGAGGTCCTTGGTATTTCACTGTAAAAAAAAAGTATGCAATTAAAGTGGGTGAAACAGCACTGTCTAGAAAGAGCTACTCTAAATTATACACACTGATGATCAATTCACATATATAACCAAGATATAGAAAATTCCAGGAAAAATTTCCTTACATTGTGAAACAGAAACAGGTTTTTTTTTTATATATCAGAAATAGAAACCCTAACCTCTGTTATTTTCCTCTAAAAGAGTCAAAAGATAATATCATATCTATAGAAAACCAGCCATGGATGCCAAAGTATGAAACTTGTTTTGTTGAAAGTCTTGGAGGTATTTGTGGTGAGTTAATTGCTCCTTTTTGTAGAATGACCCTATAAAATGTTGTGAAAGAAAGATAACTGTGAAAGCTTCCCCTGTGGAGTTCAATATGGGAGGACAAAAAGGCAAGGATTGTACAAAGACCATGATCTTTTCCTGTTTCCATGGTGATACAGTTCCAGAAAAGATGCACCCATTTAAACTAGTGGATCCTGCTGTATTATATTTTTAAGAAGATTTAACACTGCTGGTTGTGCATTAGAATGAGGATGATGTTCCTGAGCCCTGTTCAAACTCTTTCCATCCCTCCCCATTTAGATAGCGTGAGCTAAAAGGAATCACAATGTAGAAAAGCCACAGAGAGCATGAAGATTCATGAAAAGTCTCACATTATGAGGAAGATAGATTTCAGACATGCACTCTCCAAAAATGGCCCGCATACCTTACACAGTGATGGGAAAATTGAGGTTTTCTGGTTAAAAAAAACTCTCGGAGATGTTTATATCTGTTGATTAGACATCATCTACCTATGTTGCTGCATCCTGGAACTTAAATGTCACAATTTACTGGGAACATGAACTGTCAGGACTTGGCTTTGAGTTTTCACTCATGTATGCACTTGTAACAATAAGGAAGATGAACCTTTTAAATGGATATAACACCTGTCATCACACTAATCATACATGTGGAAAATTTAGACAAGCTACTGGACATCCATGTCCCTCTTCCAAGTATCAAACTTCAAAGCTAAGAAAAACTAAGGTTAAGAAAAAAGTGCTCAATTTACTTGGGTATAGGTTAGGCCATCCCTGAAATCATCATAGATCTGAGAGAATGTTAGTAGGGTCATAGGATAATTCTCTCTCATGAGAAAGAGGAAGACAGATAGTCATTGTGGTTAGTATAGGGGAAGGAGATTATAATGTGTGAAAAGATCAATATCTCTACTTAGCTCATTGTTTCTGGCATTCAATAGAATTGTGAATTTTCGAGACTCTTCATTTCAGAGTGTTTCTTAAGTCTTTATTGAGAATCAGGAGGCAGGGAGTGCCTGTTTTGTAAGAAGTGTTCACTTATTGTTAGTGGGGTGTTCCTGCTCTTTATTGATAGTGGGAGTTCAGCCTGCTGTGTAGCTGGTGCTTGGCTTATCCTGTGTTGCTACCGTGAGGACACTGCTGCCCAGGATGAAATGTGTTACATCCCAGGACACGCAGGTGCAAGATGCATGAATGCTGATATTTCTGTTGTGGGGTTATTTACTGTGGCTGAGATCTGTTGGCATTAAGCTTTATGTAACACGAACGATAAACAACTCATCTCCTCCTTTTTCCGAGGAAATAACTACATTATCAACTTTCCTTAGTAACATCCCATAACCACCAGCTCATTTTTCCTTCAAGGTAGTCCAGCTGATACATGTGTCATTAAACCATGACCAGTTGTTCTCAGCTTGAATTTAGGTTTGAAGTTTCTTGCTTCTAGTTCAGATGCAAAGTAGGGCTCACGTGCCTGACGAGTCAACTGATATTTCACTTCTAACAACTGGTTTAGTAAAAGATAAGACCTCCATCTGCAAACCTTATCTCACTAATATGGTTGAACTTGCATCCAGAGGAGGGCAACAAAGTTGGTGAAAGGGCTAAAAGCTTGTCCTGTGAGGAACGGCTAAGGGCTTTGGGTTTGTCTAGTTTGGAGAAAAAGAAGCTGAGGGGCGACCTCATTGCTCTCTACAGCTCCCTGAGGAGGGGACGTGGAGCGGGAGGTGCTGAGCTCTTCTCCCTGGTGTCTAGTGACAGGACACATGGGAATGGTTTAAAGCTGTGCCAGGGGAGGTTCAGACTGGACTTTAGGAAGCATTTTTTTACAGAGAGGGTGGACAAACACTGGACCAGGCTTGCTAGAGAAGTGGTCAATGCCCCAAGCCGATCAGTGTTCAAGAGGCGTTTGGACAATGCCCTTAATAACATGCTTTAACTTTTGGTCAGCCCTAAAGTGGTCAGGCAGTTGTGACTAGATGGTCGTTGTAGGTCCCTTCCAACTGAAATAGTATATTCTATTCTATTCCATTCTATTCTATTTCATTCTATTCTATTCTAAACTATCATAGTTGTTACTAAAGGTATTCAGACAGCATTCTGCAAATTTCCAGCATCGTATTCCTGTCCTAGCTTTTTACAGCAGTCATGTTCATGTTTGCCTACACCCTTTTCCCTATTCTCCCCAAGAGACTCCCAGAAGTTTGTATATATTGACCAATTTCCAGACAGCAACAAGTGTTAGTGAAACAAAGTTCAGTATCTAGGTTAATTCCCATAAACTATATGTGCTTCACTAGTAAAGAAATTTTTTGCTTCATTGGGGGTCTCTGAGATTTCCTCTCTCTTCGTCCAAAACCCCTTCAGCACATTCCAAATTGTTATTCTTAAAAAAGATCTTATGTCATTGTGCTTAAATCCTGCTTTTCCTGTGCAATATGTATAATACAGCAACACATCCATTTCCAGTTTCACAGCTATGCTTTAAAAAAATGAGGTTATTGTAAAAGATATGCCTTTGATTATTTTAAATCTTTAAATTATATTACAGATTTTCAGTTTACCTTTTTTTTCATGGCTGTCAGAGCTGCTTTCAGAGCTGCTTTTGTCAAAAAATATGATTTCATATAACCAACTCATATTATTTTGCTTATTGATATATTTTGTTTGGGAGCTGTATTAAGACACTTGCAATTCCTACACCCAGATAATATAACCTGAGTAATCTTCCACAGATTTCAGGGCTCAAAGATATCCTAAAATTTTTAATGACATATTTTTATACAGGGGTTAATTAATAGGACTCTTTAATTATAAATTTTTAAAAAAATTAAGATAGTAGAAAAGTAGTTTGATTTACAAGTATCAAATTATGCTGTTGAGAAACACAGAGAAATTAGTCACTGATGTGAGTATTACTAAATTTACCATATTATGCTTTACTTACTTAAAGTGTTTACGATCTTTAATAAGATAGATATTTTTATCTATTGCATTAAAAATCTCCTATCATACAATTTCAAAATAATAGAAAGGCAATGGGAAATGCTACATGTTAGTCAAGAATCCGATTCAACATTGAAAAATATGTAGATTTTTACTAACCTATATTGTTTGCTTTAGCCAGCAGTGTTCAAAGAACCTTGTAAAACTCCACAATCGCAGGAACAAGCGTGCTGCTCTTCGATACTGATCTGATGTTTATGTGCCAGTTTCAGAATAAGTATACCTTTCCTGAAAATCCAGTTACAACTTCTGTAATGGAGTTGAGGCATAGTCCCTCTCCAGGTATCTTAATCTGACACATAAAATAGGTGTCCTGGTTTTGGCTGGGATAGACTTAATTTTCTTCCTAGTAGCTGGTATAGTGTTATGTTTTGGGTTCAGTATGAGAAGAACGTTGAAAACACACTGATGTTTTCAGTTGTTGCTAAGTAGTGTTTAGACTAAGTAAGTCAAGGATTTTCCAGCTTCTCATGCCCAGCCAGCAAGAAGCCTGGAGGGGCACAAGAAGTTGGGAGGGGACACAGCCAGGGCAGCTGACCCAAACTGGCCAGAGGGGTATTCCATACCATGTGATGTTATGCCCAGTATATAAACTGGGGGGACTTGGCGTGGGGGGATCGCTGCTCAGGAACTAACGGGGCATCGATTGGCGAGTGGTGAGGAATTGCATTGTGCATCACTTGTTTTGTATATTCCAATCCTATTATTATTATTGTCATTTTACTATTGTACAGTTATCATTATTAGTTTCTTCCTTTCTATTCTATTAAACTGCCTTTATCTCAACACACAAGTTCTACTTTTTTTTCCCCAAATCCCTCCTCCATCCTGCTGGGGGGGGGATTGAATGAGTGACTGCGTGGTGCTTAGTTGCTGGCTGGGGTTAAACCATGATAATAGGTCAGATGAATTTTATCCTGACAGTGCTGCTTTCCTTCCAAGGCTTTTGAAGGAGCCCAGATTGATGAGCTGGGATAGGACACCTGCATTGTAGATAAGTGAATTGGATGAGATGCATTTCCATAAGCCATTTGCAAAGGACAGCTTAGGAGTCCTATGTCTACTTTTCAGAAGAGACGTAATTGTGGATCCCTGAGGTTCTTGGTATTTAAAAAAAAATAAATATTCTACTCTCTGAGGATAAGCTAATCATTCCACTCACTAGGTATATTGGGTCCCCACAAACCTGCCTCCTGAAACTAATGTTATTTTGAGTAATGCTTTAAAGAGACACAGTATCCAATGCTGGTGACACATTCTTCATGCAGAAGAAATGAGAACTTTTTAAGGGTCTTTAATACTTGGAAAGTGCAAACACCTAAGGAAAAAAGCACATTTGTCAGAATGAGAAAATACATTCAGCTAGAAGTAATGAGCAGAGAGATTGGGCTGATTCCTTCTCTAGTATATGTCAGATATATTTATCAACTTGCAGTATATTCTGCCTAAGATTCAAGCTTAAAAAGGAAAATTTTAGCAAACAAGAAAAGTTTTATCACAAAAAGATCTGTTAAGCTTTGGATAGCATTTTTGTTTGCCAGTCAATAACAATATTAATTTTAACAATACAACTTTTGTAAAAGATCAATTTTGCTTTAGCAAATAGAGGGACAGGTTCTGTAATGTTAATGACTGACTTTGAACCCATCAAACAGGCTTTAAAGTGCCATTACTTCTCTGCAATGTCATTAGAAATTTGTGCAGAAGGAAACTGGTGTAAGGTGAATTTGTCATTTGTATTCAGTGTAAAAGAAAGCAGAACAGTCAGTGATACTTTCAATTTGGCAGGTCTCTTTCCTAATATATCATAGACTATTTTTGAAAATGCAGCAAATATTTTAATCCAAATTGGTGCCACATTTTAGTACCTGAAAGATAAGATTGAAGACTATCTGACGGAGAAATGTTAGCTGAGTACAATCTGTTTGTCTGTAAAATGAGACATCAAAATTCTATGCTCTACCTTAGTTAAGCAGGGTACAAGCAGCCTCACTCTCCCTCTGGAGTGGACAGACAACCTATTGAGATCCAAGTACTGGAAGTAGCTAAGAAGTTTCTGAATTAAAAGCCCCATCTCCTCTATATTTCATTGTTCTCAGTAGATCATTATCAGAGTTGCATTACCCAGGGAGAGGTAGCATTGTGTCATTTCCATACCTAACTCCACATCATGTATTATTGCTTTCAATAGTGAATTGAAGAAGTGGACAGTACAGGCAGGGGTCCCTGCTCATCTGAAAGGAATTAAATCTTTTAACACTAATGCTGCTGCAAGTATTTATTTTCATCCTTTTGAACTAGTTTAGTTGAGTCAGTTAATTACGCTTTAGTTTTATAGTTAACACATATGCTAAGAGTTTTGCTTTATCAGTTATGGTTTATAAGAATTAATGTTATTTCTCACATATATAGTAAGTTCTACTGGTTCAACTGTGAATACATGTGATGCTGAAAATATTACTGAAATGGGCTAATTATTAATCACAGAATTGTTGAGAATGGAAGGAATGTCTTGACATGACATCTAATTCAACCTCGCTGCTCAGGCAGGGTCAGATAGTGCAGGTTGCCTGGGACCATGTCCAGCTGAGTTTTGGATATCTCCACAGATGGAAATGCTATTTTTTGGCATTGGGCGTGGATCTGATGTGCTTAGTGGGCCATACACCAGTACTTATATGTACTGCTATATAGTGTCTGCAAGTATCTCAGTGGTTTTCAGGTGGGAAGGAGAAGGAAGGCTCATGGTAGCTACCTGTGTACAAGCACCAAAGAATTGCTGAAAACTAGTAGCAGGACAAGCTGCTTTGAACTCTACTTAGTCTGTAGTACTCCAGCATGATTGGCATTATTGGGAATGATCCAGTGCGTAGAAATATGTGAAACAAAAATAAAGCCAAACAATTGAGGGAAGTTTTGAGGGGCAATGAAAAGTAGAAGAAAGTCAGACAGTGGTCAGGGAGACCTGAGTATCTGTCAGTTCCAAAGGATAATAGGATTTTAGCAGATGGATATGCTTGTCCACTCTTTTGAAACTATGTTTATTTTTCTGATGCTGTACTTTAATTAATGAATAAGAAAAGAAGATAACTTATTAACAAGAGGTGGTTTGACCAGTATATACCATCTTTCATCCTTCCCCAAAGGGCAGGACTGCAAATACTCCAACTGTCTCAGACTCAAGGAAGCTGCTGTAACACAGAGGACAATGTAGCTGAGATGTCAATACGCAGAGGGCTTTGATCTAGAAAAGCACTTAAGCATGCAGTCTGAATTTGACTAAATGAACTACTGAAAGTCTATTTAAATCAGTGGGGATTATAGATGTGCCTGATTTCTGATGTGCTTAAATACATGCTAAGCACTGAGGCGGTGTTCCCAGTCAGTGAACTCTTGAAACTTCTGAGGGACCCTACAAAAATACAGTGGTCCTCTCACAGGCAACCTCTCCACTGGAGACTTATCTCTCCTTACTAAGCTGGTAAACTGGGGATGACAGTATTGCCCATTTTTCATCCTTTGTCTGAAATCAAGGTTTCTCAGGACAGCAGCACCTCTCAAGCACATAACCTCTGCATACATTGAACAGAATGGGGGTAGTCTCTGCATGGGGATTCTCAATGCTTAAGGAAACATTACTCCAAGCAGCCATTAGCAAAAAAAACCTTCCCTGTAGCTCTAATACACCAACATTTTATTCCCTTATTGAAGTTGGATACTCTTTAACTTATTGTGCTGTTTTATTTTTAGTGTATGGAGAATTTTGAATGTAAATGTGACCTTCACCTTTTCTTTGATAATAACTGCTAAACTACAAATCTACTGTACACAGGAATCAATTCTTATATCCTCACAGTAGCAACTATAAAATAAGGAACATAAAATCACACAGCTAGATACTCAGTAATTACAAATAATTCATCTTCATCTCCAGCCTTCACAACAAAAATATTGGTTTGGGCTTAAGGAGCTGAGGTAGATCAGTAGCTGTGAGCTATTTGAGCCCTTCTTACCTCTTTTGTTCATGCTTCCATCAATGTAAACCAGTAAGTAATTTCTAATTACATAAATAGAACACATTTCCATTGTTAATAATCCAACTTCATTTCTAACAAATGAAATAGAGAGACAACAGTTTAAAATATTTACCAATAGCTGGCTGAATTGAGCGACTTTCTCTAGTTGTTTTGAGTACTACTGAGCAAGCATAAATATAAAGGTACATCCTCAAACAGAAACCAAGGACGGACTGAAATATCCCACTAATCTACCTCAGGCAAAAGCCTGTTTGAACAGATGGGCTTTTCTCTATGCCTTCAGGTTTTGCTGCATTACTGGTGGAAATTAGTTCCAGAGGGGAGAGCCTTCTCTTGAGAATTTGTCATCACCTGCCCCGAGATGTTAAACTCAGTAGTACAGAAGGAAAGAAGCATTTCCCCAGAAAACGGGGACCTAAAGCATCTTAGAGAGTAGCATGAGTTTATTGGCATGTAGTTTGCTGCGGACTCTATTAAGTTGTAATGACATCTTGTGCTGTGACAGCTAATTCTTCCTTTGCAAGCAGTGTGGGAGAAGGTGTCCTGAGCATTGTGCTCACAATTGTTCTATATTCACAGCATCATACTCCAGCCCAGCCAGAATTACCAAAACAGACAGCTAGGAAACCTATGAAATTTCAGCCGCTGAGAAATCTGGATATGAAGATTGGAAATTAGGTTCAGAGAAGCTGCATACTGGCACAAAGCAAGAGAGTAACTAATTTCTGTAAAATGAAAATATTTTTAGTGTTCCAGCTGTCTGTAAGTTTTAATAATTGGTGTTGTATATAGCACCCGTTTGACATAGTCCTTGATCCTGTGAAGACTCATGGGGTTTGGTTATTTGCTTAAAGACAAATATAAGTGGAAGTTTTTGTTGGCCTTTTATGCGCATCTGCCTGACACATTTATGTTTAAGCAGAATTATTTATTTCTTCCTTTTATTTTTTTAATCAAAGTTTTCATTATAAAAACGAGGTTCTACTGTTCATTTTATACAAGTTATTCTGAGTGTGATGTCATTTTAATTAATGGCTTTCACAAAAGGGAAGACCATAATCAATTAGGTCTATATAAAAAAGCATTTTAAAGCAAATACAATCAACACAACTTTTCAGAAAATCAACTGCTTTTCAGTAAATGGTGTATTGATTTTACAGCTTCGCATGCATATTGTGTCACTTAGAGAAAATGTCTATTCCAAGCGTCTGCCTACTCCTTGCGAACACGCATCTGAAAACGTAAATAGTTTGCCAAGGTCTGGTCTAATTTATTTACATTACACGTTGTCAACAGCAGTAGGTGGCAATCACCATGGGACCAAAAAAAAAAAAGGTACTTTGAGAGCAAATATAAAATGGTGAATGAAGATGGTGCTTGCATACAAGATGAAAATGGGCTGTGAATGAACTGGACTGAAAACCAGATGCAATACTTGGGATTGATTCTGACTTTTACTGGATAATTGTGAGGGTGAAACAGTATTTTCAATCTTAGTAGAGTTCACTAGGCATCCTATTTAGGAAGAGTATGGAATTTAAGAGAGAATGGTGCTTTTTTAAGATAATGTGAACTCTGGTCTGGTTGCCTAAGAAATGGACGGCTTGCTACTCTTAGTGATGGGCACAGAAAGATCTACGTTGTCACGTCATGGTGAGTGTGGGGCTGTCAAGTTGTGGGTGCAATCCTGTACTGTGAGATCAAGGAGTGTCTGGACAATGCTCTTAGTTATATGGTTTGTTTTTAGGTAGTCCTGCGAGGAGCAGAGAGTTGGACCCGATGATCCTTATGGGTCCCCTCCAACTTGAGATATTCTATGATTCTATGATTAGGGCATCTGAACCAGACTGACAACGGGGCTGACGGGGCATGACCGGTGGTTTTGTTGCACTTGGCTGAGTACCAGATTTGACAGCAGCAGACGTTACTGAGACTTCACAAATGTCTCCGTGGTGCATGGGGTCAAACCCAGGACTTTTGAAGGTCTTATACAAGTAGAAAAAGCAGAGTGCCCACGTGATGACGATAAGCACTTAAAATGGAAGAAGCTATGATACAAATGTCTGCTGCACCTAATTGAGATCAGGGCTGTGAAAGTGGGGCATATCCCATGTGCCAGTTAAGGGTTCAGGCATCTAAGCTGACAACTATGCTGGAGTGGGGTATTTTTCTCTTATTCTGACCTGTCATTTCTCTTCTGGACATAAGGAACTACCCTAGTCTTTCGGTGCTGGTAGATGGTTCTCTGAGGACATTTTAAGTCAGGCAAAGCTGAGGAGTGGAGCAGGGTATATGAGGTGCTCCAAAGGAAAACTCCCCAGTTTCATAACTGGTGGATAAGCTGACAGAAAGAAAATGTGCATAATTGACCCTTTTTCTGCATACCAGATCAGGTGGGAGCACTAAGATATATTCTGAAGAAATGTTTTGATCATATCCTGTGGGTTAAAAAAATCAAAAAAAGCAGCAGTGAACTCTTGTCAGCTCTCCCAGTTCTCACTGTAAGGGACAGAGCTGCAGACTCCAAGCAAGGCTTAACTTAGTGCCATGCTAAAGAACGATCTCGTTTTAAAACTAGGAAATGGAGGGTTGGTTTTTTCCATAACATGCAGTTTTGAAACCGTACCACTCCACTGTCATGGTCTTTTTTTCTCTCTCTTAACCTCACAATATAGGCTTTATTCTCTCCTCACTTTTTTATCTGCTTTAAAACAAAATGTAACTCTGCTGGCTTTGGCAGACTCATTCCTGAGTTATACCCTGGAGTAACGAAGTGAATGACAACCCAATATGAAACATATGATTGTGCAGAGTGAATTCCATATTGGCCTGCACCCTGCATAATTGCATTGAAGTCAATCTAAGCCATGTAAGTTATTGTAGAATTTTTTGCATGAAAGAAAAAAAATAAAATAAAATGAAAGAGCCCATGTCTAGCTTTGTGTTTTATCCTAAGCCAAATGGGTAGACAGCTGGCATTTGCCAGCCTTCTCAGAAAGAGCCTAAAGGGACCTGTTTGCCAACATTTGATTCCCTGGCAGCAAGCTTTTTGTACTTCCGTTAATTAGCCAGCACAGTGTGTTTTCAGTTTCTCTGGAATACTCTAGCCAAGGGCAGACTCTGTGGACACACATCAAAAAAAAGCCACTAACTCTACAGAAAACCATTGAAGAATCCCATACTCATTGCTTGGAGAATTGGAACAGATGCACTGAAAAGAGGAGTCCAGGAGCACAGATTTTTATGTATGGTTTTATCAGAGTTTAACAATCCTATAGTGGCATTCATTTGACTTGCCAAGCAGAAGGCAATGGTTTCATCTGTATCAGGCACTCAGGCAGAGCAGCTTGTCAGATATTATAAACAAATATGCTACAATGAAAGCATACTTTAATTTGTTAGAAGCAGGGCTAATTTTGTGTCAGAGCAGTCTGAAATATCAGCACTTATTTAATGGAGATATAGATGCATAAGCACACACGTTTTAAGATGCAAGCACCTCCTTCCACACAAAATTAGCTGAACTACTGAACTACTACCCAATAGTACTCTGCTGTTCATGACATGGAAATTCAAACATCCTGTTTAACAATTGTAAAGAACACAAGCTGTGGCAAAAACATGAATATATTTAAGAAAAAGAAAAAAAAGGGATATGCAATTTTTGTTTATTTATCAGAAATTACATCTCTCTAGTACATTAAAATATGATCTCAGTACATTGAAACATAGAAAGCAATACATATGGAATAAAACTTGGCATAAATGTATTGCACAACAGCTGAAATGCCTGCTAAGCTTTCGCCAAGATTCAGACACTTAAAAATGACCAAATCAAGCAAGTCCACTAAATCCACTAAATTTCCCCCAAAATGAGGAAAGTTCAGTGGATTGCAGGAAAATAGTAAATTGCTTTCTACACAGTGAAAGCACACCTGCTAACATTATTGATATGTCAGTGCTATCTGGTTTTCAATGACTGTTATCTGAGCAGCGATGTTCTCTTCAGAGGAATAAATAGGGAGAAAAGAACATCTTGAAAGATTCAGAATCTCTTAAAAAATAATTAGAGTGAAATGGAAGTTTCTAAAAGATGCATTTAATACAATCATAAAAAGAGAAAATTTATTCTGGTCCAGGTCTTCCCAGTGGTCCTGTGAGAAAAGGGTGTGCTTAGTATTCCATATTTCTGACTCCAAAGGAGAAAAAGATCTACTTACTTTTTAATAAAATCCACTTTCCTCTGTATGCACACTTTCAAATACCTGCCTTTTTTTCCAATAATCAGATATTCAATCTGAAGCTACTTTTCAACACATCAAACACAGAGGAGCAGAACGTCACTTGGTGCAAACTGTTCCAATTTGATGCAGACTTTGCATCCAAACTTGATGCCATTGTTCCACTAATTATCATACTCTAATGAATTTACTCCACCTGAAGACTGGTTTCTTGGAAATTATTTTTGTAAGGAATTTTGCAGACAGGGTGAATTTCAGCCACAACAAATGACCATATAACTTTGTGAGAATAGTAATTTTCTAAAAAATAGAGAGTGTGATATATACAAATGTACTTAGCCTTATGTCAAATGGAAAGAGTTACATTATTTCATCTTATTGTATACCTGTCTGAGAGCTAGAGGTGAAAAGCAATATACAGAAGCATACACCATAACAGGCCAATGGACCAACAAATATTTTGACTTTGACAGTGACCTGTAAAAGTGCTTCAGAAGGGGATCTAAGATCTTTGTGACAGACTTAGTGAAATAACATGTCCACAAAAGGAGAAATTTCCCTTATTCTCATCATACTACTGGTTGAAAAGTATGATTTTTAAGTAAAAAAAGGTGCACAAAATCAATAGAGCAATTAACCTAAGAATCATCCAAAACCTGTTCAAGAGAAAGCACAAAACTTAATTTTGTCTTTGTTTTATAAGTAACTTCTATAAATTAAAAAAAAATAATTTGAATTTCTAAGCTTTCAAATAGAGCATTCCTATGAAAGCAATGAGAAAAAAAAAGTCACTTAACTCTATAACAGTTGCTTAACCCTAAGTATTCTGTGTCTTTCTAGACCTAATTTTCCTTCCCCTTGAATGTGCTGTATTAGCAACACTGTCCATTGACAATTACCAGAGTCCTGTCCCTGGAGTCCAGCTGAGGTTGCAGAAACTTTCAGCAAGTTCAGGGACAATGGCCTGAGAGAAACCACAGAGGCTTTTTTCTTTTTAATTTTGCTTCTTTTTTTATTAAGATTTAACTGAGCTTTGTTTCAGAGTAGTGGACTGTGAAACTAGGATAGGAAGATTAGACTTTGCTGGGAAAAAGTTATGTATGAAATATTACTATGACAAGGTTGTGTGGATAGTTTGTGATGTGTGAAATGAAATCCCTACTCAATGTGCCTAGGCAATGCAATTAGTGCTATCCTGGTCAGAGATTTCTTTTTAGAACTGAAAAGATTTGTCCTGAAAAGCAAGTGCCCAATGTATACTTATTTAAAGCCCCACTTTAAAAAAAAAAAATCCTTAAAATATCCTCTCTGATTTATCATTTTTATGTATCTATAATGGGTTAAAGTGAAGAGTCATTTTCAAGAAACTTTTGTGGCTAAGTTCTGAATATCAGGCAAATTCTTGATCAGAATAGTAAATGCAGAAAATAATGAACTTTGGGATTCAGTCACTTTGCAGAGGTGGGGAAACTCAGGCTGACTAGGACATTCCCATTCAATTCAATTTTAATAGAATATACCATCTTAAAAAAAAAATCAATTTCTACAGAAGAAATGTTTTGGGTTTTTTTCTGAAAAAAAAAAAAACAAAAAACCGAAACCCCAAAAAACCCCCAAACCAAACCCAACCAAAAGAACCCAAAACCCAAATCAACCAAAAAAAGAACCTTGAACTTTCTCCCAGGAAAACTGAAACACTGGGTACTAGGCAGGAATCACTTTATCCTGGAAAAGGAAAGCAAAACTGACAAAAAGTTTTCTCATCTGAAAATGTGAATTTTATTTCTTCCCTTCTGATGATGAACTGTAATCTTTTTTTCCTGTTTTCTTCCAATTCATAACAAAAGAAAATGCTTTCAAAAATGGCACTGGTGGAAAACAAATGCATATCTTCCAGCCAAGCATAACCATCAGAAACCATACAAACAGCTCACCAAGACTGAAGCAGACAGGCTGCTTTAGCAGTTAGTCATTCTCGTAACCTTAATATTATTTAAGATAGAGCTACTTATTCCTGGCTTCAGGGCTTGAGTGGTTCATAAAGTTTTGTTCTGACCCTGTGCACAGAGATGAAACCCATATTTACGTTATTATGTCCTTGCTGTATGGACAGTTTAAAGCAATGAGATAAAAAATATTAAAAGCTTCTAATAATTTAAGCCTGTGTCAGAAATGTGCCTGAACCAATTTTCAGATGAAAACAGCACAAAGACTGCACATAGTAGTAAATCGTGGGCTCGGGAAGGTTCCTGGGCACTGGAGTGTGTTGGCTAGGTCATTAAGCTGTTAATATGTTCTTTGGCATGAATTTTGCCAGTCTTTCTGTACAGTTCCCTGGCTGTCAAATATTCCAAAGGTGGTTCCCTATAGCCAGTTTCTACACAGCCACCTTGTATTGAAAGCCAAGACATGGCACTTGGCCTCAGTGTCTGGAAACGTTTCTGGGCATGTGGAATTTACTAGTAGCCAAAATGTCCTGGCTTTTGGCTGTCCAGGTCTCGTGTGTGTTCCATGCCTGTGTCCATGAGGGTAGGCAGAAAACACAAGTTTACAATTATTATCTCTGACTGAAAACATAAAGGGGGTAGAAAAGATGTTTAAAAAAAATAAATTTAAAAGCCTTTAAAAACTGCAAGCAGGATTCAAATCAGGGACTCGGAAAGATAAACTAAATTCCCTTTATTTGCATACTTTTAAATACAATATCATCCTATATGTTTCTTTCTTTTGCAACATCTTCTCAGATACCCAGATGATAAATTATCTACAAAAAAGCATCTTTTTCTTACTGTATATTGCCTAGCTCAGGAGAGCTCTGATTCTTATTAAAATCTACAGGTGGATCACTGCTACTAATAATTCTAATTTATTACAAGTTTAAAGAGTAGTATTATGTTCAAATTAATACAATTGCTTTGTCTGTCTGGACTCTTTGAATTGGGAACTAGATCTCAGGGACTGTGTTCAACTGAACACAAACTGGTCCTCATCTTGGCTGGATCTTCAGGATGCTATCAAAATATGTATTATCAGGAAGTAAAAATTAACAATATTTCTTAGTTTTGATGAAGTTGAGAAGCCAAAACATGAGACAGCTACATAAAAAGAGGGGTCTGGATAAATTAAAATGGGAGTGTTAAAACAGACATGCTGGAGTGTGGTAAGTTTCTAATGACTCACTGGGAATAACCCTGAATTCCAAAAGAGGGGGAAATGCAGTTCAAAGCAATTTAAAAACTGGAAAATGAATAAACATTCAGATGAATCTTGCTTTGGGAATTAATCATACAGTTCTTTGCAAGAAGTAATCCTGCTGAAACTACTACTGTGGAATGGTAATATTTACAAGGAGAAATAGCTGGTTGACATGAGATTACAAACCTTAATCTAACACAGGTTCCTACTGTGGCGTACTTACCAAGTAGTTGAACAAATCTTTTACAAGGGACTATTTGCAAACTGGTGACCTTTTCCTTTTTTTCATTCCCATTTCACTTAAAATATCACTCTAAATATATCAAAGGGACTCTCAGTAATCTGATAGGTTAGAACTACATATTGAATAGAAGAAGCATTGATCTGACAAGAAAAAGAAAAGCAATTTCTTAGAAGTTCTGCTCTGCAAGGATTTTGTGTCTGCCAAGAGTTTAAAAATTGATACATAATGCAAAGAGTAGAACATTCTATCAACAGTTTGTTGCTGGTATAATTATGGTTTTCGTACTTTGCAAATGCTTTACAAACAAAGATTTTGAACATGTAAGCTAGAGCTAGCTGAAATGCTTCTTGATTCAAGTGATATTCAACCTAATTGAGTGCAAAATAAAAGCTCTTTGCTTAGCTTTTTTTTTTTTTTAATCAAAAAAATATCAACCTTTCTTAGGACAAAAAAAAATTGCTCCAAATGGCTAAAAATTGAAAAACGTTGATTTTTCAAGACCTGAAATGGTTTCATTTGAGTGTCTCTACTGTATCTCAGGGAAATTGCCATTCAAGCCATCACTCTCATAGGACCATTTCCTGCAAAATGCCTAACAGTCCTATAACTGGCAATGAATGAAACTCTTTCACTACCCCTTGATCTTTTCTATATCTTTTCTCTCCTGTAGCCTCTGTTGGAGGCTTTCGCCTCAATGAGTTATATGGGAAAGCCTGGTTGGGTAGACTACATGTGCTAAACCCCATACAAACAAACCTTAACTTCAACAGTCAAGATCTCACTAGAGGACACAAGTCTTTTATGTATAGCTGGCTACTGAAACTGTCTGCAGGTCCCATCACCTGAATAACACGTAGCAAATAGACTTCAATGTCTTCGCTAAATCAGAAACTGTCTTCTGCTTTATGAATTTTATCTGCAGTTGTAGAAATCACTATGAATTATACAAATAGCAACAGAAAAGAACTCTGCTTCTGCTGCAGAAGAACTTAGTTTGGAAGGGACCTCAGCACATGATCTAGTCCAAACCTCTGCTTAAAGCAAGGCCCACTTTGAAAAGGTTGCTCAGGACCTTGCTTGATCAAGTTTGAAAATCTCTGAGGGTGGAGATTCCACAAAATCTCATTATTGAACCTTTTCCCTAATACTTAATCAGAATTTCCCATGTTGCAGTTTGTGCCCGTTGCCTTTCATGTGCACCTCTGAGAACGGTCTGGCTCCATCTTCTCTGTATCTTCCCATTTGACAGCTGAGGACAGCAATCCCACCCCCCTGGGCCTTTGAACTGAATAAGCTGCACTGAACAAACCCAGTTCTCTCAGCCTCTCCTTGTACAGAAGTAGTAAGGCTTTTGCCTCAAAAGTCATGACAAAGAAATCAAAGGAGCACCAGAGCCTTAAGAATTTTAGTCATTTCTTCAGCAGATTGTTTTCCTTTGGCTTTCCCCCCCCCCCATAAAAAGCTGTTTAAGGAGAAAAAGGTGGAATCCTACATTTCCTGATGAGCTGTACATCTCAAAAAGAGAATGGAAACATTTTAAATAAGAAGGCTTCTCCAAGCTAAAATTATCACCAAAATTAAAATAAAATAGTAGTAATAATAATAATAGTTAATAATAATAAAAAAATAAAATAAAATAAAATAGATTAAATAATAGAAAGAGGGAGAGCAGGAGCAAGAGTAGGGATAATATCATTCAGTCCTAAGAATTCTCCCATACTACTTACATACAAAGTATATACAGATAATGGAATACATTACAGGGCCTATGACATTGTATGTATCTGGCATATCTCTGAAGATTCAAAATATAAACCAGCGGAAGTCTGCTAAATGAGCTGGAGAGTTGTAGGAGGATCGACAGGATTCTGGAGCTCCATGTCCTTCCTCAGCAATCCAGAGAGGATACTTGCCCATCAGAAGGATGGTTTGGAAACTAAGAAGTTTTGATCTTCCCAGGCTTAACTGATTGCAAGGAAATCTTAAAGTGAATCTGGTTAATTTGTTCTATTCTTCTGCCAGAGCTACAAGCAAACCATAATACTGTATTGTAAACCCTTACTTTTTATAAACCCTATTGAATTAATGTAACTTGCCAACTTGATGTACTTTCGGTTTGTCCTGTGTGTTCATTAGAATGGCTTGAATGTGGAAACGTGATTTGTTGAGGTCTTTTTTGTGATTTCCCGGTGCTGAATTTGGTGTCAAACTGTGCTAGCTGTGTTTCACAGTTACTTTAACGAATACTGAGTATTAACAAAGCATGTATGGGACTCCTGCAATTTTCACCCCTTTCATTTAAAATAAAGCTGTCCTCATCATATGAGTTGGACAAAAGATTATTTGTTTTATTTCAGTACTTTCACATGTAAATAATCTGAATTTCCTGAAATGGGCACCCAAAAATATGAGAAAAAAAAAAAAGATGCTAATACAACAAGAATGACAAGTGAACCACTGATGGGAAAAAAATGACATGTTAATAACTTCTGAATTGTGTGTTTGCAAGTGAAGGATTTGAAGGTAACAAGTCCATGAAAGAACTTAACAATGTGCACTGGGTAATGCTCATGTTCTTAAAGATAAACTCACACTTTAGTAAGATAGAATAAAATAGTTACACTCGTGTATGAGTTTTTCACACGTAGATGTCTACTTCCAGGAAAGCAGCATAGTTCTCTGAACAGAGGATGCTAGTTGACTGGAAACCTGGCTCACATCAGGTACCTCAGGAAGGCACTGAGGTGTCCTGACCCGTGAAGCGAACTTCGCCTCTTGTCCAACACAATCACCAAATTTCTTTCTACGGTGTTTTGAAAGGGACAGTACTTTGGAGAGCAATTCACCCTGCCTCTCTCAGACTCTTGTTTTAGGATGGAATTAATCAGTTTCTGAAGATGTCGTTCTTTTCCATCAGTGGTAGTTTAGAGTAATATCCAATTTTTATACAGCTGAAATTAAATGAGGTTTATTCCATCTCCAGTCTGTGTTTGTTAAAACAGCTAGTAGCGTGGGCTTGTGGTGCTTGTGAATAGTACAACATGGAACTCTGAGGTTTTTCTAACTTATGCTAATGGATTGGTGAATTAAACTAATCCCCAGTTTTGGGGGAGCCCAGGCTGAAGGGAGAAAGGAAAGCTTCTGAACTAAACCTCTGGGTCTGTGATAACAGAGAGAGAGAGAGAGAACAGACATTTATTTTTATTTTATATAGGTCACTGCCTTTATATTATAAATTCCTGAGGTCACTGACAATGGGGGACAGATTTTAACTCATGCTAAGAGGTTTAACATCTTAGTACCACTCCCCTGGGCCTCACTACTTTTAGCTTTTTAGCATTCAGACTTTGTTTTTTTGCTTGTTACTTTTTTTTTCATATTTGTTTATTAGCGTAGCAAATGTGTTTGTAGTACAAAGCTTACTATTCCTTTCATTGTGTTTCAGGATTGTCTCTAAGGTGTCTATAATTATGTGAAAACAAACTTCTTTTAACAATTCCTGTTTCAAGAACATGCAGCATTTTCTAAAACTGAAGGTTCCAAAGTGACTAGTGTTTTTTGAGTGATAAATTACATGACTTTTGCATTATACATTTTACAGCATACCTTGTTTTGTGTTGCTGAAAGATAAGATTGTCTTCTCTTTTAAAATATATATTTTTAAGATGCATGAATACATAAGGGAAGAACATAGGTTTGGAATAATTATCTGCTGTTTTAAGTTGTGCCCATGTCTCATTTTTAAAAACTGTTGAAAGATTATTTCCCATGGCATGTTGCCTGAAGTACATTTTCTTTTAAATGCAGATTTAAATAAACAGTGGCTTTTTTCCCATGCAGTCTTTTAAGAAGCTGCCAGAGTCCCTAACAAAATGTCTTCACCTCTGCCTAAAATTGTAAATACTTAGGGAGCAGCCAAAATAGCAGTAGAGCATTTACTGCAGTAAATATAAGCTGAAGCATTGTTATTATAAAAGGAAAAATATTTATTAAAAGGTCTGACTAAAATAAATGGTCATGCTGTAAAAGTTTGATTTAATCTAAAATAAATAAATTTATCTAAATATCATTATGGGTACTATAAACAAAGAAAACCTAGCTGTGAGAAAAAATATAAATTGACAAACTATACCTTCAAAAATGAAATTATGATATACATCTGAAGATAAAAAGCAGATGGATGGTCCAGGCATATCTGACCTACCCACTGTTGTTGTTATGTTACCTGCCTACTTTGAAAAATATTAAAATACATAAAATATATATGGTAATTTGGTTTGGTAGATAGTGTTTGCCTGCCCAGCCTCAAGACTGGAGCATTGCATCATTTTCAAAGAAAGTAGATTAGAAATAGCAGCATGTCTCTCTCTCTCCCTCATTCATCCTGCTCTTATCAGCAAAGCCTTGATTAGGTTAAAGGGTTTGTGTGTGTTTTAAAATTATTCAGGAAAAATAAATAACTCACATCTCTGAGATCTGATCCAAAATCCATTAAAGCCCCTGAAAAGACTTAAATGATCTTTGGGTGGGGCAATATCTGTTCATAAGGTTGTTTCACAGTGACTGATCCAGTCTGTCTAATCCTACAGACTAATCTTGCTTGCTCCACCTACTGTCTGTTCTCCTGTCTAATGGCTGGAGTTTGCATAGTTTCGGCTGAAGGTAACCATAATGACAAATGATGAAATTCCCATGAAAGTCTTGAACTAAGCTTTGTAATTCAGTAAAAATAAAAGTTTTGAATATTCATACTGAGAAATTTCATGCTAACTGGACTACTGCATTTCATAATGATGGATGGCTTCTTTTGTAAAATATTCAAATACTGTGATATTAATGCACACAACCCTTATATATCATACTATGCCAAAAAAACCCAAATCTTCTCAAAGCCCCCCCCCCCCCCCAAACC
>NW_010972972.1:2366064-2568057 GCF_000737465.1 Haliaeetus leucocephalus | reverse complement strand
CCCAAACCCCCCCCCCCCCCCAAAAGCAAAAAAACCAAGAGCTTCTCAATACTCCTAACATGCAACAACATGCTTAAAATGACTGCTGTGCTTTTCTGCTAGGTAATGTCAAGAGACACACTTTCCTGCTAGTTTGGTTATAACCACATCTTAAGAAAAAAAACTTTCTGGATTTTCTCTGTCAGAATTATTCCCAACAGGACAAGTCAACATATATCAGAAACAACACTGCAAGTCAACATGTAAACTCTGGAGATATCCTTCTGAGTACTGTAATAAGAGAAGACTAAAAAATTGGTATAAATCTGAAGTCAACCTCAATCGTTAAAGAAAACTTAATTTTATAATTTTCAGCAGTATCGCTGACAAGTTTAAGAAAAGGCTTTTAAACAAGGAAGTCCATATTCTAACTTTGGAATTACCAACTTTTTACTGGTGTCTTAGATGATATGCATGATTTTTGATGTTCAAAAGTTGTAAATCAAAATTCAGGTCTGAGGGCACCTTAGACTGACATAAATAGCAGTCAACATGATATAATGAGGTTACTTCTTCTTGAGTGGAGATAATGTGAATAACAAGAAAATCATAAAGCCGGTAATGCTTCAAGGTCTTTACTTGCTTTTTTTGGACACACTTATTCTTCTAATGCCACCAAGAACTCATGTTTCTCTCTGTCCTGTATCTACAGGCGTGGGGTTTTTTCTTTTTATGTTCCTATCTTCCTTTTTATTGGTGATTATATTAATTAATTACTGTTTGGACACAAATAACACTGTTACACCATCCCAAGAAGAATGCTAAGCTTATTTTTGGCATAAGAAGGAACATAAGGTCCAGATCACATACTGGATGGTTCCCAGAAGGGTGACCAGGAAGAGAAAAAAAGCTTCTTTTCCTAACTCCACTGCTCCTCTGCTTACACCAAGCTAAGACAGACATTCTAGTGGCACCCACTGCAGCCAGACTATTGGGGGTTTTTTGTTTTGTTCTTTCTCTAGACAGTGGAGGATCTGGTATCCTTCTCTTTTTCAGCAGTTTGGTGTTAAACTGTCCTTCACAGAATCACAGAATGGATGGGATGGAAAGGCACCTCTGGAAATCATCTGGTCTAACCCCCTGCTCAAGCAAGGTCAGCTAGGTTGCTCAGGACAGTGTCTAGTCAGGTTTTGGGTACTTCCAAGGATGGAGACTCCACAATCTCTCTAGGCAACCTGTTGCAGCATTGACCACCTTCACTAACAAAAAAAAAAAAAAAAAAAAAAAAAGAAAAAAGAAAGAAAAAAAAGGTTCTTTCTCATGTTTAAGTGGAATTTTCTGTATTTCAAATTGTGCCCATTCCCTTTTTCCCACTCACTTGGCACCACTGAGAAGGTTCCAGCTCCATCTTCTTTATTCCTTCCCACCAGGTATTTATACACATGGATACGATCCTCCTGAGCCTTCCCTGCTCCAGGTTAAAGAACCCCAGCTCTCTCAGCCTCTGCTCATATGAAAGATACTCCAATCCCTAAATCATCTTTGTTGCCCTTTGCTGGACTTGCTCCCATATGTCCATGTCTGTCTTGTACAGGGCAGCTCAGAAAGGGACACAACGCTCCAGATATGTCTCACCAGGGCTGAGCAGAGGGGAAGAAGCACCTCACTCATCCTGCTGGCACTTTTCTGCATAATCCGCTACAGGAAGGTGATGTCTTTGCCACAAGCGGACATTGCTAGCTGATGTTCAAGTTGTTGTCCACCAGGACCCCGGGTCCATCTCTGCTTTGCAGGCTGCTTTGCAGCTGGTCGGTCCTCAGGTACGTGAGGCTGATCTTCCTCATGGTCAGGATTTAATTTTTTCCCCTTGGTGAACTTGAGGTTCATTTCAGGCTATTTCTGTAGCCTGCCAGGTCCTTCTGATTGAGAGCATGACCATGTGGTTTATCAATGGCTTTTCCCAACTTTGTATCATCTATAAACTTGCTGAGGGTGAACTGTGCCCCATCATCCAGGTCATGAATGAAGGTGAAGTACTGGCTCCAGTACCAACTCCTGGGGTATACCAGTGGTGACAGACCTCCAAGTGGATTTTGTGCCACTGATAACAACCCTTTAAGCCCAGCAGTTCATCCAGTATTCAGTTCATCTCATTTTCCACTTATCTGGTCCATACTTCATCAGTTTGTCTGTGAGGGTGCTAAGGAAGGCAGCGTGGAAAGCATTGCTACAGTCAAGATGAACAACATCCACTGCTGTCTCCTCTTCTTGTCATCTATATTCAAGACTGCTTAATTGAATTCCTGGCTGTGCCATACACTTGTGATCTTGTCAAGATAACTATTTAAGAAAATTCAAGTATTTTTGTGATATAGGACATATAAGTGTTCAGAAAAGTATTTTGCAGGTTAACTGGATTGCATGAATGGTATATGTTTTCAGCATATATCTGCAAAGGTTTGAGAAGTGAGATTCAAGACACTTTATCAATGCATATGCTGCTTTGATCACAATTCATACCGCTTTGAGGGTAAATATCTCACTATAATGAGATGACAGACTTCTTAATGTGTGCTTTTTAGGAAAACAAATTTCTGTAAGATAAATATCTCTCTAAACCTACCATTACGAATGTGCACTAATGTATACAGCAGAATGAATACATTAAGAACAAAAATATGTCACTCATACCCCTCTTGTCTCTTTTTTCACTTTCTTTTTTAACATGGCAAGGCAAGCAGATTGAATAGGCCTGTAACTCTGTTCCCTTGTGTGATCTTGTTTTTTATTTTCACATACATTTTACTTGAGATTGCTCGTAATTATAGTGCTAGAATAATTTATCTTCTTTGAAAACGTGCTGTATTATGAAGCAGTGTGGAAATGTATAACAAGAAGAGTTGAGTGCTACAGAAAGTAAAAATGACTGTCAATATTGATGGTATTAGCCACAACCCTTTTTCTCTGAACATCTTTGATTATCCTTATTTGAAGAGCAGTCAAGATACAGAAGATCAAAATCTGGTCTTAGTTACACTGATTTAAATGCAGGGTAACTGCACTGCATTTAAGTGTTCTTAACAAAAGAGCTGAATTTTAATTTGGTTTCCAAATACAAAAAATGTATTTCACCAGCAACCTGCTAGGGTGAGGCTTTGGGATTTTTTTTTTTTCTTCCTACTCCTTTGATTCATTCCTTCAAAGTATGTTTATTTATGCATTCTTTTATAAATGCAATCACAGCTCATTTTGCATTTCTCATTGGGATATCATTTAAGCATAAGTCAAGCTCGGCCACATACAGTCAGATGGTTTAATAGAAAAGATTACTTAAATACCAAAAGAACTGATTAAAACAAAGCCCTGGTGGATTTCTCAGTAAATATTTTTAGAATATTACACATAACTTATAATGTTTTGTTAAGAACTGTAGACATTGATGGGCTGTGGGACAGATTAGGTTCACCAATCCAGGCACAAAACGGCGGACAAAATAAATCCCTGAACCCAGATGCCTGTTTACATAGACCGGAGCCTTTATTCTCTTATCCTTTCATTGGCAGGACCTGCAATATCACTTCATTTTTTGTTCCTTCCTATATATGGGAATTTCTGCTTCTCCAGGTGATGGTCCAGGGGTCCTGAGTCCATACACTAGCACAACCAGAGAACTGTAAACTTGCCCTACCAGTTCTAGCTCTAGGGAAGAGCAAAATTCACGTCGCCGCTGTGTGACACAAGGTAGCTGGTAAGACCACAGGCAGCTGCAGAGCAAGGTTATACAGCACATGTCGGTATTTCGGTTGGTTTCAACAATACTCCCATCTAGTAGCACCATCTGCAGCCAGCCCAGGAGGAAATTACTGAGCAATGTTATCCACACAGAGTTCAGTGCTGGTGCATGCACTTTTCAGAACACATGATTTATTGAGCCTTTTGCTGGAAAACCTGTCAAAATATACCCTCACTCTTCATGTTTTGAGGTTTCTCTTCAATTCTTCTATCATCTTTTATGTACAAAAATTACTACGGACATAGATTTCAAAGCAGAAGAAAAGACATACACCCATTGGGGGTGTTGGCCAACAGCTGGCTATTGAATATGAGCCGGCAGTGTGCCCAGGTGGCCAAGAAGGCCAACAGCAATGGCTATGTGAAGGCAAGATGTAAAATCATGACAGCCTTTACAACTGGCTAATGAATTCTGGAAATCTTCATGAGAACACAGACATCATCTTGCATCCATGAAGGAAGAACAACAGAAAATAAGAGCTACAAATTTTTGTACAAACTTTGTAGACATAAGTAGCTCAGAGATCATTGAAGTCTTCTTTTATGTTTAGACCTTGTGTCTTGAAAAAGGAGGAAGGGAGACACACAGTTACCAAAACATGATTATTGCTGAGAGTTTTGGATGATGTCTCATCAAAATCTTGCCTTCCAAAAAAAATATAGGAGGAGAACAAATTATTTCTTCTGATGATATTTTTCTGTTGGTTATTTTTATGATGATACAAACTTGTAGCTCATGCAGTCCCCTATCATCTTTGCACATTGAGCTTTTACTTAGTTTACAAAAAACTGGCCCTGCAAAATCTGCTTGGCATGAATGAAAAAACTGTGGATGTGTTGATGTACAGAAACTAGATTATTACCTGCAAGACTACATCCATGTTTTCAATTGAGTTAATGGAGGGGTAAAACTATAATGTTATAGATAAATGAGAAAATTTGGATTGCTTGCTTCTATTAGTAATGTAATATAAGGTACTGTCATGATAATGTAACAAGATGTCCTGGTTTTGGTTGGGATAGAGTCAATTTTCTTCCTAGTAGCTGGTATAGTGTTATGTTTTGGGTTCAGTATGAGAAGAATGTTGATAACACACTGATGTTTTCCGTTGTTGCTAAGTAGTGTTTAGACTAAGTCAAGGATTTTCCAGCTTCTCATGCCCAGCCAGCAAGAAGCCTGGAGGGGCACAAGAAGTTGGGAGGGGACACAGCCAGGACAGCTGACCCAAACTGGCCAGAGGGGTATTCTGTACCATGTGATGTCATGTCCAGTATATAAACTGGGGGGAGTTGGGCAGGGAGGGATCACTGCTCAGGAACTAATTGGGCATTGGTCAGCGAGTGGTGAGGAATTGCATTGTGCATCACTTGGTTTGTATATTCCAATCCTATTATTAATGTTGTCTTTTTATTATTGTTATTATTTTCTTCCTTTCTGTCCTATTAAACTGTTCTTATCTCAACCCACATATTTTACTTTTTTTTCCCCAATTGTCTCCCCCATCCCACTGGGTGGGGGAGAAGTGAGTGAGTGGCTGCGTGGTACTTAGTTGCTGGCTGGGGTTGAACCACAACACAATAGCAGTGCAATAATAAGAACTGATATAAACTTGATAAAATAAGTAATTTGAAAATCAGAAAAGTTCTATCCTTTGAGGAATTAACCAAATATAGCTAAGAAATTCTTTGGAGAAAGAATGAATATATAGAGTCAACACATTAAAAAAAATAAATAAATAAAGTTCCTTGAAGTTTCCCTCAAGGCTATGTTTAATAAATCAGACTGTAAATATGAATGTAGTTAGCAGAGTTACAGTGATTTTGTCCTGTTTTTCCCTATTTTATATCTTTATTCGATACATCAGATTTGATTTTATACAAAAGTACTCATAGATTGTTTACCGAAGTTACCCTTTGACTTCCTATAATAACTCCCACATAACTGGTTAGACATTCATTTTGCGAAGTGCTTAATTGGCTTTATCTAATCTGAATGTAATCAGACAGTCAACAGAGCAGAGGACTCTTTTAACCAAAAGGTCTCCCAAAGAAGAGATTATCTGTGCTTCAGCACAGCTTCATTAGGGTTGCCATGAGATTTCCTAGTGTGGAAATGGACTTCTGGTTAGGGAAGAAAATCAGAGAAAACTTATTTTAAAAACTGTCTGCCATGAGATTAAAAAATAAGTGTCCCTAAGCTGAATGATGTATGGCTGCAGTCACAGCCAAATAAACTGTTATAGAAGTTGCAATCCTGTTTCCTAGAAACAGAGCAAGTCATGTAAACTACCTTTGGATACTGGTTTCACCTGGAGTTGTTTTGTGGCCTTGGCCCAGGAGAAATCTTATTTTCTCTAGTATACATTTCTAGAGAAAAATTCCTTTATTCTACTAGAACTTTTTTCCATTTCACTGGGAATGGTGGGGGTTTTTAGGCTCTAGGTATTTAACAACTACGTTATAAAATGAAAACTCCCAGTTAGAGTGGAGTACTAGATCCTAACGCAGGAACAGTACAGACCTGTCTACTGATAACACCAGTGGCAGCAGAAGCGGTAATCTGAGCAGGTCAGGGAACAAGGCTGTCTCAACCATGTTAAACTGTCACAATTATCTTCACACTGTCCTCTTTCAATGAAAGAATCATCTTTATTGCATGCAGAAGATATGGGAAGGCAGTGGAACAAAAAATGATACAGTACTTGTACTAAATTGCATTCCATTGAATCTAACATAGCAAGAACATAGAAACTGAGCAAAAATCAGTTCTGGAGTAATGCATGTGTTATTCCTTGTTCTGTGAGAACAAGAAGCAAATTTGGATTTGACAGTACCATTCTAGGTTCGGTTGTGATCCTCCCAAAGTCTTCAGGTGAGATAAGCAACTAAACGCTTCTATAGTTCTTCAATATGCAAGACCTGAATTTCCAAATGCAAAACTTCCAGCTGTGATGGTACTTGGCAGAGATAACCGGACCTACTTTTTTCCCATCTCCCTAGGTGTCGTGGTTTAACCCCAGCCAGCAACTAAGCACCACGCAGGCGCTCACTCAATCCCCCCCCACCCATGGGATGGGGGAGAAAATCTGAAGAAAAAAGGTAAAACTCATGTGTTGAGATAAGAACAGTTTAATAGAACAAAAAGGAAGAAACTAATAATGATAACTGTACAATAGTAAAATGACAACAGTAATAAAAGGATTGGAATATACAAAACAAGTGATGCACAATGCAGTTCCTCACCACTCGCCAATCGATGCCCTGTTAGTTCCTGAGCAGTGATCCCTCCCTGCCCAACTCCCCCCAGTTTATATACTGGACATGACATCACACAGTATGGAATACCCCTCTGGCCAGTTTGGGTCAGCTGCCCTGGCTGTGTCCCCTCCCAACTTCTTGTGCCCCTCCAGGCTTCTTGCTGGCTGGGCATGAGAAGCTGGAAAATCCTTGACTTAGTCTAAACACTACTTAGCAACAACTGAAAACATCAGTGTGTTTTCAACATTCTTCTCATACTGAACCCAAAACATAACACTATAGCAGCTACTAGGAAGAAAATTGACTCTATCCCAACCAAAACCAGGACACTAGGAAGGACACTATGTTAGTACTGCCCATTTAGTCTGAGTATTCAGCTCTTTGACATAAGAGAAGAGGGAAAGAAATTTCAAAATCCTGAAAACTTCTGAAATGCTTTAGAGCATCCTGTGAAATATTGATGGCTGCCTCACAAAAGCTTGTTCACAGTGTGTTAAACTCTGAATACTGAACAATGAATCTCCAACCCCCCCCAGCAAAATATTAAATAAAATATTAACAAGCCGCTAGGATAATAAATACATAAAAATAAAAAGAAGTACTAATTTATGTAAAAGTTATTTACCTGATACTGTACAGTCATGCAGAGCTCCAAGTCACTAGAAAAATGGTGTGAGGAAGTGAGTAAAATGTGAGAGCACAGGAATGTCCTTTCCAAACAAGATCAGGAGTTTGTGTATTTGTGTATTCTGTTTTACTGTGTCAAATGGCAAGTAACTGCAGAAGAGCCTAAGAATAAGACACAAATATGACAATGTTTTCACAGTATATTTCCCTAGTGATTTCAAATAATCTATGGCTTGGAGAGTTTTTGAGCTAGTGCTATCTTTTATTTATTAGGTCTGGAGAGATTTCTTTTCTTATTAATCTAATTGCTTTTTCAACACACATAAGCTATTGGCACAAGTTTCTGTGGCACAGAGTTCCACAGCTATGCTATATTTTTTCTTATTGGCACATCTGGTTTGCTTTAACTTGGCTACTGAGTAAGATCACCTAGATTTAGTTATTTCACATCCATTTTTCTATATTCGTTACGATTTCATGGTACTCTATCATGCACATACTCCATGGGCTCATCCAGTCCGGAAAACTGTGGGCAGTTTAGTCCCTTTTGACTATTCACTATTTAAAATTGGAAGCTATTCAGTACTTGGGATTGACTCAGTCCCCTTTGGCTTTATCTGAATTTACAAGAAGCCACACAGCATCTGCAATGCCTGTCTCACAAATGAGTTCAGTAAGGCACAAGCAATCAGGGAATTTCACTGTAATAGATAGCAGAACATTCTGAAACTGGGAGATGCATAAATATAATAATGAATAAAAATACACAAAACCATACACACACCTAGGAGATGAAATGGGACTTTGAAATGCATCACATAGTTCCTAAGTTTTGTAAGACCAACCAGACCTTCTGATCAGCACTGCAAATAGCTTTCTCTTTGTAGTGCCTTAAAACATCTCATATTGGTTAAAATACAGAGACATCTTAGCTTGAGAGACAAATCATTTCACTACGTTGATTCTTATTTAAATAAGGGACACTGAAGTGTAGAATTCAAATGTTTTTATGACCAGCTTTGGATCTGAGATTAGTTCTTAGGGGAAAATCCTGACTTTTACTCCTTATTCATCTTGCAGGTTCATGGAATGAAATTAAAAAAAACAATAGAAATATGTTTACTGCTTTGAATCTATGGAAAAATAATGCATGTTTGCCACCTTCTGCACTGCTCCTAACCAGATCATCCAAACATGGACTCTCTCAGTTTTGAACCATGTGGTTAGGCACTTGCAGGATACTTGGATTGTCTTGAAGTTCACTGGAAGAATTTTACCATCATTGATGTGGTCATGTAAAATGTGCCACCTGGTTGAACTCAGTATGAACTTGGAGCTTTTTACTAAATCTTCGCTTTGGGGGAAAATCAGAGACATAAAACTTGAAAAGGATTTATAAATCATAACAGATTTAAATATGACAGCAGGATTTATAAACTTGATTATTATGGCAGGATTTCAGAGCACATTTATAACCTATATCAAATATATCTCAAGAGTAAAATAAAGTGAGGTAGCTGAAGTCTCTCTATTTAGGGATTTTTAACATGATTTGTAGACCTGTCATTGAAATTGTCTGTCTTACTTGAGAAGCCAAAGAATGGCAGATGAGTCTGTGGATTTTTAAATCCACTTTGGAATGAGTCAACTGTTTTAGAAATTATTTGAACTAAATATGATCTTTAAAATAAAAGTTTGTCAAGTAAAACACTCCTGCAGATTTATTCAGAAGATTTATAAATCAGAACTAAGAAAATCTTTAAGAAAAACATGCCCTGAAAACGTTTAGTGTTTAAATGTTCCTATGTTTAAAACTATCTGGCTTGTTTCTCCAATCATGTCTTAGGTTGAGACAGAAATAAATCCTCTTAAAGACTGAATGATTCTGAAACACGTACGGATTCACTCCAGTTACAGCCCAAACCATGAATCCCAGCTTCAGTACAAATGAAATCATGCATTAGGACACTAATTTCATTTAACATTAACTGAGTTCCTGGAATACAAGGGTAGAGAGACCAAATATTCTCTAACCACTTGTACAAACACTTCATGCTGCCATTCCTATATGGGCTTGTAGACTTTGCATATAACACATCTTCTTACCCTACTTTCGGTATTGATTCTTTCTTATGAAGGCAATGGGCCCTATTCTCCAGCAGTTTAAGGTCAAGTCTCAGCAGGGCTATGAGGAGGTGAGTGGCCTAAGGAGACCTTATGTTACCATGTACTAAGTCTAATTAATCTGCTGTGGTGCTCTGGTCAAGTCACTTTCTCTGTACCACTGTTTATCTTCTAATTTTTTCATTTCTTTCATCTATTGGGATAAAAAAAAAATCTTTCCCTCTTTAGGGCAGAGGCTGTCTTTCATGCATATCTTGTCAGGACAGAAATGTTCATACACAAAACAAAAATAAACAATTGTATTAAACATTTTGCATTCAACTGAACTTTGAAATGGGTCACAATCTTTGGCTGAGGAATTAGTCTGCTACAGATAAGCTCACTTTCTGCAATAGCAGATAATTCTTATCTTGAACAAGTTGTAATGTCAGCCAATATTATCATTATCACACTTCAAAAATAGGAGATAGCTGAAAGAAAGTAATTTAAAAACAAATAAACTGAACTCAGAAAGTGTGGCAGCAGCCTGAAAGAGTAATTATAGGCCTCTACGGTCAATATTGTCTCTGTATATCTCAGCTGTTTGATTGACTGGTAAAAATATTGTTAGCTACTTCTGTCATTTTAGATTTAGGATTTTTTTTTCCTAATACACTTGGCACTGCCTCATTTGTGTTTCAAATCTTCTTTTTTCTACTGAGATCCTAATTTGGCAAAATAATTAATTGTAGACCAAGGATTAAGCATTTTTTCTCTTTGTTAATAAGTCACAAAAACACTTCTGTGAAGCTGGTTGTGAGCAGAACTGGGTGGGAAATAGTTTCAAACAATGATCCACATAGTCAGGGTAAAACCCAAACCTTTCAGTGCTGTCAGCAAACATACAAAAATAATCTTGATTTCAGTGATGCAGACTCCCATGTTAGAGGTATCAGATATGGGTTCAAATCCTTGATTAAAAAAAAAGAAAGGGAAGGGAAAAAAAAAAAATAAAAGCAGCCCTTGAACATGAGTTTTCCTTCCTAGTCATGCAACCTCATTATACAGACATCTGGCATGGGATGGAGCAATGAAGTGCTATTTCTTTGAGAATAGCTTCAAAAAACCCCAAATTAAAAAAGCCCCCTTTAACTGAAATTAGCATTCTTCTAAAAAAAAAAAATTGGTTTCAATAATACTTCCACTTCAAGCACCATTTCAAAGCTTTTATTCAGCCTAAACTTATGTGAACTAGGAAAATGATAATAAAATTAGTACATATTCCCAGGCGAGTATCCTATTTTATATTTAATTACCTTAAAACAGTGTTGAAAACTCTGAGATGTTGCTTTATTCTTGACCATCAATAGAAACCCAAATATCTATCTATATATATACTTGGACTAAGACAGGGATATCATTACTACTTGGCAATGGATAATTGATGTTTCAAGAACTGGTTCTTAAAATTTAATATAAATATATATGAAATCCAGTCACTAGGCACAAGGCAGTGACCATTCAGAATTGTTTCACTACTTACGTCAGTGAAATAGTCTTTATCACTGAAATAAAAAAGAGAAATGCCAAGCAGTTTCTCTTTTCGAAAAGTGTTTTTAAAGGGTTAAGATAAGACAATTTAAATAAAAGATTGTTCTTGCCCTATCTGCTTAATTTTTTGGAGATCTTCATATCTCTAGAAAAATAACACAGTACCATATTTTTTTATACAATGCTCTCCATTGATTTGATCAGTTGCAGTTGATCTGCAACAGAGAAACATTTATTAGGGTAGAATCATTGACAGAGACCTTGACTGTATTGAATGTATTTTTCACGGGACATTCTGACTACTCTGGCATCACAGGTAGACCAGGTATAATCCAGGGCTGTGTCTTCTCAGTACTGAAAACAGGTCCTCTTCCTCTGTAATAGGGACTTAGAGAACAGAAATCTCTTACTGTGAGATTCTTCTCTCCCAATTTTAACCCTCTACACTGTAGGCATGTAGATCTGAATTAATTGCCTAAATTCTTTCTAAAGGTAACTGAGTGAAAAAGGCATTCATAGAGCACATTTTTTCTCCTCTTAAGATAGATAACTAAAACAAAATATATAAATTGCACTTCCAAAATGTCTTTTTTTTTTGTTTCCAGCAGCTGTAGGAGTCTGGACAACTGGTTCAGGTGCAGATACCTACATTTAAAGAAAGGCAAGATTACCCCAGGTCCTCTGTGTATCACTTCCTCTGTGACTTAGTTCGGTAATTTTTTACCAACTTTCACAGCTGCCACATGGTCATGACAGTTTGCCCCTCCTGAGTTTTATTTGAGAATTAGTACCTGTTTCTAAAGGCTAATACAAATCTCAGGAAAGCAATAATGATTTTACAGTACCCATAACTAGATTTTGGAGTCTGACTGATGCCGAGCACTTTGCAAGCAGCCTCGATGATCTCAGGAAAAAAATGCCTGGGTAAGAATTAGAAAAGCAAATTCCAGGTATCTGCTAAATTCACAGGGTGAGCTGCACTTCTGCTCACGGAGACTGCCAAATATCTGCTCTCAATGGTTGTTTCTGCATTGTTTGTACAGCCGAGTCAGGGAGCTGTCACTGCACTGTCTCTGCACTGTGATGGATGGTTATGGGACATCAGTCCGTAACTCCTAAATATTCAGTAGAAGAAGCTTTTGTTTATAAAGATGTTCTGATGCTAATGAAGGATTATTATTACAAAATAATAATG
The DNA here is from genome assembly GCF_000737465.1 of Haliaeetus leucocephalus. Lineage (NCBI taxonomy): Eukaryota > Metazoa > Chordata > Aves > Accipitriformes > Accipitridae > Haliaeetus > Haliaeetus leucocephalus. The sequence continues at coordinate 2,555,552 of NW_010972972.1, read as the reverse complement.
TGAAAGAATTAAAAAATGGAAAATTATTTGCCTGTAGAAATCAATGGCACAATAGAAGGTACCCAGCAAAGAAAGAAGAAATCACAGCAACTCTTAAATTCATTTTGTGGGATCATTCTCTATCTTACATTTTATCTAAAGGCTTATGTAAAACTGTTAATTTACACCTTTACAGAAAACCCATGAAGAAACTCTGTACTTACTTCAAATAGTAATCGTACAACATAAGATCCAAACAATTCTGTGTTGAAAGACTTAAAGAATTACAGCTATACGGAATATTGGCAAAAGCCAAAAAGACCTTCAGCTGAAGAAACTGTATCATGTTACGTGAGCCTGTCTCTCTTTTGGTTAAAAATGTATGAACCACATCTGTATAGGTGTTTACAAAGCTCCATCGCGTGACAAACATAATGCCCCAGACGGTGCATGCATCCCTTTAACTAACGGGCCTTTAGAAAAAGATCTCCATGAAGCAGTTTTTGTATTAATTCTTGATATGAGTAAGAACAATGCAAAAAAAAAATCTCTACTAGCTTCACCCTGAGCAACAATAGCAAAACAGCAGTATTGGTACTTGTTCAAAGCTTTTGTGGGTGGCTCTGCAGTAGACTCTTCCTTTCTACTGACTTTTCTACCTTGACTATAGCTGAGAATTAAGAAGAAGACCTTATTCCATAAAGGCAAACAGTAGTTGTGTTAGGGATCGTTGGTGCTTTGTTTGTTTGTTGTTGGCGGGGTTTTTTAATTACTCAGAAGGAGACAATTTTTTTTTTCCATGATTGTACTACAGATGTAATATTCTATGTTTGCTTGTTTTCCTTAGAAGCCAAAGCTTCATGAATAAGGGTATACAAGCCATTTTTAATAGAACATAATAAGCCACTAAGTTCTAGCTCTATTGATTGGGATAAGGCAGGGGGAAAGGAGGGGCAACTAACAAATTTTACGAGTGCGTCATAATGTTTCAAACACAAGAAAGAATTTTTAAAATCTCAATAACATAAATAAGCATGAGAACTACGAACAGTCGCTCAGCAAAAGAGGTATCAGTATGGACTAGTTTAACCTTGCAGAACTAGTTTGCTTTTATTTTCTAACTTCATGACTCCTCAGCCTCATACCTATAAATAGACTTATCAAGACTCAAGGTAAATTAATGAAAAAAACCCACTGAAGAAACTACATTTTCATATTTTTCATGCCTGTGTAATATTTGTGCATGTGTAGATGAGTCTATCAACAACAGAAAGCAAAACAAATCTCTGCTGGAAAAGTAAAACTTGTATTAGCTGTGTCTTTTTTGGTACTAGTTACTGTGCCAGGATAAAGAAAGATCAAATCCTGCTCAGGATGGCTTTTACATATGGATGAAAACAAACTCATACCCAAGTAGATAGCAGAAAAGAAAAGAACCGACATAAACAAAGGGATCTGGGTGATGAGCTGGATAGTTTTTTTGTAAAGTTAAGTACTTACAAGCTACGGCAGTGTAGTTCAGTTTATAAATACTGACTACATACATATTAACTTTAATGAAATAAACATTTATTGTTTTAAAGTGGATTTTTTACCTTTTCCTCCCCTCCTCTCTCTCTTTGTTTCCTTGCCAGTCAGCTTTCTTTTTCTGATGACTTTTTGGGTGTTCCATTTAAATATTTCATAAATGACACAATTTACTTGGAATTATTTGTAAATTACTTTAAAACATTTGCTTTTTAATATTTTTAGATAAACTCCCTGATTGCTACTGTCTCTCTGTGAGCAATATGAAACAATCCCAATATTGATTTGCTGCCGCCATCTTCACATTATTTTCATTAATTATCTGTAAATGCACCCAATTTTTCTGAGACTGGAGAACCGAGTTTAGTCCTGTCACTTGCAATTGAGTCATAGAGTCTGAGTCTGTAGAAGGCTCTTATCTCTGAAAAATAAGATGCACCACAAGTATTGCCTATAGCATATCTTGCAAAAGCATGTTTTGGAAAAAAGGACTTCTCACAGGCCTTATGAAGGGGAAAAGTAAGAAAACTAAAGTGCCCCATTGATTCCTGCGCTCTCCTGGGATGCAGAGAAGTGCCACCTAACCCCCGTTCGGGGAAAGAGCTTGGGTTGCCCATATGGAAGTCGATGACCATTGTGTGTGTGTATGATTGACAGCTATTTTGTGATTACCTCTTCTATGGCCTTTACCGAAAATGTGATTCTGAACTGTAAGCTATTTCCCAGTCAATGCCTCATCCAAAGAGGATAGGCAAAGAAAAATGTTTTAGTAGATAATCATGTTTTCTATTAACAGTAACAATAACAAAATCTGTGAGAAAATTCTAAGTGTCTTTTTTCAGTAGCAGCCCAAAATGTGATTGACTTCATTTTGTGAGGGAATTATATGCACAAAAAATCAACAATAAAGTAGAAAACAGAATGCCACAGACAATCTAAAATGATTGTAGCAGCCAGTAACCAATGACAGATAATTTTCTACAAAATTAGTTTCTGATCTCTTAGTCCTAATCCTCAAAGGAGACTAAAAAATTTCTTGAAAAGAGGAGCTTGAGAGCAAATAATCGTAACTTTGAAACTAAACATCATGAACTGAATAAATATATTTTATATGTATGACATATTACAATTTAGCCATGGCCCTCCCTGCTAGGTGTTCTCTCTTCCACAGATACTAATCTTCACGGTTTTTTACCAGGTTCTGTACTGTGGATGTGGTTGTTTCAGTTTGTAGGATGCAGCATTTGCAAAACATTGTCTACACTGATCAGTATGATTGTACTGTTAGGGGCTGAAATTTTGGAGCCTATGATAATCAGAGGACTAATGACCTAATAGATGAGTAGGATTCTAAATATATTTTGACTGTGCTTCCAAGCTGATATGAGGTTGTAGAAGAGGGTTTTTTTCCTTGGTTTTTTATTTATTTATTTATTTCCTGTGACAAGTAGCATTAGCTTAATCTGATGACATGGGAAGTGGATACAATTCAGTGGCAATACCCATAAAGAAAAGATAAATGTCCTTAGCTGATAAATGTTCTGCACTGGCTTGTGAAGCACAGCCGGTGTGTCTAAGTCATTGGTTCCTTGGCTTGAAGACGAGTGACTCTCAGCATGCCCAAGGTTTGTCAGCTGCAGAGTTGAGCCCATTAGAAATTCCCACTGCACGCACACACCATGCAGCAGACCACAGGAATGAGCTGTGATGTTGATTTGTTCTAATGGAGCAAATGCTCCTGCAGTGGGGACTGTCCAGTGGTTATCACCGAACCACATCGTAAATTATAATCTTGGTGAGAACACTGATTTACACCTGAAGAGATAGCTTGCCGAAGGGAATTTGCTCCACTTGTGGACTTGTGTTTTATTTGTTTGTTCTTCTCCTTTCAATAATGTTAAAATGCAGTGAAGGAAATTCAATAAAAGGAGATTTACTTTTTGCAAAGCCTGGTGGCCTTGCTCTTTCATTATAGGCAGTAGGAAGTGTAATAAAATCATTAGAAAATTCTGTCAGATATTTGAAAAATATTTGGTACGATTTTTGAAGGCCACATTAAAAAAAAAGTTCATTAAATAGTAATGAAATGCAGAATACACACAGTATACTGCAAGCTATTTTTTTTAATATCCAAACTGTTTTTCAACTTCTCTAAGTTTTTAAAAATAGTGACAACTCATCCTACAGAAAGTGTGAACACCAAGTATTTCTCACAGCTCCCTGTGTAACCTTCAGATAGTGAGTATTTCCAGACCAATCCATAGTTAATCATTCTTCCTTACACCTCTGTAGAATAAAATAAAACTCCCTTCTTGCCTTTTACAGAATGGAAAACAAAGGAACTGGGACTCTTTATCTAATACTACACATCTTTTGCCAATGAGCCATTTTGGAATATGGGAGAGAAAGCTATTCTCTGACAGACAACTTAATTAAGTAAAGAAATTAAAAAAAGAAAAAAAAAGCATACATGGACATCAGAGAGAAAAGTAACAAAAGCAAAATAGCATGGTCTTTAACTATAGGAAGGTACATACTGTATCATTAAATAAGAAAACTGTCATTGAGCTTTGTCATCAAGGCTAAATCTTATATACAAAGATAAGTGAATAATCATGAAACATGATAGATGCAATCTCCGTTTTGGTTTGCATTCTGAGCTTAAGAAGTCTTTGTTACAGTTGAATACATTAGGATCCAAATGAACTTGTATGAATTTGCATGACATTACTGGTGTCAAAGCATGATGTTACTGGCATCAAACACAGTCCAAGGGCAAGTGCAACCTACTTAGTAAATTATGGGATTATCTTTTCTACATAGCTTTACTATTAAGTAGTTAGATGAGAAGTAAATTGAAAACTAAACTTTTTCGTAATCTTGAAAGTACAAAATCTCTGTCTGGAAACATATATGTGGTGATTGTTAGTCAACAAATTAGATATTTCTTAAACTGATGTAAACCAATTCCATTGCAGCTTCATATCACAGTCTTCTGCTCTGCAAAACATTCTTACAAGTGTTGTAAGAATAAGCATTATTCTGATTTTCCATTATTCTTTAGTTTTGGTCAGACTAAAAATAACTCAGAGGAAGAGCTGTTTGCAATATGTCAACACCTCTTTCAGTCCACCATAGAAACAAGAATCATAATGGTGAAAAAAAAAAGATATGTCTCAAAAGCTAACGCAACTATTACCAGTAAAGATAACCAAACACCAAAGATTTTTCTTTAAATTAGTTGAATGTCTGCCCTAGTTATTTTTTACAGTAGAAGAAGGTTTTTTCTCTCTTAATCCATTATAATAATTAGTATCATTACTCATTTCCATTACAGGAAGCACTTAGATAGTAAATAAAAGATCAGGCTCTATTGTTTTCAGTATAGAGAAGTAACAAGATGAGACTGTTGTTTTCCAGAGAGCTCATAATATGAGTGACAGAAACTAAATCTATACTAATAAATTAAAAAGCACCAAGAAATATTCCCAGGCACTGGAATTCAATTCCTTATGCTGTGAAATTGTCAGAGTGGTCCTTAACATGTTTCTGCACAGCTCCAGGTAACACTCTTCAAAATGATCCTGAAGTATGGATCAGGAGGTAGTATGAACCAGAGACAATTCCCAGTCTACATTTTGAATTTGGCCACCTTTATTTTATTTTATTTTGTTTTACTTGTTTTGCAAGCATGAACAGGAGTTGCTGAGAGTCAGAGAAAGCCTTGCACATGTTTAGATTGCTAACATGGCCATAGAGAGCACTCAATACCTGTGTGAAACAGACCAATGGCTGTGGGACTTAGAAGATAAATACAATCTAACAAAGTTTAGGCTAAAGAGCTCTTCACAGAGCATGAACACAAATTTCAGAGCACTGAGGGTCTATGCACAATCCAGCCTCTGTTCCCCTTGAAAGACCTTCAGAGTGAGATGGTCCAAAAATGCCTCTCTGAAGTCTTTACCCCTCAGTTAGCTTGAGACATCCAAGAAAACCTTTTCACTTTTTGTAATTGAAATCTGGGACGATAAAGTATCTTTTTTTCTAGCGTTCCAAATGATTCACTTCCAAATTGCTACCATAATTCTCAGCTTGTCCATGAAGTACAAAAGTCTCATTATTAACATGCCCTTGCTGTCCTTCTCACCTGGGTACAGCAGGAACAAGACTCCATGGGCTTTACCAGTCTCATATTTTGCAGGGGACTGGTAGTATCTCAGGGAGCCACCCATTCACAGACATCCTCTGGGCTGCTGCCTTCAGTTCCCTCAAGTTTCCAATTAGGATACAATTTTGGCCGTTTCTATTCTTGCAAACATCACTCCTGTTTTACCTAGGCAATTACATCTCTCTGTTCCTCTGACCAAGCTCATATTCCAATTTGGAAATGTATTTTTCAAAGGTACTTCTGCAATGGCGGTGCAGTAATGTAGTTAAACATGGATTCTTCTTTAGTGTTATGATCTATTTCCATTTAAATAATCCTGTTGAACTCAGACTTCTTCAGGCTCTAAAGCAGGAAATTTTAAAAGTATTTTTCTGAAAAGGGAGAAAGAGGACAAATCTTGTAGCCTTTATCTAAATACTTGATGGTGAAGTAGGTTACAAAATTTGTTACGCTTGGTACATTTTAGGTGTTTTTTTTTATTTTCTCACTTAGATAAGTATGGCCTACCTACTTTGGGATTGCCTGCATTAGACAGCAAACTTCTTCCCTTTCTATTTTATTGTCTAAGGCAGTAATGGTAGGTTTACCCCTTGAAAAGTGGGTAATCTCTGTGGATGAGGTATGGACAATAGTACATGTTCTGAAGTTGCTAACATAAAATCCACTTGCATGATTAACATAAAATAATGCATATTTCTTAGCATTAGAGACACAAGAATAGATTTAACTTATTAAACTGTAATGAGATGAAGTTTCATTCTCATCTGCCATTTCCTAGTTATAACAGTTAATAGAGGGAAAACCAATTTAATTAAACTTCAAGAAAGGCCAATCCAATAACGTTGTGAAGTGGATTTACCTTGACTACATGTCAGAAACCTTCTCCCAGCCTGCTCCTCTGAAATGAATCTGATCTTAATGTTTCTACAAATTCTCTCACTGGAGTTGTGCAGGATTCAGACTGGAGGGTCCTGCTGATTCATCAGTTTTTATGGAGATACACGTGTGGCTTCTCAGGGCCATGTGGCTATCGGGACTCTTCTGATGACAAGGAATGACCCTCGCAGGGGCACAACACAAAAATGGGTGAAATGGCACAATCCTTCCAGCCCAGAAAATTATAGAGACTCTGCGACCTTTATAGGCTCTGAAGTTTTATTTCTAGGCAGATCTACACAGCTATCCACATTCTTCTTTTGTTCCTCTAGATTGCATTGCATCTCTCTGACATCTGTAACTTGTTATACAAATAGTTTTGTTGTATCTGGAAAGAGTTTCTCTACATGTAGAAGATTTTATAAACTGAGAACTTACAGTAAGTATATGAAATACAAATAATAGGAACAGACAGTTTGCAGTTACTGAATTTTCACTGAGCAAAACTGGCTGTATTTCTTATCATTGTTATATATTTTATGGTAACTTTCTGCAATGTATTTTTTTCTGTCTTTAAGGAACATAAAATGATGATATTAATACAAAGTATCTATTACTTAGTATGGTGGAAACACCTAGTAATCTTAAGCATGGAGCAGGACTGCTACTTATAAAAATGTGTAATGTAACAGCATTCCTGGCACCCAAACCTCAAAATTCAAGTGCAAACCACATAGCAATAGGATAATGTGGTGCCCATTCTTCAAGCCACATAATGAACACATCCTGGACAGGTTCTCCTTGCCATGCACGATGGCTGCATTTACTACTAGAATCAACCAAGAATTTTCTCATATTGTATAGGAGTGTGAAGGTGTGAAGACATCTAATACCTCCACTAAAACAGTTTAATACACATAAATCTATTAACTGGAAAAACAAACAAACAAAAACCCAACCCACCTTTAAAAGATGGGATTATTTCTTAGTAACTGAAGGCAAGCAAGAAACAAAACCAATATGTGTTCCCACACCACTAGTTCATATATTTACTAAATCAGAAAGCTTAAAATTATAAAAAATGGTACTTTGTGCCCAATAAGCTTGACAACTCCAGGTGAATGTTATGGCCCTGTATAGAGGGCATGGATTCCAGCCAGCACTAACAAGGTTAAAATCAGTAGTGGTACACCTATTTTGTTTGTATAGTTTATCTCAATCTTCTAAAGCTTGCAAAGCATTTTTGAAATCCAGTCATTGCAAACACAACATGGAAATAACCTAGATGGTTCTTCTACTGGTATTAAAAAACTGTGTGTCCTTTCTCTGACCCACTGTGAATGCCATAGTACTCAAATGAGAAAAAATACCTGGCAGGCAGTTTTGGAGGCACTGATATAAGGACAGTGGATAAGCACTGGCACATAGGTATTTAGGCTTGTATCAGCTGGTGTGTCAAACCATGAGCAGGAGAAAAAATCATATTGAACCACTGAGAATGGGAGAGGAGCAGCAGCAGGTCCCCACTGATGGGTGACAAAGATAGATAGGATGCTGATATTACCAATAGGAACTGAAAAGAGAAAGAGAGACGAGAGAAGAGGAGACAGAAAAGAGAGAGGAGTAAAATAGATTTGGAGAAAGTATTGAGTACTGTTTAACCTTATTCCAACTACCATGCTACTCAGAAAAAGGAGTTATCTGAAATTTGAAATTAAAGCTTGGAGGGAAGGAAACAGAAAATCCTTGTTTGCCATTTACAGTTATAAAGGGCAATTTTTTTTATTTTTAATTTTTTAAAAGAAAACTAAGACAGATAAGATTAAGGTCTACAAATGGTGGCAGGTTATCCAAAGGGTTTCATTCACAGTTAGTCAGCTAAATAAACTAGTGTTGGATTAGATCACCTAAACCAACAACTATGAACACATTTTCAAAGTTATATGGCAAGGCTCATTTGCATCCAGCAGTTCCATTTATGCTACTAATATTCAAAAAGAGCTGCAGACCAGAAGCACCTGGATTCTGGAAGGAGAGTTTATCAAATTTATTTAAAATAAGATAAAATAAAATAAAATGTCCAAGTCTGGTAGGTACAGTATAGTTGAATTTATATGAAAAATTAGCAGAGGATCACATGGGACCATGATTAAAAGTTAGATTTCATGCAAGATGGATGGATTAAGTCCTATGATAGAGGGATTAAATCTGCTTTACTAACAGATTGCAAAATGCAATTGTTAATTTTGTGCAAGAAGAACTCATTACACAAGGTCACCCAATAATAGCATTCTTGTTCCTCTGCTATTTAATATTCCTAGTCTTGATTTAGATGACAATATAAAGATATTTCTCATTAAGTGAATGGGTAACACAAAAAAACAGTGGGACTGTAGAACATGAAGGATGCTTGGTTGCTGTTACGAGACAATCTAAACTGCCGAGCTTAATGATCACAGTCCAAGGAAACATGATTATAAGGTTTCTGTAAAGAAATACATTGGGAAACAAAGGAAAGTGTATATCTAGCTGGGAGATTATGACTTGGACCCAAAATACTCTGCAGGAAAAAAGGGTGCAATCATGACTGGAGACACCCTGAAGTGCCAGTAGCTGAGGCACCCAAAGGACTGCTGGATGAACACCTCACTGTGGGCAGGTCAGACTCCGCTCTAAGAACCAGGATTTAATCCAGGTATTTATCCTCTATCAAGTTAAAGCAGATGGCCACAATGAGTTGAGTGTAGAGTGGGTGTCCTGTAACCTAGAGATTCGATGTCACCGAGGGGTTAACCAGCTAGTTTCCTAATTCCCTCAGCAGTTAATGGAGACAGTAAATCAGCCTCCAGGTTTGTACAATGAGGACTTTGAAATAACCCTGAGCTTCCCTGTTTAAAACCAATAAGCCTTGCATAAGTAGTATGTTCTCTCTGTGCATAAGAAAATGTAACCCGAACTTGTTTGGATTTCTTCATTTGCTGATTAGGTTGTAGGAAATATTTCTGTGATGGTTGTCAGCTTATTCGCAACTGCACACCAGATGGGGGACCTTCCAATAGATCTTGGTACATAAAAGGATATATTTGCAGCTTGAGATGTAAAAAGCAGATTCCCTAAAGAGCTGTTCAGACTCTCAAAATCCCTATGACAGGAAATAGAGGGAATTGCAACACAAAGATGAAGTAACAGTGGTTTTCTTTCCACTTGTAAAGCGTACATAGAAACTTCATATTGAAATACGGATCCTGCATAGTTCTGATTACAACCTACTCTGAAATGTTTAAAAGTTACAATCTTTTGGTACATTATCGTTCACATTTTGTGAATAAGCTCCTTTGCAAAAAGTCCTTCTCAAAAGAAAAAAAAAAAAAAGAGGGGTGGAGGAGAGGGTGGTTTTCTTTTAAATCACTTATCTTTTACTTCTATTAAAAAGAGATTCTACATTTCAAATAACCATGTAATGTCCTCTGTTGATAAAAGACTTCTTTCTATCTGGAGGCTTTAATGGTGAGCTTAAGGATTCATTTAACAGAAATAAAGTACCTTGTTTCCCTGAAATCTTTTCTTGAACTGACATCCTCTTACTCAATAATGCTTTCTACAGCTGCACTACAATAAGTATTTTTATTAAGCATGGGTAACCCTGAAACATGGTGAGCAGCTTTAGAGTACCATAGATTAACGTTTTTTATTTGACTTTTATTTGTGAATTCAAATCATATAGTGTAAAGTTCTTGTTACCTATTTGCTGAATTTATCTTGCATTGTACTGAAATGCTTTTTAGCTCGTGTGTCCTGATACTCACACATTCTTAAAGATGACGGCAACCATAAGGTTGAAATACTGAAGGTCATCAAACAAGCGAATGTGAAATGCTCATATCTTCAAGCACTTAAAGCATAGGACGCATCAAACAAGTAATAGAAAAGCAACCAGATGCATCTCTCTGAATGAGACTGAAAACAGCACTGAAGCTTACAAACAGGAAAATTTGGGCACTGAATGCAGCTAAACTGGTTGGGTTTTTTTCTGAAACTATGCATGTCAATGGAACAGATTGATTTGTAGAAAGCAGGATGTTGGTTTTGCAATTATTTTTTCAGGCATATATCAGTTTCAAAAAAAAGATCTGTTGGGACTTTCTTTGGGAAGTGGGAGACTGATCTTTCAAACCCCAAGCAAATTACAGCATCACTGTAGATGAATAATTTAACCATGTGCTTGCTGATGTCCTTTTTAATATGTAATTTAGGTACCTGCCTTCCTTAAAACATTAACTTTTGGTTTACCATTTAATTGTTTTGCTTTGTGTTTCCAAGAACATTTCCTTATGTTGTTAAGTATCTTGGACATCACCAAGATAACTACATGCCTCTGGTACAGACCCATCTGTTGCCATCTCTGTGGGGCAGTTGTCATAGGAAGTGTCACCATTCAGACATGAATGTCTTAGGGCTCAAACCTCATCTATGAGAGCAAGCTTCCGATAATCATTTTCCTAGGGCAAGTTTTATTTATCAGTGCTAAGACAAGTTATTAATATTACACCTAAACTACCTCAGTCTGCTGAGTTCTGTTCTGCAGGCAGGAAATTATTTGCATATGAGATCATTACGGATCTTTGGGATACTGAGTACACACAGATAAAGGACGTCCAAATAGATGTCCTCACTATTGAAACATCAGCCTTGAATGACGCCTGTCAAGAAAGGCCGGAGCTGTCAGGGGTATTTAATACATTTGAAAATGGAAACCTTTCACACTCACAGTACCACATCAAATTCCAGTTACTTTAATGAATGCAACAAACTGTGAACATGGTCCACATGGCAATTTTTGAGTCAAGTGCCCCATGACTGAAGTTCATTTATGATTGCTGTGAAAGTCTTCTAGAAGATCCTGCACTGCTACCAATATCTTCAGTCTGGCACCGGTGCCACTAAGTTGGAAAAAGAATAGAAAATATGAATACTATCACAGGCCACTAGTTAAACAGGGTCTTGGCTGTAGAGTAGTTCTAAAGTCTCTGGCAAACTAAATGCCATCTTATATTACTGGCAGATCTCTCAAAAATAATCTGTTCTTTCTTCATCTCTGTCCAGAAGATAAAGATATAAATTCCTGGTATTCAGAACTTCCTCTGTACCCGAGACCTTATTCAAGAGGTTGAGACATGTGAGGGTTAGGAAGGATAGTCCAGGACAACTCATTCCATTGTCCTCAATAACTATTCGACTAACCCTGAACGTGGCTGACTGTGAGACTAGAGAGGATGTCGAAGTGTTAACAGTGCCCATATCTTAAAAGCACTTTGGTCCAGAGAAAATTTATTCCAAACATGAAAAAAGAAACTCTGGTCATTTTTTCAGGTAAATGAGGACTTCTGAGGTTTCATTAGAGGTGTTTCTGTATTGTTGGAAAAGCACCAATACTTGTCTCCTCACTGAAACACCTTGACTGCTTCTCAATGCATTTGTAAAGATTTCTATGGCAAAGTACTCATTTACTATTTTCTGTAAGCATCTTTCACAAAGAGAAGTGCTCTCAAGAAAGACACTACTTGATGAAGATAATAAAGTGTAGCCAAATAAATAATTACACCCATAAAACTGGTCATGATCTCATTACCAGCTATAGGACATAAACTGGAAGACAGTTGTCAGCTCAGAAAATCACCAGCTTGCCCAGTAAAGCCAGTGTTGGTTTTGCCAGAGAGAAAGAGCGTCTTAACTTTGAAATACACTTGAAACACAGAGAAGGATTTATGCTGAGAGACACATTTCTAATTATTGGAATGTTCATCCTGAGAGCATATAGGATGTAATTCTTTGACTGTTATGGGTCAGACATCAAGATATTGCCAAACACTTATTTTCCATGCAGCCTTGGCTGAAAGTCCTCCCTCTCCAAGAGATAAAGAGGATGTTTTCCCACACTTTTTTTATGACAGACTAAAGAAAGATTAGGGATTTGTGGTAGCAGAACTTTAGCTCCTGTGAGGAGGCGAGGCAACAGTTTAAAATAGAAATATTTTGCCCTCAATCAAAGTATTTCAGGTTTGAACCTTCATTTTCTACACAGTGCTTGATTACTACAAAACCTCCAGGAAATTGAAAACTCGGTTCTCCTTTAAAAAAAGCAGGAAAACATTTGACCAGCTAATTCTACCTGGTGCAGCTATTCATAATGTTTATGGTAAGGAATGGCTAGTGTAAATGGAGAAATGATTACAAAGCTCATTCTGTATTTGAATGCTAAATTGAGACACATTATGTAGAAATAATGGCATAGTAAGTACAGGTGAGTAAAAGTATGGGTCCATTCCTACCAAATATAAGTCGTAAAAAGCATAGCGAAACAGAACCTGCTCTCTACCAGACCTGTAAATGAAGACATGACAAAAAGCAGAGGCCCCATGCTATGAGTGATGTTTCTTCAAGTCCTGCATAGCAATTCTGCTCTTAGTCAAACAGATTTGGTAAAACTACAGGTTTAGTCCCTGTTTGCTCCTGGTACTTTGTATGCCCATGTAGAGAGCTTCCAAGAGAACCACAAGCATGAGTAAAATAAAACATGTTAGCAGTCTGTCCTCTCAGTGGTGGAATCTGACTGATTCATCCCTGAAACTCAAGTATGGATTATTTCAAATAAAACTAACAGCATCAGCCATCTGTGAACAATCCAGCTACGTCTAACTCCTCTGACCTTTTCTCGCGGTACCAACTGCCTTGGCAACTCTAGTCAAACCTCAGCAGAGCCTTTACTCGGCTCCCACACATGCTCTGAATCAATCAAATACTGTGAGGGCAACACCAGCCTGCTTGTTTGCTACTCTGATGCTCTCTAGTTTCTTCTTTGGGCGCTTCATCCATCATTAACGCATATATTGCAGAGGCAATTGCGTAGCTCTGAAGGTTATTAATGGGCGACCAAATTTTTTAGGTCAGATGACAGATTTTCAGAACAGATTAGTGGTTGTGACAGTTCAGCTACAGACAACGAAAAGAGCTGTTCTCCAAATCAAGAATATTCCATGGTTTTTTGCAGTGTAAAGTCTTCCCAGGGGTCTTAAAGTAGGTGAGGGAAGGCTGGCAGGAAGAAGCTGTGTTTTCTTGTAGAATAACTAATAAGTTTGGGAATAACAGACAGGTCTCAAGGAGCACGTCTTCAGGGGCAGGTATCCACTAGTCATTTTGTAAAACACAAGTGACTGTTGTTTATACCTTCCTATATTCTCTTTTCGTACAGCCTTCTCCAGCATAGCGCATGGTTTGATTACAGACTCTGAGAGATGTAATTATGAAATAGAAACAATAAATGTGTTAGGGTCACTGATAGAAAACTAGGTGTCGCTAATTGACAACTGGTTTGTGCCCAAATGATAGTATCAAATTTAAAGAGGAGCTTCTCATTCATTTGCCCACAGAAATGTAATTTTTTTTTTTTTATACAACAATGGACTTGAACAATGTGCTTGTAGAGCAGGAGTGGAGTGCACTCCTGGAGAAAACTAAAGAAAATCTGGATTAATCTCATTTGTAAAATATTTCTTTGAAAAAAATTGTCTAGATATAATAAGTTAATATTTTTGCTAAAAGCTGAGGTAATTCTTGTTACTGCATGTAATTGATTTTTAGATTTCATTCTGAGAAATACTTTTACGAATATTATAAAAATTCAGCTTCTATTTGATGCATGAGTGCATGCACTTTCACACACATTATATATAAAGTATGTGTGTAAATCTACATTCTCATGGACATAAATAAGAAAACATGTCCTATAATTCTGTGTCTGTGTGCTTATGTGTGTGTATTAGCAATTGTGAAAATATTCCTCTGAAATACAAGTTTATCTGGACAAGAAATACACAAATTTACCCATTACCCAGTGAATCTGGAGGTGACCACTCAGGTGTTTCCACTTCCTCTGGGCAGATCCAGATGTGCTCTGGTTTACAAATTTGCCCTTTCATTCTCTATTCACTTGACTTCTTTACAAACATTGGAGAAATTCGGATAGGATAACAATGAACACATGCACATAAAGGAAAAATGTCAAAAATGTTATATAATTAGGTGGTTTTGTGTGGAGATTTATGATGACAGTAAAGATTGGGATAATGAATCCTTCCTCTACACATGTATAAATAGAGAACAAAGAAAAACAGACATAGACATTCCAGGGTTTCTCCAACAGTATGGAATTTTTTCCAGAAGAGGTTATTTTCAACTTCCCTCCTCTCCCCCCACCATGTGCTTTACAATTTGGAGGGAAAAAAAAAAAAGCTGTTTAATTTAATTTCAGTATGACTCTCCCTACCCTAATTAACGCCATTATTCAAAGCCTGAACCGAGTAAGAAACTATTAATTGTTTCAATGGTGCTTCTCTGATGCTCATCACCATAGCACCTCAGTCTAACATACATTAATGAATCCATCTTCCTAATGCCCTTATGAGATAGTAACTGTACAAAAGAAAAAGCAATATGTACATAAAGCCCCTTCATTCTTTAGAGCGTCTTTTGATGCTCTTTTGAACAGGTCTTTACTCATTTAGAGTTAACTATATAAATCACAAGCAACCACCTGTTTCTTATGAAGCAGTGACTCTTATAATGACACATGGTCATTAAATATCTACTGAAGGCCTTTGATTTATTCATCCACATTAGCCCTCTAAAATACAGAGGTGCTACTATTCCTATTTTATGAAGTTTTTAAGTAGTTGGTTCAAGGTGACCCAGGAAACCACTGTGCCACCCTTACCAAAGATGGCTTAACAGATCCCTTAAAAGAGGGAATATGGAGCAGTTTTGAGGAGATGGTGCATGAAATCATAACTGAAGCATTATTTCTGATAATGGTACTGACCTTTTGTAAGTACTGTGATAAAACTGCACAGGATCTGGAAAGTATCTATGAGAATCACAAGTCACCTTGAGAATACCTCTTCTAGATGCCCATTATCTATATTCTAATGCATGTCCCCGTTCAGCACAGGTTGCCCCCAAAAGAGGATACAGCGAAGAGTATGACAAGTATGGAAATGTGCTGATTTAGTATTATGACTATACAGCCTTCGTGTGAACTATTCCTCTGGATCCCCTAAAGCTGCTCATCTTGCTATGTTATTTCTGCTTGGAGACAACCTCCTGAAAAAATTGTTTTGAACAGTATATAGCAAATAAAAGCCCAGAAAGGCAGACCATGCTCAGTGAGATAGTTCGGGACCTATGATATTGCGCTCCTTTTTTTTATGACAAACATGAGAGGTCTAATGTGGGATTTTCTGTTGTTTTGTTTTGTTCTGTTGGGGTTCGGGGTGTGTCGTCCCCCCCCAAATATATCTTACTCCTGTTAGTTCCTACCCCTTCCTTACAAAGCAGGAGAAATCTTTCCTTGAGCTTGTCCTATAAGCTTTATAAACTCAAGAGCACAGAAAGAGCAAGGAGACAAAGGCAATTTTGTGGTTGCACAAGGTACACTCTTTATAGTACCTCATTCTTGCTGCTATAAAAGGGTTGTTGGGCTTTTTTTTTAGCATTGCCACTATAAAATGTTATTTGAATGGTTTAATGCAGCAGACATTTTAAGTCACTCCAAGCAGAATTTCTTATACATCTTATTCAATCAACACCACACTTATTTTTCTCAAAGTCTACTGTACTCTACTGAAGTGAAACGTTTCTTAGAATGATTTTGGAAATAACTAAAGGTAACTTTTTCTCCTCCCTCAGAGAACAGTGTGCCTGATTCAGACACCCACTTTCCCTAAAATAGCTAAAATATACTCAATTAGGGCAGAAACCTCAACTTAATATTCTCTCTTCCTCTTCTCTCTAGCATCTTCACCGTGGTAGGGCTGTGGAGGTTTTCTCTGCTTTGGACAATATACAGAATACACACAACAGAAAAGGCAGAGACATATCTAACATAAAATACCTGAAAGAATCGGTGTTACCTTCTGAGAAAAAAATTATTTCAGTGTCTGGCTCTGTGCAAGGGGGTATGAAACCTTGTTCCAGATATACTGTGTGAAAAGGACATGGACTGTTGGAGAGGCTCCAATACTTCCTAGTGTATAAGTTCACATTAAATCTTTTAAAATACAGTTAATTTCCGATTTAATGAATATTTGATTTGACCAACATATAATTATATTTGTAATTCATGGGGAGCTCTGAAGAATTTAGTTTGGGGACAACTTTGTTTCTTAAATTTGCAGGTTTTTTAATCAGTAACAAAACCCACATTATGTTTACAACCTGGGTAATAAGTAGTTTACAAAGCGGACTTACAAACTTCCTCAGCAGCTTGTCTCTAATGCTTTGGTAATCTAACATGCACAGATCGACAAAGTACTGCATTTCCAATAGGATTATGAAAAATTAGATTGAGCTGCATATTTAAGGGGGCAATTTTAAATAAATGATGAGTCAAAAGTAGCTTTGGGGTGCTGCACATTCCTCCCTGTTCTTTGCTGTCCTGCCAGTTTTCCATGCATTGCCCAAGACAGTCACAGAACAGGACCTGAATCTACAACACTCACCGCATTTTTATTTTAAAGCAAGAAAGAAGCCCTGTTGTGTCAGCAGGGCTCCTCTCATGCTAACCATTCAGAGTTGGTGTGGTTTGTACACATCCTCGTGATTATTTACTGGATTGGAGCTAGGCAAGGGAGAGAATAAATCTAACTTAATTAAAAAGTTTAGTCAGATGCATGAAATACACTTGCTAAACTCATTGTTAGGTTTATTTTTCCTTTATTCATTTAGGAGGGAAACATCCCAAGAACTACTATATCATTAAATAGTAGAAATACAAAACCAAACTGACAGCATCTCTTTAAAGGAACCTGGCTTGGAATTTAAGATTTTATGCCAGAACGCAACTTTTCCTCTGTACATCAAAATGGGTAACACTTTCAGTATCATATTTTACCTGCATGACCTTCTAATTCATATAAAGCTAATTCCCTTTCTGAGCTGAGTTAATTTTTTTTTTTTTTGCACATGAGAGAAGGCTATGATTTCTTTAATGAGGCCTGAGAACTTTTGTTATTCTGAAAGGGAAAATATTAGAAAGAGTTTGGACATCAAAACATGACATATAGCTGCTGCGTGCAAAATCTTCAGTGCCTTTTTATCCTTGAAATGATTCTCTCTGTGCTCTCAAGGAGCTACAAATTCATAGTCTGACAGTCTAATATCAGCCATGATAGCCTTCATTCTGCCACACTCTCATGGACAGGGTAATTAATGTAAGCATATGAGAAACCATAATTGACATTCTGATCAATAAAGGTCTGCTTGGCAAACTTGCAAACGACATTGAAGTGGGTTCCCAGGAGCTATTCAAATCAGCAGAGGGGCACATCACGTGAATGCCTTTAGCTGCTCTGCTACGTGATGCGTAAGATATGGTACAGTAGGTCATTAAGACTCAAACATTTTTATCATCTCCTTCTCACAGCACTAGCTGCAGTGGGTTTCTGCCTGCAGAAAACAGCTCACACAAGTTCTTTTATCAAAATAATACACAGACATATATTAGTATAATGAACTGGGGTTTGCTTGGCATTTAACATTGGGTTACAATAGCCAAATTGTAAAGCAAAATCATTAAAAGGAGGAAACACTCTGCTATTCTATCTGATGAGATAACATTTTCTCCTTTGGGACAGTGAATTCCCAAATACTACAGACACTATATCCCACAGAGCACCTATTTCAATCTTGACTCTTACCACCAGAACTTAAAATAAAGGCACAGATACCCATTCTTAAGATCTAAGGGAGATGCATAAGTCTCTCATGCATATTTTTCATCAAAGAGTATTAATTTAGTTTTAAAAGGGACCACCTATTGTTTATATTGCTAACAAAAAAGGATTTGGGGAATGGTGGGATTAAAAGATGAAAGAAAAATGTTTAGCAGTGTATATGCAAACTTGAGTAAACACTGGTATAACAGTATTAACTGATAGAATCCTCTGATTTTTCCTGGTAAATGAAAAGGCAACCAACAGTTTTCAAATTCTGGTCATTGTTAACCTGGCACATATCCAGAACAACTCCAGTGGTTTTAATGAAGTTATGCTGAAAAAAATTTCAAAAGATGCTGTATTATGCAACTTTCTTGGGCTTATGACTTTGGCAAAACACCTAAGTGTGTGATTAGACCTTCCTTCACAAGTTTGCTGGTTTTGGCTGGGGTAGAGTTAATTTTCTTCACAGTAGCTAGTATGGGGCTATGTTTTGGATTTGGGCTGGAAACTGTGTTGATAAAACAGAGATGTTTTCATTCCTGCTGAGCAGGGTTTACCCAGAGCCAAGGGCTTTTCTGCTTCTCCCCCCACCCCACCAGCGAGGAGGCTGGGGGGGCACAAGGAGTTGGGGGGGACACAGCCGGGACAGCCGACCCCAACTGACCCAAGGGATATCCCAGACCATAGGACGTCATGGTCGGCAGATAAAGCTGGGGAAGAAGAAGGAAGGGGGGACGTTGGGAGTGATGGCGTTTGTCTTCCCCAGTCCCCGTTAGGCGTGATGGAGCCCTGCTGTCCTGGGGATGGCTGAACTCCTGCCTGCCCATGGGGAGTGAGGAATGGGTTCCTCGGTTTGCTTTGCTTACATGTGCGGCTTTTGCTTTACCTATTAAGCTGCCTTTATCTCAACCCAAAAGTGAGTTTTCTTACTTTTACCTTTCCAATTCTCTCCCCCATCCCACTGCGGGGGAGTGAGCGAGTGGCTGCCTGGGGGTTAGCTGCCGGCTGGGGTTAAACCATGACAGTAAATGTACGTAAATGTTTGTTGAATCAGGACCCTGACTGATTTGCTCAAGATCACACTGTGAATAAATACTCAGCAGGGAACCCAGACAGAACAATAAGTTAATTGCACCTGAAACAAATGAATAATGCTATATATATTCTTCTCTGCTGTGGAACCTGCACCTTAAATCAACCAGCTGTGTATAACCAAGAATAGAGAGAGACCTCTTTTCAACAGCACATGGTGACACAGATAGCAGCTGCATGATTTGCTGGATAGAGATTTTGTTCTCTTAGTCTGTAATTCCAACGCTTAACAATGTACAGGATTACCTTTTTTTTTATGTATGTGTGTGTTTATTCTGGGAAGAAGTAGATTTTTTTCAGGACATAAAGGGAAACTCAGTAAATATATCATGTAATAAATGTCAAATCCCAGGCTGATTTTTAGCAGCAGGACAAGCTGAGGGTCTAAGTGCGATGCAAGCTGTGCACAGCAGAGCGTTGTTCATGACTTCCACAGGGTACAGTCTCAGCAGCTCTCTCTGCTGAGATTCCTTCGCCTGTCCTTACTGTTTGCTTTCCATACAACCTCAACCCCGGTCTGGTGCCAAACACGAAAATGCTCAAGGAAGCAATTGTTTTGGGGATGGTGAAAACACAGAGGATGCAAATAATAAGCAAACAGATGGAAAAGACACAGAAGGGGATTTGATTAAAGGTACAAGCTTGTTTTGAAGCAGTCTGGGGAGGTATGGGGACAGGGCAAAATAGAGCCACAGCTGAAGAAGGACCAGGGGATCCTTCCAAGTGAGGCACTGGGGACAGTACAGGCAAAAAGGGTTAAAGAGTCGGTTGCAGAAAGGCAAATGAAGAAAATACACAGAACAGAGAAAAGGAAAGCGGAGCTACTTACTAGGCATAAATCAATGTCTCAAAAGGTCTGCTGGCCTTCCTGGGATGGAGAAATCTAGAGTTTCCTTCCTCTCAGATTATTACTGTGAAATAGCTGGTGTCTCAACCTTTACAGGGCCGCTAAATCCCGCTCCCTGAGTCTGCTGCCTGAGCTCTTAAATTCCAATAAAACAAGAAAATTGACATTTCTAAAAATAGCTCTTTTACCTATCCTGAGATAATTACAGCCCAGGAGAATTAGAAGCATTAAGCATACATGAAGCCTCCTGAAGCCCCTGGGGTATGATTCATCTCGCAGTAACCACACCTCTCGCCTGTCTCATCCCAGCTAATCATCAAACATTTCCCAGTTTCTCCACCTCCCTATTCTTCACCCTTCTTCGCCTCCCTGTAGAAGATACCCTGGAAACTGAAAGCTGATACAAAGAAATGGGAACAATAGCTTAAAAGTTCCCATTGTTCTGTTTCTGGTGGAAGAGTTTCTGGGTCTTGCAGAGCGAGAGAAAGAAAATCCCCAAATGTTACTCTGGCTCCTTGTTATCAGTCTCACAGGGCTGAAACAATTTAGGCACGGCTGGGAGTAAATACAGAAAATGGTAACAAATGAAGGACCAAAAAATGGTAATGTAACAGATGGAGAAAACTAGCTGGAGTTTCATTTTGCGGAGGGATGAATGCTGACTCCAGTGTGAAGCTGTGGGAATAAACACTTTCTAAACCAATCCGGTCTGTAGAGGGCCTGAGTTTCTTTGGAAATTGAAGACTTCCTAGGAGGTAGATGGTATTTCTATTTCTCTTACCTGACAGAAACCTTTAGCCTTGGTGTTTCAGTACAGAGGACAACTTCTAAAATATGGGGGCTGGTCTTTAAGGGCAGTCCCTCTATATGCTGGCACATGGCACAGTATAGCTAGAGCATCTTATACCGCGAGGGCACATATAGCTGAAAGCAAAATGAATTGCAGTGACCAGTTCCACTTACACAGTTAATTAATAGAAAGACATGATATGACTTTTGACTACTGGCTGGGAGCGTAACTGGTCGGCAGCATCAGCAATCAGTTAGCATGTATTTCTCCAAATTCTTTCAGGGAGTTGTTCAATTGTTTATTTATGAAGCAGACTGTAATGCTACCTGCCATAAAGCAAAACTGCCACTGGGAGCATAACCTAATTCTGAAAGGATAAGAGGAGAAAAAAGTGCATTTACACCATGAAGGATAAAGATTTAAGTACAGCCAGCCTTATCTTCAAGACAGCAGTGAATCTCCTTGATACATGTCCTCAACTAGAAATCCACAGTTGTCTGTTACGGTGATTTGGTACTTGTCTCTGAACTAGCTGCCAGTGGCTGTGGCTGGAGGCAAGATACTGCATTAGACAAACTGTTCATCTGATCCACAATGATGATAGTTCTCCTAAGAAAACTGAGTTTTGTACATATTCATCGGTTCAGCTGGCTGCAAGAACTTAAGAACTTATTATTACTGCAGTATTAAAAGATATCTAATTAATTCCATCCATTCTCTTTAATATCACATATAATAATTACTTTAGTGTTGCTTAAAAAAATTGTTACAGTCCTGAATGTGAATTCAAGAACTAACTTTTCTCTTCCCTGCCTCATTCTTATCCTCACCCACATGTTTATGAAGAAGTATTGGCAAAGTGTTTTTCTAAGTTGTTAATTAGGCCACTGTGTACAGAATATTATTCCTTCATTACAGGAAATTACATGTGCGTTCTTTTCCAGCAGAGACAGAAGAGCGACATCAATGCACACTTTCCTCTCTCATTTGCTCTAGGAATAGTTTTCAAAACCCACAGGAACGAGGAAGCATAACATTGATAATGCAATGACTTCTTTGCAGTTGGACTTGAATAATCAAAAAGCTGTTACTGAACTCAAGCTGAGACTTAGCCAAATTTGTTCAATAGCCACATGTCGGATGATTAACTTTATATTACCAGCTTAGATGTTCTGACTTTCAACCAGAACGGTTGAATAATGCCACTTCATTAAATTAGGAAGAAGATAGTCCATTCCTACCTCTAGATCCTCTTGCAAGGCTTTGTGAATAAGGCTGGGAGTAAGATTTCAGCTCTGAGGTACTGACATTTAAACTAACTTCAGTATCTAAAGACGAAGTGTCTACTGCAAGTGAGGCTCCCTTTACCGACAATGGAAAAGACAGTAAACAAATTCCCCATCTATGAAACCATAGATGAGGAAAGGTCTTCAGTATGGAGTGATTCTCTTCACAGGTCTTTTCTTTTTCTTTTTTTTTTTTTCTGTTTACTATTTCCTACACAGCTGGCATTATCTAAACTTTTAATACATGTTGGTGGTAAAATGTGAACTCTAGATACTGAAGGTATAGGAACTACTGTAAATGCCTGTAAATGGTATTTGAATATCAGTATTGACTCTTTTAGCTATATTCTTGCTCTTATTTTGGTGCTTTTTTTCTGAAGATACCAGCTTATAGAATCAAGGGAGCTCTGCATCTATGTACAGATTTAAAACTAGTTAATAGATAAGGTCCCATTAAATAATATTCCTCAATATGTGGCCCTGTCTGAGTTTGTGAGGACGTGCCAGAAATGTTGTGCCCTACAAGAACATCCTCTCCATGTCCATTTATGTCAACATTTCCTTTCACATATTTTTTTTTCCCCACCAAGAAAGCTGAGATGAAGTGGTGAAACACTTGGAAAATCACTTGAAGGTTCATAAACTAGAAAACAAAATTAAAATAGATCAGAATAACACAGAATTTTGAAGGGCTGAGTTCCATCTAGTATGTTCTTGTATTTTATGGCACTGGTGCATGATACTCAGACTGGAATAACTTGTGTGTTGCCACTGCTTACTTAGAGCCATGAATTTCATGGTGAGGAGGATGTCTGAAACACGTGGATAGAGAGATATAAATTCAGGTGTGCTTATATATATTCCTTTTCCCTTCTGGAAAAATAAGTACAGGCATTACTGTACTTAGCTATTTTGATTCAATTCAGAAGTTATCTTAGAAGGGTTTTCAGTGAGGTTGAACTTTATTGTGGAGTCTTCTACTTGGAAGACCCCACTGGAGACAGTAGAAAAATCCAGGCAGTTGTAGAAAAAAACCCGACCAACTAAATGTTATGAAAAAACATAAGCAATGGCAAGAACTGAGATGAATTCTTAAAATGGTGGTAGAGAAAATGAAATCAGTAATTACTTTAGAGGTCACCCATGCAAGTCTAGATTTCAGTGTGAGAAGTGACTTTTATTATCAACTTCTGCATTAAAAGTGAAAGTAGAGTGTGCAACACCAGTAATTCCCCTGTGATAGAGACCTTTTTTAAAAAGGAACTGAATTCTATTTCTTGGGAGGTAGAGAGACAGAAGGGGTACCTTTTCAATAATGTCAGGTGGGTTTCCTGTCCTGAATCACCAAGATGCTTCAGCATCCACAGAAGCTTATAAAATCCTTCCCAATGACTTGTGCGGGTGTTGGATTGGCCCAACAGACAGGAATGTGCAGGGGATAATGGCATTGGGCAAAAAAGTCCAGAGGTTTCTAATGAATCTCTTATGAACCTGGGGATAGTTATATTAATTTAATAAAGGGTGGGACAAAGTTTATTTTATGCATTGTAAAATGACTCTCCAAGCCTCAACATGTGTTTTTGTAAGATCACATACAAATCAAGTAGTAACTTGAAGCTGTGCTCTCTGACTTTGCCCTAAAATATCTTTTCCTTTACAGTTTTATGTTCAAACATTTTATTAGAGATTAAGCAAGTTACCATTTGGAAAAGGGAAAAACAGTACAGGATCAGGAGCAATTAATAATAACTCTGTTTGTATATCTTGGGTAACCGGAAACAGCACCTCAGTCCTAGTTCAGGGAACCCTCTGTACGCCTTATACATTCAAATGTTAAGTCTACCTCAGCAAGAAGAAAAAAAAAATTAGTACTGTATTAGTCTGTACAAAATGCCAACTGCAGCTGAAGTGAGCCTAGAGATTTTAAGAGAAAAGCAATGTTATGAATTGATAAATTTCAGAGCTACCTCTTCTTTCAGACGTGTTAGCTGTGTACAAAGATTAGAGTTTTAGGAAGGATTTTACAAAGACCAGGGAGTCAAACAGTTGTTCAGATACATTCGCTGCTTTTGAAAATCTCAGCCATAACTGTTTCTTTTTCTGCAGGGTTGTGTGCTATGCTCTGTTTACATACTGAAATCACTCATGGAAAAACATTGTTTATTTTGGGCCAGAGTTAAGGCTGTAGTAGTGTGATGAAATATGCATTTCCATCTGTTTGATCAGAATAATCCTCTTACATCTATAATGTATTCAGCATAAGCATTATGATATCTTTAGCCATTAATTCCCCTGACATTAAGCATTTGGGATTTAAATATGAGGCAGCAAATTAGTGCATGGTTGCACTTAGCAACTACACTTAGTTTTCAGCAATTTTTTTTTTTATTATTTTTTATCTTGTAATTTCCCAGGTTTTGTTTCTTTCCTTAAATAAAAGAATGATGAACCAATTTATTGAATCAAAAACCTGACAAAACAATGATGATAAAGCATATTTTATTTCCTTTTCTAGTTTTTAGGTCACCCCTGGAGGAGTCTGGAGTTTAAAAGGCACTGCATGCAAGTATAAAACCAGCGTGCTTTTCAGAAAGTTTGCACCAACAGGACTACAATACCAAGAAACAATTCATCTCCCCAGTAGCTCGCCTTTCACTGTTGAAAGATTTCATCAATAGCAGAAACTCTTTTCCATTGCTACCTTTACAAAACTTTGGTGCAGATATGTGAAAGTACCTTCCCATCTCACATCTCCAAAGCACTCTTGATGATACCTTTGCTCTCTCACTCTAGGAGCCACCTTCCTTCTTAGAAGAGGAACTAACTGCTCATTTAATTTTTTAATATTTATTTTAGTGCTGCTGTCATAAAACAGGGTGTCAGTACTTTCCTGATTTATTGACTCATTCTTCACTCTCTTTCCATTTCTTCACTGCATTACAGTCAAACTCTACACATCTTTGAACTCACAACTTTGAACTTGCATGAGCAGCTCTGCCATAATTTCCTCAGTCTCCATTTTCTTCTATTTCTCCTAGTCTCTTTTCTTGATTCTCCTGCTGTCCTGATTTTTTTTTTCCTGTTGGTGTCCTTCATCTCACATAATGTTTAACACCTTCCAATGAAAAATCTGTCCTCTTACAGGCCAAAAATCTTCTGCAACTTATTCTTTTGTTACCAAAAAAATAGGACAGGAATGAATTATCAAAGTTCACCTGTACTACAGCACTGACTCTAACTTCCACATGTTCACAGAAAAGTTCTGAGGTTTGTTTCTGAAAAAACCCTACCCTATTACTCAAAGGTCTTTTCCCCAGAAATAATCTGCATTTGTAATTCACTCTCTGGATTCAAGGGCACAAAAGAGTCACGTAACAATTATGTGATTTCTTGAAATCTGTGTCATTCTTGCATTAATTTTAGTCATTAGGGGGATTCTCAGAGAGTTCTCCCATTTTGGATCATGTTCTTAGCATGGTCCTGACAAAAATAAGAAGAAGCTATATAATTCATAGGTAGGAGGCTTTTTTATTTCTTTTTGCCACAGTGTAAATGAAGCCTTTCGAGATTTTAACAACCCATCTGCTCCTTGCCAGAGGAGATGAGACTGCAGTGAGGCTGGCCCCAGAAACAAGTTGCAATTCCCTTTTTAGTCTACCTGAAGCATTGATAGCATCATCAATAATGTCAGCACAGTAATGGGCTTTGTTAGTTAACTTGTGGTTCTCTGCAAGCTGACTGGGTATGAACTGGGAAAAGATCTTAGCATTGCCAATAAAGAACAGCTATTAAAAAAATACTTTGTTGACAGTATTAGTATTTTAAACGAAGGAAGATAAACCTTATCAGAACAAAATGCTCATATCCTGTCCTGCCTCTGGAAGATAATCCTGTCTTAAACAATTACTTTAATGTACCTCCCAAGATTTCCACTGCAGTCTTCTATGGATTTAGTTAAAGGTCATATGTGGTAGGTGACCAATTTTTACTGGTCTCTTGGGTAGTGGCTTAAGACAGGATTCACTCTGTCACACTAGGTAGGTCAGACTTTCAGGGTCGAAGATAATTGCTAGTCTCCTTTGAAAGAGGGGAACTACCAAGGAATAAAAGGTAGGTTTGTGAACATAGCTAAGAGACAACATATTAATTGTCCATTATTCAAGCTAAAGCACATTGCTTGCTCATTAAGTACACACTGAACAAACAAAATGGATGTACACATGAAGGGTCAGAAATTTTACAACCCTCCCTCTCAAATACTATGTCACAATATTTTATTTGCTTAGTCTACAAAAGCAACTCAGTAATCTAAATGCAACTCCCCTTTAAAAACACCACTTTACAAAATCCTACTTACTCCTGTGATAGCAAAATAAACTAGTCTAGTTAAATATGATTATTAAGATACTAGACCAAATATTATCTATTATTATTGTGTCAATCTTCTCAGCAAAAACTAGACAAGTATATATTTTGCCTAGGCAGGTACATTTTCATAACCATTTCTGCAGCATGAATCTTTATATAAAGGCTAAATATTAGCTGTTACTTATATGCTTCTGAGAAGTTAAAAGACTTTTTGCCTCTCATTTGCTACTTCTATTGCTTTCTGTTCTTCTCTTTGTACACTATTGGTAAGAACTGAAATACTATGAAAAAATATTTTGATAAAATGTGTCTGCTCAGTTAGAACTCTCTTAGTAAAATATGTATGGCGATATGTCTTCCCAAAATCAGCTACAATTAATTTACCACTTTGTTTGCAAGGGATATTGGGAAATTAGATTTGATTTGTTTTGTTCACTGTGCTCAGTATATACACAACTTATCATTTCCTTCATCCCAACTGTCCTTACACTCTTAGCCTGAAATGAAGTTGGTTTTTTTTTCACTGTTGTGATAACAGAGCTGCTTTTAAGGGATACAATAAGATTTTACAATACTTCCATTTATTTATAGCATCTATCAAGTCTCTTTAAATAGATCCTCTCCTCTGTGTCAAGCATGATTCCAGAAGATTACACAAGCGTCCGTATTTTTCTATTGCTCCTCTGTAGGTTTGTAGGTTAAACTAAGAACTAACAATTAATATTTTATTCTCCTTGTAAATAATATTCTATCAAACCAATAGAGAGTTGCACGTAAAAGAAATACTGCTAAGATGTGTAGTAATACCTTCTTCACCATCAGACAATTCTATTTTGAACCATTAGCAACCTAATTAGGAAAAAATCTCAGCACAAATTTGTTGATATACTTCAATATCAAAGGTTTGGGGATGATTTGGAAATTTTGATAAATAGAAGATATGCTTGTGGATCTGAAATTCAAATTTGCATTAAGATTTCATTATGAATCACTGGCTAAAAGACAAATGGTTTGAATCTCTGCCCACCTTTACCAATTTTTTTTTTTGCAGTCTAACGATATTCAGTATGGTTAGCTTTCTTTTTTTTTCTCTTGAAATAAGGGAAACATTTGGCTCTTAAAATATCTCCTCATAGTGTTTGACTGAGATTACAAAGTTTTGAGGTTTTTACTTAAAAATATAAAAACTAATGCTATGAATCAGATGACCAACAGCAGCTAGTAGTAATATTCCTATAAAAAGATAAGAAGGACATAAGCGGACCGATGATTTTCTTGGCATATTTCTTGCCTGCAGCAATTTGCGAGTTTCTGCAACAGAGTTTGCACTTGGATCATCATATTTAATAGTCACTGCTGGACCTATCTTGCATGAATTTTCTAATTCATCTGGAACTTATTTATGTTGCTGGTTTCCCCAATATCCAGTTGCACAATTTAATTGTGCAGCATCTGACAAATAACTTCATTTGGTTTGAAACCTTCTTGAATTTTAATCATATTCTTATTAAAGTAGTGAATATGAATTCCTTAGTACCTTTCAATATCTCTCATGATATTGTATCTTTTTTTCCTCTGATACTGCTAAAACAGACACACAGTGGGCAGACAGAAACCCAGAGAACCCTCATCAGTGCCCTGAACTATCATGGACTCCTCAGGAGGTTTTCTAAGATCTGGTAGCTCTCACATTTGAGATATGATACTGAAATTGGTGTGAATAGTGTAAAAAGCTCGTGAAACCTGGATATATTGGAAAATTGCTTGGAGAGAAAAAGCTGGTCTGAAAGAAATAATGTTTCCAGATTTCCCCAATCTTGAAATTACTTGACAAATCAAAAGTGACTAATGTTATTCATCAACAACAGGACAAAGACTCTCAAAGAAAAACATCAGAACATCTCATCAGCTGACTGGTGTGTCAAGTCGCAACAAGCTGCATCTCTGAACTAATAATTTCTTTTAGACTTGTACAAAGAAAGCTAACCGTGGGATATTTTTGCTAAATAAACAAGCTTCAGCCTCACAGGCATTTTTCATCCAACTGCAGTAGTTTTGCCTTCCAAGCTTGGTGTCTAGTTCAATTGCACTTTTCCCCAGCAGAAAGTGAGGAACAGGGAGAGAAAGGGAAACACTCTTTCCCCTGCTCTTAGATAATTTTAAGAGGAAAATTATGTTACTTCTGTGAAATATGGAAACATTTTCTGTGAGCACACTGGTAATTATCTAAAATTCATTTTTCATTGAAAAGGTGAAAGAAATCAGCATATCATGGACGCAGGCATAACAATCCAGACACTGTCATGGACTGACTAAAAAGAAAACACTAAAATCCTTCTATCACACCTATCCAGCTGGGAAAAAGGAGTATCATGGATCTAGCATGCAGATTCATTAGACTTTAACTGGATATTAGGCTTCAGCAGAAGGCGGTAACTGTATTAAGAAATCATGAGGAAACGCCTATAACATCTACATAAGCTATCATTAACGAAATGCAATTGAATCCAGAATGTCAAATAACTTGACAGGTGAATCTTTGAGAACAAATGCCTTCTCTCTTGATTTAAAAGTCTTAAAACTCCATCTAAATGTCACTTTATTCACATAAGCTCTTATCTTGCATCTCACCTTGAGCTTCTAAGAAACTTCAGAGCATTTACATAACGAGTGTCACTGGCAGCTAATATGTACTGTTCTTTGCTGGTCAGTATTGGTGTCTTTGCTTTTGCAGGCTTGTTTTATACACTCATCACTATCTTTATAGAGCTTCTGTTCAGTGAATGAAATAAATGTCTGAGCCTCAACAGAAACACCGACAAATATCACAAGAGAATAGTAATTGACAGAGCAGTAATGTGTGGAGCAATGCTAGAGGCAGCTGGCTTCTGACATCCTTTATTTTATTCTCTGAATGAGAACTAAACCACTGGCAAAGTCTCCTGGTTGGTGAAGGAGCCAACTTGGAAGGTTTCCCTGTCTGAAACATGTTGCTTACAGCATGAAACAGGAAAGCTGAGCAACTGGTCTGCACTATAGTTAAGTTTGAACAATAACCAGTCATAGCTTGATCGCCAGCTTATTTTGTCCAGCCTGGAATTTGCCATAAACTCAGAATACTTCCCGTGTTGCTTCAACTACGAGGAGTATGTTTTGTTCTGTTGGAAAATAAGAACGTCTGGTCCAAAAATAGCAGGTCAAATTCCCTGCTGGCATAACTCCATTAATTCCAGGGAAGTAGCACTGGAAGAGAACTTGGCCAAGAAGGCCTAAATGAGAATCTAAATTAGATGTGAGACATCAGTAAAGCTTTCTACCTTTTTTTTCCCCCATCAGTCTCCAGGGACCACATGCTCAGCAGGTATAAATTACTATAGTTGCACTAATTTCCAACTGAGCCATGACAATTTGCACAGATTGAGGATGTAACTGTAGGTAGCAATATTCATTTCCAGGAGTGAATAGAGGAACACTCCACAGTGCTGTCAGAAGAGGTTGCATTTAGTTAATGTGAGATATAGAGAACCGTAGGACAGATAGTGCCACAATGTTATCAGTTCATAATATCCTTTAAATAATTTGAAAATTAATCTCACTTCAGAGAAATGAAATGGTCTTTTGATTTCCCATAAATGGCCTTCCTAGGTAAGATCACAAGTCTGCCTAGTCCCGTATCCTGTTTCAAACTATAATGAAAAGTGAAGATGTGGTGAAGAACTGGAACAATAGGGTAAACCTGTAGCAATCCTTCTCAGAATGCTTCTACAGACTCCAATAATTTGGGGTCCGGGGAGATGTCAGGCCAGAGGAGGTGCACTGTGAACCAGTGGAATCATTGTAGTTGTAAGTGAAAAACTCAAGTCATGTTCAGGATGAATATATAATTGATTCTCTAAAATTCAGTCACTGCAGAATACAGATTTTACTGTGTGTTTTCAACAGAGTTGCTTATTTTTATGTCTTACAGTTTTGAGGTTTTTTGGGGGGCAGGGGGAGGATTCTTTGTGTTTTGTTTTGCTTGTTTAATTTTACATGCCAAGCTCACTTGGAACATCATAGTAAATTTATGAAGTTTAGAGTGAAAATGTTGTCCATAACAAGAAAAACAAAGTCAGTAATGGTAGATGGGTTTTGAACAAAACTTGGAGACCACTGTTGTTCACAGCTAAGGAACACATCACTATGGAGGGCAGTGAGATAGTGAGAAGTGTGAGAACTAATTGCCTGAATTAATTCAGTCAATTTTAACCATTTAACATTGTGCCAGTTTTTTCTTTCCTTTTAAAAATAAGAAAATACATATTCATTAGATACAGGTTACTTTATTCACTTTCCATCCAACATCCCAACAGATGTATTTAAACAATACAAAACTCAGTGAAACTGGAGGGAAAATAATATACAGACCCTCATATGCTGATAATAAATGAAAAATGTTTGTTGGCTGTCTTAATATTGCTCTAAGAGTTAACATCAGCAGGGCTGGACAAGCTTTTGAAAGGCTACAATCAAAAAAAAAGTTACTTCCTTCGAGGAATGCACAGATTGCTTAAAAATATAATAAAACAGTTATAAGTGAAAGTAAAGAAGGAAAATAGTATATCTGATGCTGCATGACATTCAGTGAAGATATTCACATTTGCTTTAAAATACTGTAGCAAGATAGTATTGTGTATTTTCTGATACACTTTTAGGAAAGTACTTTAGAATTAAGATCTTGCTGCGCTGTTTCAGCTATTTGGGTTTCCATACAATTTTAGGCCAAGTGCCTGGGATTCGTTATATAGGTAGTATTATATCTATAATGCCTAACCTCCTTGCTCAGAAATAAATTCCCTCTTGGCAAGTATAATTTGTCTTTGGGCTATTATTACCATCAGTTATTTTCCTATTGAAATAAAAGTTCACTGCTGATTGGAAGGACCTTACATTTAGAAGGTCTTCAGCGGTGTTGGCAAATAAAATAGCTTTCACTGGAAGGCTGCTAAAAGGAGCAGAGAAATGAACGTGATGCTTGCTGTATTATTAGGTATTATTTGTGTGTCTAGGGCTGTACATCATAGTAGAAAAATATTGTATTTAAGCATGCAAAATAGAATTAAAATTGGTTTAATTAAAGAATACAATTATACTTGCTCATGTTCAAAAGGGAAAATAAATAAAATGAACCATTGTAGAAGCCTCATTGATTTGCACAATGACAGAAGTCATTAACTGAGCTACGGTTAAATGGTACTCATCTGCTTCCAGAGGAAATGGGCCTGTGCTGTAGGTCTGTGATATATTTCAAAGTATTTTGCTTTTCATGCATGATATGTATGAAATGTGCATTCTGTTGACTGGTAGCACAATCAGCAGGACGTATTTTGACAGCTAAATGGCAAATTTAAATGTGACTTTCTTTTTAGTGCTCTGGAAATTTTTATTTCCCCCCCCCTGCATGTGCAATATAGCTCTGCTGAAGGTTTTAAATGTCTCTTGTGGCTTACCCATAATGTATCACTCCCTGCATCTAGATAAGCGTCATCATGTCCATTAAGTCTAAGTTGAACGTGTTGCTCTGTTATGATGTATTGTCTCAGGAATCTTCAGACTTCATCACATGGTAATTGTCATACCGATTACTGCTGGAATGCAGAGACAAAGCAAATTCAAGGGACTAGGGACTTTTTCTAGTCTGAGAGAACAGAGCATATTTTATGTTTAAATGGAAAAGTCAGTTAAAATGTTTAACTTTGCATGAAATTTTGTTTGGGGGAAGATCTAACTCTACGGTTTTAGTGGCTAATTAAGAAAAATCTGTTAGAAGATATTACTTTGCAGTTTTATAGTGCTCATTACTGAAAGGTTTCAAAGCACTTTACAACTACTGGACTGGTTCCTCAGCTAGCAGGAACTGCTTTCATGCACAAATTTCATGCAATTATTTTAATGGAGTTATAACAACATTATAACATGTTTAAGAAACCATCCTGATGTCAGTGTGCTTGGTATTACGATGTCCATTTTACAGAAGAGTGGAATGAGAGAGAAAGATTAGAAAGCAATACTAATCTCACCTATCTTTAGGGGTGGGATTCAGTTTAAGATTAAAACATTTAAAACGTCTAAATTTAATGATAGTCCAACTTTGGTCTTAGTTACACAAACATAAGGGGCTTTACAGTGCCCTAGGATATCAGACATCCAGAAGGAGCTGATACAGGAATTACAAGAGAGTCATCTATTTGAACGGTACCTAATCATGATGAATATCAAAGGTACTAGACACGTACGTTTTGTGATGTGATTTTCACCACCGATATCTTCTGTAGACTGAGGTGAATTATCCTCTGGGTGCCACTGACTATGTGCTCAATGTAGTTGCCCAAATGCATGTGTCTGGTGCCCATTAGGATGCCCTAGGGGCTTCCATCCGGCATGCAGCTGCCACTCTGCAAAGTCTAAATCTCCCTTGGTCTCTCTCATTTCTGACAGCTCCATACAGTTTTCCTGGACACCCTAAGGCAGTTCAATTAGTCATTTTGCATTTTGGAGTTGACACCTAATTTACATGCAGACATCTACATTTAGCATCTGGAGCCTAATCCCACCCTAGATGTTTACATTTGAGGCACCCAGTTGTAGGTCACTTTGCAGTTAATGGAGAGGAATAATCACTTTTGGGATATGAATCATCTGTCCAGCTTGTGCATCTACCATAGGATGAGAAGACTCATAAGTGTCTAAAGTCAGGTCATATAAATTCTGTCCCACTTGACTAAAATAGCGTCACCATTCTCCCTGAAAGCTAAACATTTTCTCTGCATGACCTGGTATTTGAAGTGAAGAAATTTCTACTGCAAACCATACAGTGACAGCAAAAGAGGACAGCAAAACCAAAGAGAACCTATAAGAGCCCTACTAAAAGCAGATGAAAGGAAACTGAACATATAAGTATGTGTGGCTCCAGCATGGCTGAGGAAATGAGAACAGACT
The DNA here is from genome assembly GCF_000737465.1 of Haliaeetus leucocephalus. NCBI lineage: Eukaryota > Metazoa > Chordata > Aves > Accipitriformes > Accipitridae > Haliaeetus > Haliaeetus leucocephalus. The sequence goes on along the minus strand of NW_010972972.1, from coordinate 2,521,870 downwards.
TTAGAATAATATAGCAACTGTGAATACAGCTAAATAATTCTATATACAGCATCAGAAGTTGCTACTTGCATTTCAAACCTAAAGAGGGGCTTGTCTGTCTGAAAGCTTCCCCCCCCCCCAGGTATAACCTGGTAAAATATATTAGGTTTCCCTGTTAAGCTTTGTCTCACTGAATAGTCCTTCACTCAGTACAAGGTCTTATACTTAAGAAAATAGAGCTTAAAATGTTACAGAATGGTCAGTCACAAATGGTGTAACCTTCACAGCTAACCCTTCTGAAAGTTTAAACCCCATCTGCTTTTGTATGTTAACCAGGTGACTTCCTGAAAAAGATGGATGAGTACAACACTTAAATTCTATTTATTCCCTAATTCATGTCTATTAAAATGCAGTACAAAGGTTGCTCAGTCTTGAAAAGAAAAGTGTTACCTGAGCCATATGAAACAAAATCATACGGAAGACAGGTAGAGAGGTAAACTTTTTGTTGTTCTGACTGCAGGGTTAGGTGTGATGTTTGGGATGCTTGTAAGCTCCACAGTGAGTGTGACTGAATTCTTCATGACATTTGCCTAGGTCTGTCTTGTCATGATGTGGATATGATTACATTCTTTATTGGTCATTACCTCCTTGCTTATACAATAAAAGCTGGAATGTAGATAGCATATAAGACAAAAATACCAATGCTTTATAGCACACTACAGAAACAGACTTTCCTTCCTTAATTATAATTTAAATCTCAAACTTCCCAGCATTTGGAGGAGGTGTGAGGCTAGGAGGGAAAATTAGGAGGGAGCATAAGTTTTAAAATTAATGCCAGTCTCAATCAGGAAAATGGGGAACACTTTTCTCAAATCAGACCTCTTTGTTCACATCAAAGTGATAGTAATTACCTTCTTTTCCATGTTATTCAAAACACTGTCTTGTACATACAACACAGTACACTTTAAAAGACTCATTGTAGAGTTTACGTGAGGTTTAACTCTAAGACTGGTCAAACCACAGAACATTTCTTTAAGGAAATTAAACCCATGATTATTGACCTGGCAGACAAATATCTCCAAAGGCTTGCAGCTGATCTACTACCATGGACTAAATCACACAGAATTTGCTTATACTTCAGTTATGTTCTCTCTCTTCAGAGGTGAAATGCATATTTCCAGATCTTTAATGATGCTTTACCCCTCAGCTCAGAAATTACTCAGTACTGAAGACTATGCAATAAGGCTGTGGTACCAAACTTTCTAGGAAGAAATGAAAAGATATTGATACACTTGCCTTTTCATCTGGGGGATAATAATTTAAAGATTATCTCACCACCCTCAGCATTTTCTTTTTATACTTTATAGGTAAGTAGAAATTCCTGTGAATATACAAATAAACAAAGTCTTGGTGCTATCTTGGAAGGAAAAAGTGAACAGGCTTGAACCATGTTAAAGAAGATTAAAATTATATTGAAAACACACAGGAAGATAAACTTTCATCATTATTACTGCAGGTTGTTTAGGATATGTATTAAGGGGAAAGCCAGAGGTAGGAAGCCCAAAATTAATATATGTAAATACCCAGATAAACCTATTGTTTGGGCACATTCTCATGTCTGCGTTCTGGTGGATGCTGTTTCCACTTCATTTTGTAAATCTTTTCCCTACCACAGAAAGCCAGGCTGGGATTTATCTTTAAGCATCAACATTACAGACATCTACATGTGGGACAATCATGCTGAGGGTGACTGACTTGCTAGTCATCTACATGAATTGCTTGCTTTGACTTTAAAGGGAATATAGAGTGATTAGCATACATAGTAGATATCTAAATTTCATCACACGAATCTCACCCTAAATAATGACACAGTCGCAGCAGTACATATATAATACCCAATTTATGAAAAGCATCAAAGTCACTGAAATGAAAAGCTATAGGTGTTCCTATTTGGAGAATAGGCCTACATACGGCTTAACCACCTGTTTGTTCAAAGCGGTATATGCTGTGTAATTGTGTCAAACTGACAAAACTTATTAGCTTTTGGGTTTATTTGCCCATGATGTTGGTTTTGTTGTTTGCAGGACATCCAGAAAAAAATCAGTAGAAACCCCTACCAACCAAAGGTAAGTAAACCGTGATGGAACAGGCAGCAATCACGGGACAGTATCTGCCAGGTACTAAGAACTCATTTAGACCCATAAGAGTTTAAAGCACACAGGGTTAGTGCTTCAGTACCCGGCATCTAGTGCATGATCAGGAGAGACAGTCTAGTAAGGAAGAGTATAATAATCTGAGCCTGTTATAAGCCAACGACGGTCCAGAATTATTCTCTCACTACTGCTATTTTATATCTTGGGTTCTGACTTGCTAAGCACTAGCCTAATTTGAGTTTGACTAATTTATCTTTTCCAGTCATTAGTAGCCCGGCAACGATGCGGAGTAGATTTACAAAGACGTTTGCTCTTTTCCTTTTTCTACAGGAAGGATTAAAAGCAGTACAAAGATGAAACAATTAACAAAGAAGAAAGAAAACAGTGTGCTTTCTTTGTCTCCCAAACACTTACTAAATTATATCATATAAAATTAAGATCAGGGAGAAAAGATAGTTTCAAAGGGAGAGTCAAGAAAATTGCTAATCCCCACCCCATTCATGGGGGGGGGGTGTCAAATAAGCAAGCAGGTCATTGCAGGCCACAAGGAAATTCCCTCAAGCATTGGAATTCATTATTTTCAGTTTAATATTTTGTATTTTTCTTCTTTTATTCTAATTACAAAGCACTTAAAAATCTGCAACAACAAAACCAAAATGGTTTTAGAAACCGTGGAAATTCTGAAGCTGCATTTTCTCAGCAGCACAGTAGCTTCTTAATGAATTAAATTAATTTGAACTTCTTGTTATGCTTACTGTGGAAATTCTCAAGAATGGCAATTGCTTTCACTACTTCATGAAGGTTCAAGGCTTTATAGTTATCAGGATGGCATATGAGTTTGGTTTCAGAGTCTACAGACTCTTTGCCCCATGGCCATTTGGGGATACCAGGACAACAAGCATTATTGAACTCAAAAAGTGGGAAAATGAGGACTGTGGTAGGTGGCATGTCTCCAAAGCATCCAGAGTTGCCAAGCATGTAACACAGCCTTCTGGCAATGACTTGAAAAGAGGCCCCCTGAAAAGGTAGGCTCTGGAAGGCCTGGGTTCCTGCATCTAAGTTTACAGAGACTATTTAAAACCCAACCACTTCAGTATCTCGACAGGAAAGTGGGCAAGCTTTCAGTAGAACTCAGCCTGTAATTCAGTCAAGGTTTTGTCAAGTTCCAGATTATTAGTAGGAACATTTAGAGCTAATGAAATTAATGGGGTTTGATCAAACTTCACTTTGTAAGAAAAATTCTGTTCTTCTTAATAATTGCAATTTTTATAATACTTCAATTTTTTAATTTTGCAAGAGTCAAATACTATTATGAAATTATGGATTTCTTATAAAATAATGGAAAATTTAGTTACAATTCATAGCCAATATTCACAAAAGCAGAAAAAAATTCATACCATAGTGGCTTATTTCCCATAACTTTTGGTAAGATTCAGACACACGATCAGAGTTATCAATGAATAGCAGAAATTATTTTTATGTTTGCTTTTAGCTAACAACTTATGTAGGATTATAAATATAGTTCAATTTACTTCAAATGTATAAGCATTTGGACATTGGAGAAATGATCAAAATATATACTCCTATCTACTGTCCATTATCAAAATATTTCCATCTCTGCTCTGAACTGGCATAGCCACATTTCTGGTTGCTCTTAAAACACTTTGAATCCAAGCATGTATGGTACTCAGAATTTTTTTGCTTGATGCCATCAGCTTATCTAATATCACTCAGTTTATCTGATAAATGATAACTCATGAATCACCATAATTTTTTCATGCACCTGAGACTTAATTCTCTGAAATGCATAGGTCACTTTTGAAAATACTGCCTTTATGTCCCTATGGCTCTGAATGTGGGTATTGACCACTTGTTTCTTTACCTAAAAACAAATCTCAGAGAGAAAGAAACAAGAAGAATATGATACTAAAATAAAAAGTGAATATATAAAAATACAATTTTATATATATCATTATATCTATAAATAAATCTAAATTAATATAAAAATATAATGCTCTATGAACATCAAATGAAATGCTTAAGCACATCAGGAATTACTGGCCTTCTTAATGAGTTTGGTATTGTATTTTAAAAGAATCTTACAAGCTAGTAGTGATATATTTAAAATTGTTCTGCTAATCTGAGAATAGTAGAAATGGGTAATTACTAAGCAAAAACCTTCTACATTTTTGTGGATATTCCCATTAAAATGAACTTTGCAGAGTGCCTGTTCCTAAAATGTCAGATATTTCTATCAGCATCTTGATGATACAAGCCTATATTTTTTGCTTTATAAATTTACTGGTGCCTGTTAAAAGACTACTATGAAGCAGTCAGATACAGTCATGATGAACTAGAATAAATAACTAGCTTACTAGCTATAAATGCTTCTTATTGCCATCACTTTAATACTCACTCCCATATGCTACAAGTAGGATATTGTATTTTCTAATAAGAAAGTATAAAATGAAGGTCTCATTACTGTGATGCAGTAAAATTTAATGCCAATAAACACACGAAAATGCAAAGAACAAGAAACCTCTTCCAATAGCTTTACTTCAAAGTCAATGGGAAAGGCTCTTCACAGCCTGATCTTGTTTCACAACTGACACTGCCACATGCAGGGAAAAAGAACAACTCATGAAAGATTGGTAGACTTCTTACTATGAAATGTAAAGAAGTTTCATTTATTTTCTTTAAAGCCCCACACCTTTAAATGTCTTTTCCTCCAAATTTGAGTGCCAGATTAATCTCTGGAACACATGCATCTTCTAATTTTCAAAGACTGAGTGACAATTTCTTTTCCTCTGGTAGGCAGAGGAAAAAAAATCTCCTTTTTAGTTTTCAGGACTTCGGGATGGAAGAACCAATGCATTTGGTGATGGAAATCACCCCTCAAAGTCCTTACACTAAGAAATTCAGGAGTCAATCCCCACTAATATGTCACCCTAGGATGTAACAGCAGAGCTGCTTTTAGTTCCGAACAGTACCCTGAGATCTGCAGTGTCTCAAAATCTATAGAAGGTAAATGCTGAAAGCCTATGTGGCACTGGTGTTCCCAGGCCCTTGCAATCTATTTCTTGAACAGGGCAAAATCAGTGCTTCGGGAAGCAGGCAGCTTCAGAAACTGTCACTCAACACAGCACTTCTATTTTATCTTGCTCCTAATTTAACGTTGCAAATGATAAATCAGCTAAAGAGGTATAAATGAAGGCAGATTAACCTTTGAAACTGCTACTAGGAGCTGCTGATTACCCTATACAAGTCAATGAATCTTCACTAGAACTTGCATTGTACACACAAAGCTTTTAATACCAATATATTGAATATGCACATATTGTTACATGCCTGCATCATCACAATCTTTTTTCAACATTTCCTTCAAATTTTGAAATTATTCCTTTTTTTGGCATTGTTTTCTTATTTCTTTTATTTCAATTTATTGGGGGAGGGGGCTTGAGAGAGAACACGTTTTCTTTTCTTTAGAGTATAAATACCCCCTTGGTAAGCATATGGAAGATATATTGTACAACAACATTATAATATACATGTATCTTTTTTCCTGCTTCCATGAATCTGCAAAACATCAGTATTTATGTTGTACTCTTCCTAGTGACATCTATGTCAAATGACTTCCTTTAGCTTAACAGGAATGAAACTGAAGTGCTGATTATTAGCCCTCGTACTAAATTGTTGCTGACTGACTTTCCTATTCAATCAGCCTTTTCTCTTAAAGAGCTGCTGATGAAGCCTGACTGAAGACTTTGACAGCTATTCTATTTAAAAACAATTCTATTTATATACCATATGATTACATTTATGTATACACGTGACAGAACTGGGTTTCTTATGATTAGTGAATCTTGTATGAGAACAGGACTTTGCTATTTCTATATTTTCCTTTCAGTAAAATGTCAGATACAAAACACAGCCCTCTCCCTCTCTGAAACCATCATGATTTCAAATGCTTCAGTAAGAGAGAACAGAACATGGACTGCAGGCCCCATAGTGGTAACTACCAGTGGGGATGCAGGTAGAAAAATAGTGGTTTAGACATACAGGGCAAAAAAAGGGGGCAAAATAAAGTGTTTTGACATCTAGCAATTATTCTGTAGCACAAATCTGCTTGATGATATGATAGAAGGCAAGATAGTAGGGTTTATTAGTTGTTTCTTAAGTTATTTCTGAAACTGTAATTCGGGTTTCTACTTCACATGGGATTTGGTCCATGAAATATTTATGGTGGCACTAAAGACCATTATACTAGGTTTTAAACTCCAGCTCAAAAATTAAATTCATAGCCCTTAGTTTGGCAACAATGTACAGCACATGGAGGAAGTTAGAGGCCAAAAAAACAGATTCCCAAAAAGCTGCTCAACTAAACCAGCTAATTCAAAATGTTTAAGAATTGGTGATTTCTTCCTTTATACCAGATTTGAGATCCTCTGTGAGACTGTCACTCACAATCCCAAACCTCTTTCAGCTTAAAGTCAATTGATTTTTAAGTACAGTGAGCTCCTTGACTTCACTTTGCAATAACGAGGAAGGAGCAATCATGATATGGAGATGACAACGCTTTCCAAGGAGCTCAGAAATCAGGTTCATCTGTATGATGGGCCTTCAGAAATAAAAATCTGTACCTTTATCATGCCAGGACAACATCCTAAATCAGTATTAATGGTCACTTGATCATCCTTACTCTGAACTAAATGCATTAAAAATGTATTTAAACTGGAAGCCAAACTTTATAAAAATCAAGAACAGAGGTGATTGAGGGAAAGGCTGTGGATGTTGTCTACCTAGACTTTAGTAAAGGCTTTGACACCGTTTCCCACAGCATTCTCCTGCAGAAACTGGCTGCTTATGGCTTGGATGGGCATACGCTTTGCTGGGTAAAAAACTGGCTGGATGGCCGGGCCCAAAGAGTGGTGGTGAATGGAGTTAAATCCAGTTGGTGTCCGGTCACAAGTGGTGTTCCCCAGGGCTCAGTACTGGGGCCAGTTCTGTTTAATATCTTTATCAATGATCCGGACGAGGGGATTGAGTGCACCCTCAGTAAGTCTGCAGACAACCCCAAGTTGGGCGGGAGGGTTGATCTGCTGGAGGGCAGGAAGGCTCTACAGAGGGATCTGGACAGGTTGGATCGATGGGCCAAGGCCAATTGTACGAGGTTCAACAAGGCCAATTGTACGAGGTTCAACAAGGCCAATTGTACGAGGTTCAACAAGGCCAATTGTACGAGGTTCAACAAGGCCAATTGTACGAGGTTCAACAAGGCCAATTGTACGAGGTTCAACAAGGCCAATTGTACGAGGTTCAACAAGGCCAAGTGCCGGGTCCTGCACTTGGGTCACAACAACCCCATGCAGTGCTACAGGCTTGGGGAAGAGTGGCTGGAAAGCTGCCCAGCTGAAAAGGACCTGGGGGAGTTGGTCAAAATCCAGCTGAATATGAGCCAGCGGTGTGCCCAGGTGGCCAAGAAGGCCAATGGCATCCTGGCTTGTATCAGAAATAGTGTGGCCAGCAGGAGCAGGGAGGTGATTGTTCCCCTGTACTTGGCACTGGTGAGGCTGCACCTTGAGTCCTGTGTTCAGTTTTGGGCCCCTCACTACAGGAAAGGCATTGAGGGTCTGGAGTGTGTCCAGAGAAGGGCAACGAAGCTGGTGAAGGGTCTGGAGCACAAGTCTTATGGGGAGCGGCTGAGGGAACTGGGGTTGTTCACCCTGGAGAAAAGGAGGCTGAGGGGAGACCTTATCGCTCTCTACAACTGCCTGAAAGGAGGTTGTAGTGAGGTGGGGTCGGGTCTCTTCTCCCAAGTAACAAGCAATAGGGCAAGAGGAAATGGCCTCAGGTTGTGCCAGGTGAGGTTTGGATTAGATATGAGGAAAAATTTCTTCACTGAAAGGGTTGTCAAGCATTGGAACAGATTGCCCAGGGGAAGTGGTTGTGTCACCATCCCTGGAGGTATTGAAAAGACGCGTAGATGTGGTGCTTAGGGACATGGTTTAGTCGTGGACTTGGCAGTGTTAGATTAACAGTTGGACTCAATGATCTTAAAGGTCTTTTCCAACCTAAATGATTCTATGGTTCTATGATTCATAATTTATAGTAGAGTATACACTACAGAGGCTTGGTGCTGTTCTTCTCGTAGTGTAGGCCTGATTTGATAAGCATTATTATATAGCTTATTTTCTGTTAAGCAATTTCTAAAATGAAAAATTGTTTTAGCTGCTGTCTGTGCTCCTTCCAGATTAATAGGATTTCATAGGATTTTTAATTTTTTTTTTCCCCAGCAAAATATTTTCACCCATGGGCAATAGCAATCATAAATAACATTGAGTTAACATATGGGTAACTGAGACCATTACAACTCAAACAGTCATCTAAGGAAAAGATAGAAAGGTGGTTCCTACATAAGGTGGTTCATAATATCTGGCAAGTTATGTGAATCACACTGTAGAGAAAATATTTCTCAAAATTATGAAGAAACAGATATAAATGAAAAAGATGCACAAGTATTTCTCTGGGGATACAATTTCCTGTAGTGAAAGGCCTTTAAAATAGCAAAACAAAAGAAAAATAATCCCCAAAAGCTAATAGCAAGATTCAACATGCAGATTTTGAAGCTAGAAATACTCAGATGAGAAATAAATAGCAATGCTGTAAAACTAATGATAATTAACCAGGAAAATAACTTTATCTGAGAAGGTGGTGCCTTCCCTGTCACTTGGGAGTCTTGAGATCAAGTTTAGATGTCTTTCTAAGGCATATGCCCATCAAGAACCTCTAGACTAAAATCTGCTAAGTAGGTCATCAAACTACTCTGCCTTAATTTTTTACATGTATGGGCTGAATTTCAACCTTTCTGAACTCAGTGGAAGAATTTTGTTTAATGCACTGGCACCAGTGTTAATTCTGTAAACTATGAAGACTCCTGTGCCTGCATACACTTCTACTCAATAGAGAATATTAATTACAGTGTAATTAGATAAAGACAGGAGAGAAGGGAACATGGGTGCAAGGCAGTAGAAATTATCATGATTAGAAAAAATGAAACTACAAAGCAGTAAGTGCTTCACACTAGGATACTTAGTGCTGTTAAGCCATTTTGAGAGCATCACACAAAGCCAAATTCTGAGAAGAGAAATTAGAAAGAAATTACATTCATAATTTCACAAAATGGTACAGAAAGCTCCTTTTCATATGTGATACTATGGAAAAAACTGCATAATGATTGAGGAAAAATGGATTGATGTAGCGATATAAAATAGGATGTGATTTTAATCTGGCCCCTCTTTGATTTTACATCAGAAAAATTCAAAGATCAGTGGTATACTTCTAAATAGTATTTAAATTTGTAAAAAGTATTTTAATAGGTTTTCATTTTGGAAGGCAATATGTAAAACAAAGATTTTGTTGTGGTGCTTCTTGGCTTCTTGAAGGTATTTGATATGAAAGTATTTGTTACGAAAATAGAACTGTCTACAGAAGTGCATGGTCATGGGAACATAAATAAGATTTAAAATTTGCTTGGATTGAGTCCTTTGCAACTAAATTTTGGCTTTTAACACATGAAGGAGTTGGTACATTTATAAATGAAAAGATAGGTGACTGGTGAATCTTAAAACATATGCAGTTACAATAACAAATGACTGTGTTTCTTTCTGGGAGAAATCAGCTGTTTTATAAGATCATAGACAGGAGAACATAGGGAGACAGTCCTGAAACACATCATGAAAAGTTTTTGCATGACCAAACAGCATCAAAATTGTTTGAATCATTTGAATTTAAATTTACTGTCCATTCTACATCCTACCAGAATACTATTCATCTAAGAAGCCTCTGAGTTCTGGATATTGGACTACAAATAATAAAATAAAAATGAAGTTGTAGCCTGCTGGAATTTGGCACATCATTTACCGCAAAAGTTCAATCAAAATCCACATTTTGTGAAAAAGTATGGGAAATTAATAATTTCATGCACATGGTTCTCATTAATTTTGTTAACCATGAAAAATTAAAACAAAAAAATATATACAATGAATATTTTAAAACAGAATGAAAGCATTCTCAAAAAAACCCCTTATTTTTCCATAGTTTTTGGAACATGAATAAAATACTTTGCATTTGTTCTGACATATTATGGGAGCAGCAGAAAAAAAATTAGAAGCATTTTTAACTTTCTTTCTATTGCCTATTATAAAATTTCAGGGAACTGTTAAAACCAAAGATTTTTAAAAATTATTTTTATACTGACAAGAAGTGGGGGAAAAAAGTATCACTTAATTTTTATAACTTTCTATATCCACACATTTTTTTCCTTCATATTCTGTTATTCAAACTTCTGCAAAAGATTATAGGAAACAAGCCTCAATGCAGCCACTGTCTACACTGAGAAAAAGTTTCATGTACAACTTTTCTTATTATGACTATTAGCTAGAATCGACAAGATTAAAGAATAGTGTGGAACATGGTATGGAGCCACGCAGTGGTGTGGCAACCTGGGAGATAACAAAATATGGCCATGCTCCTCTTCCTGTGCCAAACTGGTTTGTGAGAATGGCCAAACTTCTGCCTATCTAAATACCCACACGGGTAAAGCCACAATATATTTTGCTGGTTTTAGTGAGCTAAGGGCATTGGATATCTCCAGGTGTAAGGACTACCAGTGACTGTCTATCTTGGTTACCCTGGGTGCCTCAGTTCTTCCGCAGACATTAATTTTGGTTATTCGCAAGTCCTCAGTGCTACCACAGCCTTTCTGCAGCCCACACCGACCAGCATGGCCAAGGGAGCTGCACTTGAAATATTGCATCAGACATGGCTCAGCAGCCTCAAGTCAGTCACTTCAGTCTTAATGGGAGAGGATGGCTAGAGCTGTTGGATAGTAATGGTGTTCCTCTGCCTTTGAAACTTTTTGCTGCTTCTTATAGCCATTTTGCCTCTTACACAGGGCCTGGCCAGCAAGCCAGATGGTCATAATATCTGATAAATGTTTTGAGTGAATGGAGTGGATACTGCTGTGCATTCACAACTGAGCATCTGATGTCAGAAGTAATCTGTGTATGCAGAATAACTAAGAGAGAGGGAAGTATAATTGCAGGACAGAGAGAAACAGGGGTGCGGGTTTCTATAAGAATGATAATGAGAATGATTAGGAGATGAAATAAAGCCCTCCTCCATGAATAGAGATTGCAAAGAATAGTGTTATTTCCTGAAGAAATCAAGCAAGCAAGAGGGGACATAATAAAGTGTTAAAAAACAAATGCTGTGTGGCAGGGGGAATGGGGACTACTATTCCCCCCTGGCATAAAGGAGGCCTTCAATCAAACAAGAAAGGACAATTGCTGATTATTTCTAGACAATGAATAATTAGGCTGTGCAATACACAGCTGCATGATACAAAGGGAGACTGGACAGTTATATGACTAACAACACTACTGACTTAATGATCCAAGTTTTGGGTAGGGACATAAAACCCCGTAATTTAAACCAACGTCTGTTAGCTATTAATAGCAAGTCTCTTGGAAGTAAGCAGGCTTTTTTATCTTTTTCAGCACGTATTTTTTGTAGCTACTTCTCTGCAGCTACTACTGAAGACAATAGAAGATGAGATGAACCATGGATTTGAAACCTTATGACTTGTACTATACCCCCATGAAATGCTATGGCATATTTCAGCACAGTATGTGACAGACTCCTAATTTTGGGTACTGTTCATTGCAAATATATTGCCCTGGGAACAAGATGTAAAATGATCTAGTTCTGGTAGAATTATGCAGAACCTAATAATCTACTATTAAGTCTCACACTCAAACTCTTAACTGCTCATCCAGCATCAGAGACACGAATATCTTCAGAAGTAGCACTTTCTGTCATAAACTTTATAACTAACAGGGAGTGCATGTGCTAGAGACACAGGAACCAAGCCTTAAAAATTTCCACAGTACTCTTCTTTCAGCTTAATGGGCTGACACCTATATGGCTCAGCTGGCTGATGGTACCTCTGTCCTGATCTAACCTCCAGGCCACTGCAGTCAGCTTCTGATTTGCCTTCTGGTGTTGTTCAGAAGAAGTCAACTTGTGTACTGCGTATACACCCCAGACACACTGCACAGAGAGCTAATGTGAGCATAGTCTTAATAAACTCTGCTATTTTTCCTGTTGTTGCTGATATTTCCTCGGTCCAGCAGTTCCAGGAACTGCATTTTGCATACCAATTCACTTCATGGTGTGGCTTTTCCCAAATACTTCTGTTTCTGCAACTCTTTTTGTTCAGCAGAAATTTATGAGTCAGAAAGCATCCAGGACATGCACAGCCATTTTAGGGATAAACTTTACCATTCACGAGCCATATGCTTTTTAGACAACTGTCATGCTGGCACTGCTTCGTCAAAAGCAATAGAGCGGTCTAGATCCCTGAGGATTAGTAGGACCTTTGGATAGTGTAGCACTTACTAAATTGGCAGGACCCTACACCATGCTGGCTTTAACTCTGTAGGAGTCCAGTGAGCATCACTCCTGTAGAGTTAATCAGCTGGCAAGTTTTCACAGTGTTCTTGTCCTCGAGTAACCTAAAATGCTGGGTTTTGGCCCTATTCCTCAAAGCAGCCTTGCCATGGGGAAAGATTTGAAGCTCTTTTTCATAAGTGCAGAGAGAATTAGCTCTCTACTTCAGCATGTGGGGGTGAGTTCAGTGGGGAGACCGCTGTCACCTAGAGGGACATAGAGTGGCTGACGTGGAGTTTATTAGGGTTTTATTACAGGTCATATTTTTAATCCTTCCTAGTCTAAGGAGAGCTCACTGAAGTGTCACAGAAAGTGCAACCATGTTAACATCCATTACTTCCTCTATATAACACCTTTGGTCAGCACTGCACAACGCTCATGTTAATCACGTGGGTTGCCCAGAAAGGTTGTGGAGTCTCCCTCATTGGAGATACTCAAAAGCTGTCTGGATATGGTCTTGGGCAACCAGCTTTAGGTGGCCCTGCCTGTGGGGGCAGGGGGACAGGATGGGTTGGAGAAGATGACCTCCAGAGGTCCCTTCCAACCTCAACCATTCTGTGATGCTATAAAAGCAATGATAGGGCAGTTAATTATAATAGTTTACTTATAGTCAGCATTTCTTGTGGAAAGATACTTTGGGTTTTTATCATCATCATTTACTATCTATGTTATGATAGCCCCAAGGTTAGAGTCCAATGTCAGAGACAGTGTCAAGACCCCTCAGTCTTAGACCACTAAAGCCAGATTAGTGAGGCTCACCATTGCCTCTCTGCCACATTGGTGGTTATAAGAGCAGGGGAGAACCATGTCCTACCGTCCCTTCCACATCAGCTGATTGCACATGCATTACCATTTAGTTGTACAGTGCTCCTACATGAAGCCAACATTTTCCCCACCATGAGACAGGTAAAAACGTCTCAGTAGGTGGGAATCTGCTCTTTGCACTGTTGACTTCTTCTCAGAAGAAAAAGGGCTGCAGGAAGGAGACACAGTTACTCCTCAGAAAGGTGACTTCCAATTCAACTTCTTCAGACAAAAGCTAGTAAAGTAAGCATGTATCCCTGAACAACTCAGCCCTAAAGGCAAGTAAATCTTCATACAATGGCACAAAAATTACCCTGAGCCACAAGAGAGTAATTCTGTGCCAAAATGGTATTTGCTCCAGCATCAGGTCCTAGAAAACCACCACCCTACACAGTTACTTAGCACCTGGTGCTGGAGACAATACTGTTTTATAATAGCAACTTCCAAACTATACTTTTTAAGCAGTAATTAATCTTTCAAAAACAGAAAGCATGTACAGAAGATGGAATGATTTCAATTTCTCTAATCAAAACCACATTTTCATACACCTATGTGCATACAAACGAGTGAGATCTCTTAGAAACACATCCTGGCTATTATAAAAAAAAAAAATCAATATTTTCCAGTACAAAATATTTGCAACAAAGTTCTCATTTAATTGCAATCATCTGGGCCAAATTTGTTTTGAAAGGATGAAATGCACAGGTTTCCTTGACGGGAATTTCTCTCTCAGTAATTTGATGCAGGATTGGAATATCTGATCACTACTTTGTTGAGTTGGTTTGTAATGGTGCCGAGCCACACTGAATACAGTGTAATCTGGTGTTCCGGGCTGGGGATCAGACAGCCTAGATTCACTCTTTCTATGTCCTTTGACCTGCTATGTGATCCTAAGTAAGACGCTTCACTTCCCCATGCCTCTCCTTCTAGACATCCTTCCATGTCATTGTATTTTTTGTTCAATTTCTCATTTATCCCACATGCTGTCTTGTATCACTTGCCATACATCCAGTATTTATAGTATATCTATTATGCAGTGTTGCTTTTAGGCTATAAATTCTTTGTCATTTACGAAGTAAACATAGTCCTGATAGAAGAGCTCTAAACCCCATTATTAATCGTCCATCATGAATCACAAAATATACACCTAAAGAGATAGAAAGATAGTATAAATGGGGGTGGGGGCAGGGTGGGGGGGAGAGTAGTGCACTTTCAGGGGCAAGCTGGGGGGGAAGGAGAGGAAAGGAAGCCATGTGCTTCTTCCAAACCTTATAAGACTTTATAAAGACCTATAAACAAGACCTTGATTTCAGTGGGAATTTCTGTGTGCTATAGTAATACAAGTACCATTAGATATACAATCTCAACTTATGTTCCAGGTTAGTATTCTTAGGCTATAAATATGGCCCTGATAATATTTCCTTCACTGATTTTTAAAGCATTTATAATTAGCTGCCAGAGCAGTTTTAGCCACTGACTGGAAATCTCCCAGCAAGGTCCCTATAAATAAACAGTTCAATAAATTGTGGAATCTTCTCTCCATGGAAAGATTTGCTATTATGAGAAGCAATGCCAGTAGCAAATAACTAGAAAAATTACTTTTATTTATTAAATGGAAAGAAGACACAAAAAGGTATTTAAGACGTTACACTTGCTTAAAACTTACCACTTCGTTATTCATGATCCCTTCTTCTGTACAAAATTACAGCTTTTCTTGGAGATATGTATTATAAAGATGTTAATTTTGTATTGGTTATTTTTTATCATGTTTATGACATTAAACACTGTTGAGAGCACAAACATGGCTCTGTATCTAGGGCTTAAAATGCTTATTACAGGTATGCGCAAGTACTACTGTAGGGTATCTTAAAGCACATCTGTCTCAGAGAGATCAATACCACAAAGAAAAATAATAGTTCTTTTTTTTGGTGGCATGTCTAGGTAGGTCAGCAAAGATGGGATTTGAAGGATCATGGTGAAAAGCATTTCCCATGTCCCAAGGAAAAATGTGCTGCAGCATAAACATTGAAGAATTGTGAAAAGCCTGCATTTTTTTTCCCAGTTTATTAAAGTAAGTGAAGATACAAATTAAGTAGTAGTGAGGAAAAAGCAGCAAGCTTATCTGTAACAAGCTCTCACCAGACCTACACATAGTAGAAGCACCTTAATAATGCAAAGGCCTCTTAACATGCCTGAAAAGCATTCATCATGACTGACACAGTGAAATGTGTTGTAAAAGCACAATTATCTGCGAACATATCAAGTCTGATCAAGCTCTTTTCATCCTTGGTTCTGAATACAAGGAATTGTTTGTCTATACACCTTTTCACGCTGTTCATTCTTTCCCAGAAATACATTCTTTTCAAAAAAGCACATGTCAAAACACACATATCCACAACAACTGCATGCACACATGTATAAAAAAAAAGCTGAGCTACAAAGACCCTTTGTGGCAAGGAATTTGGAGCAGCAGGACATGAACTGGGTGTTTCAGTCAAAACCTAAGCATTAGGTCAGGGCAGATTTTTTTTATCAGAGCTGAACAGACAAAGTCATGGGGGACGACCGTGGAACCAGAGCTCTCGTTTGACTGCAGAAGGGGAAAAAGAAAGTTTCCTTGGCCAAAATGGAGAAGGCTGGATTTTTCCCTACAGGACCTAATTAACTATCATGGCCTGTCTAGCCTTTATCCAGCCTCACAGGAAGCTCTGGCAGCAGCTAAGACAGGACTTATCAATCTTCCACTCACCCATAGCCCCTGCTAACCCCACCTTCACCTGAAGAAGTGAAGAGCTAGCAAATCTCCCCTTCCACCCCTCTCTCACCAGAACTCTACATGGCAGCTCACAAGCCACATTTCTCTCTAATAAACTGTTCCGCCTGTGAGATATCCTGAGGGGTGCTGAAGCAGCAAATGCAGGCAGCCCAGCGGCATGTAGCAAGGTCAAAAAGGGCACAAATAGCAAGGGAAGACACGTTCAGCATAACCACACTTGCCCAAAAGACATTATGGATTGAACACCTCTAGAAGGTAAGGGAAAGGTAGAGATAGACATACAACCTATTGCTTTTTATCCCTTCAGTGCCATCTGCCATCCCACCAAGTCTGCTTCTTGCTTCTCAGTGGGAAGCCTGGTGATCATTTCCCTCTGCGTTGAAGGTAGAGATGATACGGGTACTAGCTGGCAACATCTTGGGAACTCTGATGAGGACTGTTCATGCAGTTGCTGAAGATACTGGTCCTTACTCTTCCAGTTGGGATGGAAAAACCCTCCTGCAATCTCACACAGGTTTTGCAGGGCGCAGCCAGGATCCTCTACTCAGAGGGCATTTGTAACAGTGGTGACCGACCACCCACTTGCAGTAAGCTTATCAACTATGTATTTCCACTTGGCATGCAAAGGAATGAAGGCAAACTGTTGTATGCACCCCTGTGCTGACCAGGTAGGGTAACATTACCCAGCAGCACAGGGTAGGCAGCCTTTCCGACACCAAAAACAGGTACCCAAATGCCATAAAAGGCTCTAGCCTGGCACTGAAACAAGCAGTCGCTTCTGGCTGGAAATCAGAGCAATCAGGCTTTGCATGTTCTCCTGCAAAACCTCCCTAGATATCTGTAAGCCTGCCTAAGTGTTTCACCAGGGCCTGCGGAACAAACTACAAGGCTTGTAATGAAATGAAGTCACAGCTGCACTGGATTGTTCTGAAGATCATGCCAAGCAGT
Source organism: Haliaeetus leucocephalus (assembly GCF_000737465.1). Lineage (NCBI taxonomy): Eukaryota > Metazoa > Chordata > Aves > Accipitriformes > Accipitridae > Haliaeetus > Haliaeetus leucocephalus. The sequence continues at coordinate 2,504,701 of NW_010972972.1, read as the reverse complement.
GCTCATACACTTCAGAAGTGCACACCAAGTAAAGGCTAGATGGCTTTGTGTAAGAGGGAGGTGTATGTTGGCAAAGGGACAGCATTTGGATGATGGCTAAGGAGACCTCAACCACCTTGACCAGAGCCAACTTGCCCATCTCAAACTAGCTAATCATTAATGAGTAGGTGTCCGAGACCACGTCTTGGGAAGCTGTGAAAATCATGTTCTTTAGCTTAAGTATGTGCTCCCAAAAATTTGCTCAGCTCTGCACCTTCCAGTTCTGCACTGAGGACACTACATTTCCACTAGCCTGAGCTCAGATCCTACATCCATAAACTTCCTCTGACTGGGACAGAGCAGTGCTATTGAGAAGGTGCAAGAAAGTGAGCCATAAAGAAGTCTAGGAACATTGGTAACAGGTCATCAAGAGTTTCCTCCAACCAATATTCTGCAGACATATGAGTTACCCCTCTCTGCTGGACCTGCCTGTGTCCAATGACTAAACCAGGAGCTTGGCAGGAGAAGGGAATTGAGTGACAGTGCCATGGTATTGCTCATGCATCAGGAATAACGGGACAGCTGGGATCTGAAACAGAAAAAACCCATGACTTTAGCCAAGAACAGAAATGGAGCTTGATTCCACCTTCTAAAGGGGAAGACATCAGAAAGAAGAAAAACAAACAACAAACTCCTACTATCATCTCCATAAGACAGATGAAAGGGTAGCATGGCACTTCTGAGGATGGTCTTCTGAAAGGTCTCCTGTTCTGAGGGAAGATATTCAGGTACATAAATTTATTTTGGACAGCTTCAGGCCGCATGTTTATTGGGGATATTTTGCCCACAGACCAGACTAGAGCTAATCTAAGGTAAAACACCTGAAATGTCTGAAGCACATCTAATAAATTTTTGGCATCACCTGCTTCAATCTATTTGATCTGCTCTTGCTGTGCTAATGAAAGCAAAGTCTGGACATCACTCTCTGTATACTGGTTAGCTCTCAGGCTTAGCTTTTGAAGGAACCAACTAGTTCCCTCTGAGGACAAAGTCAGAAGAAGTGTTTCAGATGGTCCTGTTTCCCTCCCACACTTCTAAGGAGTGATCCATAGTGCTTTTTTCTCTCAACAATCCCCTTCATCTGCTGCCACAATCCAAAGCATACAATATGTAGTTTGGCTTTTGCGAAGTCTGGCACTTCTGCCAAATTGTGGCAGGGGACTTAACCTTTTTGGAGTGCACTTTGAGCTGAAAAAGTATAAAAATATGCCCTCCAAGTACACTTACTAAGACGTGGAGGAGATACAGGCCAGGTGCTCTATAGTGTGAGTCCACACTTTGTGCTCCACAAGGAGCTCCTGAATAGCTCAGTTGCAGACACCTTTAGCACTGCCAATGTTTTCTGCCTTTTTGTGCTTATTTTCTGCATCTTCCTACTTAAATAACTGCAGCAATATCAAACAAAGCCTGCATGCCCACAAAGAAAAATTTCTACATATCTGAGTTTCAGGAAATGGCACCAGTGAACTGTTTCTAAGGGATTAATCGTTTTCCTTATTTTTCAGTCTGGGATGGAGGGACAATTTTCACATTAGTTGGCACAACTAACGTTTCAGCAACTCTACCTACCAAGCTTGAATGAATTTTAACTCAGTTCCTATTATAAAAGATTCACATTGTCTAGGAGGGCCCTCCACAAAAGGCTTAAGTGTGTGTGGTAAATATATGTTTTATACAAGTAGACATTACGTATTTTCATCCATGTATACTGGCCACGCAGAACTTAACTTACTTATATGATTCTTTTGTTGAGTCTGCTCATGTTTAACCAACTATGTGCAAGAAATCAAAATAAACACAGTCAAATCATTACTCTGGCAAGGAACGCTTTTCTAATAATTTCCCAGGAGCCCATGCTTTTCATTAATGGTCACTCAATGGGCAAGTAAAGAAGCAGGGAAACCTCCTGAGAAAAAAACCTGTAATTCGAGTGCCAACGTCTCTCCTAATAAGTACATAGCAATTTTACACAGAAACTGGGCACTGTAATGAATGTCCAATAAAACAAAATTGCTGTATAAAGTGCACAAGCAAGCATTTGAAGAGGCTCTGAGCGAATGGATACTAGCCAAGAGCAAGCAACAGGGGAAACAAAACACCCAACGATACTTAAGTGAAGTGTTTGCATGGGTTTGGACTGTCAAGTCTGTGCTCTTTTGTGCATTGAAAGATCTGCCATTTTGTCAAACTTGCTGCAGCTGCATGACCTGATGGCAGGAGAAGGTGCTCTGCATGCCCAGCGTTGATTCCTTCAGCTTCAGCCGATTACTTTTCCAATCAGTCAGATGCAATTTACAATCAGTTTTAAGATTGCTCATCAATTCCTACGACTGGCATGCTGACTCTTGACAGAACAACAAATTATGGCCCATGCCAATCAACAGCACAAACTGGTTTCAAGCCTTCTCCCTTTGTTAAGTAGTGGTGTATATCTCCCTTTCTCTTCCTGAAGAATTTGGCCACCCTTTGTCAGTGGAAATGGACAAAATGGAAGTTCATACACACTAATAGCATGAATTATTGGATGTATATACACTTATCACTGTATCTACGTTTAAGATAACAGTGATAAATTGAACCTTTCTAGACAAGTTCCATTGTTTCCCAATACAATTAATAGAAAAACAGCAAACTGCTCTAAGCCGCAGCTTGAGAAGCAATAATGGGGTATGTCTGGTTCCCCTCATTGGAAGCCACGTTCTAGCAGTCTTGGATGGAAGAGTATTTAAATTTTCCTTAATCTCATGATCTCATATACCATAGTATCCAGTAATGGTCATGATGGATGCTGTTAAGGGCATGATCTGCTGCTTTCAGAAAATCTAACCTAAGATTTCACAGAGGAGAGACCTGACGGTCGCATCCTCATCACTTTTAGAAAAACTACTAGTATGCCCCTACACCAAGGATTAAAATATTAACATCTTGAGTACAACTTATTGCATTAAGCACTGTCATTCCTTACAATAGCATACTCTCAGCTGCAAATGCCCCATGAAACAAGAGCAGCCTGAAGAGCTTTCCCTGGCACCAAAGAGCTGGCAAACTCACAGTAGAAGTGGACAATTGTGAGAATGTGCTTCTATGTTTGACCAAGATAGACGCTTCTTTTAGGACTAGAAATTGGTTTATATCTCCACAGTGAAAGATTTGTGGTACTATTTTCTACTGTATTCAAGGATTTTCATCTAAACTGTTGGGTAACGAATACATAAATGTCTCTGTTATTTTATTCTAGTTTATTCTTGCTTTTTTTCCTGATTCTCCATTTGCCCTGCTTAGGGATCATCTTCCAAGGTCTAATGATTTAGATTACCTGAACTGATATTTTCTTCTTTTGAAGGGAATTGAAGCTTTGATAGATAAGGCAGGAAATTTAAATCACTTGCTCAGTTGTACCTCAGTCCTCTAAATCTGTTTTCAGAATTGCTTGGTAATGCAGGAAACGTCTTGTACAAAGAACCTCAGGAGTTAAGTTGCAGGCTATCCTAAATCAGTCAGACTTGAGCCAAAAACTTATCCAGGGGCATTAAAACAATTCAATGCACTGGTAAGTATTTGGGACATCTGCTTTATTTGCTGCAGGTGCTTCACACTGGAGGTATGCCAGGTAGAGATCTCTTATAACACCCCTCCAGCCTATGTAAGCAAGGACACACTCCTTCAATATATGTAAGGGTTGGGAGAATCAGACCATCAGGATGCTTCAAATACCAAGGGAAGCTCCAGTGACTCCAGCCTTCCTGAACATCAGCAATAGCAACGGCAGCTGTGGCTGTGGTCAATAAGACATTTGTCTAACAGAATGTTAAACTGCTTTCCTTTACAATCATTATGCAGTTCACTGATTCAGATGTTTTTGTGTAATTGTCTTGTTTGGCGAGGAGTTCATTCTTGTCTCCACATTTAAGATAATATCTCTGACAACCATATGGACAGGATTTGTTTGTTAAAAAGCCCGCCCCTGCCGTGAAAAGGTTTTTGGAAACAGCAACTTTTTGTTTGTTTGTTTGGAGAAGAGATGGAGTAGGAGAGGAAAACATCGTTTGTTGTTTATCAGTAGTTTGACCAGATATTTTGGTCAGTTTTTTCTGTTGGCTTAACCTGGGCTGGAGATTTTGGATAGAATTATGCAAAAGTAACATGATACTTTGAAAATCAGTGTACTGTAAAACCAAACAAATCACACCTAAAAAATTTCCTGCAAGAATGGGCATCTTGCTACTGCAGACAAATATTCAAAATAAAGCATTCAACTCCCTGTGACAAAGCTTCTAAATCTACATGGTAAATAAAGCCTATAACAACATAACCTAGACAGGATAAAACAAAAGAAAGCATGGAATGGAGATGTTGTCACAGGGTAAAGCCTATATTATTTTTGTAACAGCCCTTAAAAACGTGCACAGCATTTACAAAGAGGTTTAGTATTTAGAGAAAAGTGTGGAAAGTCAAGATGGTTGAATTATTTTCCTATCCTTCATATTCCTTTGTGGTATGATCTTGGGCAAGTTGGACAGCATTTCTGTGTCTCAGCTTCATACAGGTAGGACAGAAATGCTTCTTCCACAAGTAAGTATAAAAAAGCCACATACACTTAAAGGCACTTCAGAATAGGAGGAGGAGTAAAATCTCTATCAATATAACATGACCAAACCAGTCAATTTAAGCTAGGTAAGGGCTTAGCCAACCTTGCCTCAGTCATAATGTGGAAGACGCACGTACCTGTATGGAGAATACCTTTGCAGTCACATCAGTCCTGCTGTTGCCTCACTTAAAACAACTGTTCAAAGGGGAAGTGCAAAATAGTATCTCTCAAATTTGAATGTCAAGAGTCTGTCTGCTCTTTTTCAAGGATCCATTTCTGCAATATCAAGAAAATACCATGCAAGATGCATCTTTTCTATGCACTGTTGTCGCAGTTTAACCCCAGCTGGCAACTAACACACACAGAGCTGCTCACATGCTCCCCCCAGTGGGATGGGGAAGATAATCGGAGGGGTAAAAGAGAAAATTCACGGGCTGAGATAAAGACAGTCTAATAGGGAAAGCAAAAGCCGTGCACACAAGCAAAGCAAAACCAGGAATTCATTCACTACTTCCCATGGGCAGGCAGGAGTTCAGCCATCCCCAGGACAGCAGGGCTCCATCATGCCTAACGGGGACTGGGGAAGACAAACGCCATCACTCCCAACGTCCCCCCTTCCTTCTTCTTCCCCAGCTTTATCTGCCGACCATGACATCCTATGGTCTGGGATATCCCTTGGGTCAGTTGGGGTCGGCTGTCCCGGCTGTGTCCCCCCCAACTCCTTGTGCCCCCCCAGCCTCCTCGCTGGTGGGGTGGGGGGAGAAGCAGAAAAGCCCTTGGCTCTGGGTAAGCCCTGCTCAGCAGGAACGAAAACATCCCTGGTTTATCAGCACTGTTTTCAGCACAAATCCAAACCATTGCCCCATGCTAGCTACTATGAAGAAAATTAACTCTATCCCAGCCAAAACCATTACAACTGTATACAGGCAGCCTTTTGTCCTGCCCCTACTCAGAAGAGGATTATTGCCACCAGGGAAGAGCTGTATATAACTATTAAATAGTATTAACGTACTGAAGAGTTTAATTTCATCTGTGGGTCTTACATGCGATGACATAACCAAGATATGGGCTCATGCTAAATTTCCAAAACAATGAGTGTTGATGTTTCTGTATTAGTAGTTGTAGCATCAAAATCAATGTTAAAATAAACAACTTCTTAGTCAAAGGTTCTTCCTATATTACTGTACAACAGTACAATGTAAAAACATCCATACCTCACATACAAATCACTGCAGAGTACTATCTCCTAACCCTGCACTTTACTGTATAAGTGTACATGGAAGACAGTTTTTTTCTGACCCTACAGGTGAGTTCCTTCACTCCCCAGCTTTTCCAAGGCAGATCATCTCTGATACACCACCTACATCATTTTCCAGGTGAACACAATTCTATTATTTCTATTGCAACTGATGTCATAGACAACCCAAGAAAATATTGACACCAGTAATAATTCTACATGTCCCACACTTTTCACTCGAAAACTGTTCCCACCTTAAAGCTTTTAATGCTATTTATTTTCCTTCAATCTATTATTTCATTCCCTGTCTCCCTAAGGCATCTGCTAAGCACTGCTTGAAAGTTGCTCCAGGATCACCCCAATGCTAAAGCACCATTTTACTCTCAGCCATCCAACCCTCAGCTCCTTGCAATTAAAGTCTGAACCAGAAGGGCAGTCAGCTTCCACTTTACTCTCTCAAGCATGAACAAGTACAATCACTGCAGGAAGCTGAGCATCCTTGTCAGAATCAGCAGGAACCTCTGTCCTTAAAACGTTACTGGGATGCCACTGTCACTGTGCAAGAACATAGTTTGCCCTGCATTTCCAAAATTCTTAACATGAGGCCCTCAATTTGATGAAGCCTGCAGTTGATACTGTAAAGGAAAATAATAAAGCGAAGAAGAATGGAGATCAAGAAACCAGTAAAGCTGGACTCCCCCCCTCCCCCCCCAAAAAAACCCCAACCAAACAAAAAAAACCCCCACCAAAACCTTGGAAAGAGTCTTGAGGCCAAAAATCAATTAAAGGAGCTGAGGTTTTCTCAGAAATCTGCAGTTCAAGAAGAAATCACCTATTTTTTCCCCAAAGTGTAGTTCCAACCCACTGAAGTCAGGAAGAAAGTTTTCTACTGACAACTCACTTAAAAGAAGGTGACTCACACAGGGGAAAAAGCAATATTAAACTCAAATAAGTCCTTTGCAGATAAGTGTATAAACAAAACAATTTAATGGTAGAGGTAAATTTGATAGAAATTAAAATTAGTCAGAAAGAAACATTAATTGGAATCAATATATGGTTGTGAAAATGTTGGAAAAACCTAAATAATTACAACACAATATTGTTGTCTTAAAGGAAAGTAGAAAGGTCAGCTAATTAAATTGTCTTAATGTGAACAATAAGAAGTAAAAGCTGCAGCTTTTAAACATGTTGGAGTAGCACACAAACAAGTATGAGAAAGTAAATTATTCAATGTCAAGAAAATTAAACTCAGAAAGGAGAACCCTACACAAATTGACATTTCTTGAAGCACTTAATGTAAACCCCTAACAAAGCAAATTACCAGTAAAATGAAAATTGATAATTTGCTTGGCTCAAGTGATTTGCAGTTCGTCACGTATTGTGGAAAATTGTATCCTCATTCACAAGTGCACTGGCTATTACTAAAAACACAAGGCATATTGAACCATATAGGGGAAAATGCTGTTTACTCCTGAGGTAAAGGAGATCCTTTCATTTGTAGTTTCTCAGTCAGTTTTGGATAAAGCACAAACAGTTGGAGATAAAAGACAGTAGGATTTTGTTTTCTCTATGGCAGGCAGAAATACTAGGGAGAAGAAACATAGTCACCCTTTGAGAGGGCTTTTGTTTTTCATTGCCTAGCCTTCCTCTAATGTTCAGCTGTGTGCACACCCTTCTACCATATTCTCATCCTCAGATGGATTAGCACACTCCTGGGAATAAGAGACTTAAATGAAAATAACAGAGTGCTAGCGTTAGTTTTAACAGCTGTAGTTGGTACAACCTCTGTCCGAATGATTCAGCCAAAAGACTCTGCTACATTCAAAGAAGGCACAGAAACTCTTGCTGGAACTGGTTATTAAAAAAATAAAAATAATAATATAAAAAAATCTCAGTTTTGTACCAGTTCCCCCCCTCCCCCTGCCAAGTGTCTTCTGGCCAGACCATGATGCAGCTTCTGCTACCTGGTATCATTCGGCAAAAAGCATTGAGGACAGAAGTACTGAGTTGGAGAACCATGTCTCTCTTTGAAGGAAGACTGCTTAGATTCAGCCCATGAATTCCTTGGTACATTTGAGCTTCACTTTGAAGTAAGGCTTATGAATACCCAGTTAGTACACAGAATAAATCAAAACCATTACCATTCTGTAGTAAAATAAATAAATAAAAAATAATCCATGTTTGTTTCACAAAGTATGATTTATTTATTTTTAAATGCAAAAAAAAAAATCCCTTTATCTGAAGGTTATGGCTCTTAGTACATATATGCTGTGGAAAAGCACTGTATCGGTTACAGCTCATAAAACACCTATGTATATAAAGGAGTGAAGATAAGGATACTTCAGCTACATTTAGAAAGCATGGCAGGTGAATTCAACTGCCCTGCACTCCAGTCACTCCCACTGGAGGAGCTGTTGGAGTACCTTGGGGCTCCCATTTTTTCCCCATACCTTGACCCCAGAAGATCTAGACTCAGCAGCTGGGAAGCACCCCATTTCAAAACTCTGGTGTTGCTTCCTTGTCATGAATTTCAACAGCTGATTCTGCTGCGGCAGGACTGGGTAAGACAGTTTGTTACTCAAAATTCAATTCTTGATTAAAAACAGGTACTCTTACTTTAGAAAGGAGGATGTTCAGCATCAAACAGTGGTCAGACTTGCAAACATTTTCCCTACTGGATCTCTTGAATTGTCACACAGCATCTTATTGACCAGTACATCAAAATGCCAATTTCTTGCTTGGAATGTTGGAAGTAAAAAAGCAAATCAATATCAGGAAATGTCACTCTCTCGATTAAATAGTTATAGTTGCTTACAGAGTATGGGAAAGAATTAATTATAACAATGAAATTAAGGTGTGGGGGGGGTTGTTCAGAAAACAAATAATTTAGTCCTTAAGAGGTTCTACATTTGACCTATTAAAAAAAACCTAGAGGCTTTCTTTAATTTCCAAAATAATTTGCTTTAAACAAAATTATGAGAGCTGCTAATTTGGTGGTGGTGATGTCTTTTTAAATACTTTACTCAGCTCCAGTCAAAGCATTCCAACAGTCTCTAGTTTTGAGCAATGATGCAATAAAGTGTTCATTTACACCAGATTCCTGCCTTCACGTGGCAACTGAGACATAATTTAAGAGGATCTTTCCTCTGTGCAAGTGCCACAGAATTGATCTATACGGTGTTAAAAATTTCATGGCTAAGAGATTTAAGGACAGATTAGAAAACAAAACAAAACAAAACCAACAAAACAACCTACTTGGCTAATAAAAAAGAAACTAAAAGTAAGTTCACCTCTGAGAATGATTCAATGCAAGAAAAATCAGGATAGTGTGATGCAAAAGAAAACTAGACAGCCAAACTGACATTGGTCTTTTCTTCCCAGAGTGGGAAATGAAGGCACTTGGATTCTCACTTATTGAGGTTTAATTTTGGACAAGCCACTTAACTGATGGTGCCACAAACCTGAGTTGTGTCTCATTTGTCTCTCCCCTTAAAGGCCTGCTTCTCTTTTGCCCTCTTCGTAGGAGAGGGCTGGAACGCCTCTCCTATGAGGACAGGCTGAGAGAGTTGGAGTTGTTCAGCCTGGAGAAGAGAAGGCTCTGGGGAGACCTTATAGCAGCCTTCCAGTACTTAAAGGTGACTTTATGAGAAAGAAGGAGAGATACTTTTTACCAAGGCCTATAATGACAGGACAGGAAGCAATGGTTTTAAACTGAAAGAGGGCAGGTTTAGATTGGACATAAGGAAGAAATTTTTTTCTGATGAGGTTTGTGAGACACTGGCATGGGTTGCCTAGAGCAGTTGTGGATGCCCCATCCCTGGAAGTGTTCAAAGGGGCTTTGAGCAACCTGATCTAGTTAAAGTAGTGAAAGATGAGGATGGACTAGATGATCTCTATGATTCTATGCTCCCTGGTATATGTGGCTTGGTATGAGGTGATATACTTCATCATGGTAGAAAAACAGAGAGGGAAAAAAACTCCTTGGAGGCAGACAATATAATTAATTAAAAAAACAACAATTAGACAACTTCATGGACAACCAGGATTAGGGATGTACATCCCTAATCCCTCAACTGTGATGCTGGGGATTGGAGGAAGATGGTGGTCAGGCTGGGATATTCTCCCTGCGTAATGTCTCGTACCATCTTTGGGAGAGCAATGACCTAGATGCACCATCGTGCAGACTGTAGGTGCTTTACCCATGTCATACAGTGAAACTCTCATCCTAAAATTATAGGGTTTTTTGGTCAGAGGCGCTCTGTTATGGTATATGTATATCCAGGTCAGCCACAGTACAGCACCAGGCCAGGTTCAGCCCCTTTAATTACTAGACAACACAAATAGTGCATGTGGTCTCCAGGTAGCAGACAAAACCTGATCACTCTTGTTGCATCTGATATTCCCTGCAACGTCCTTCCTTCCCTGAAGAAACTATCAGGTTTAGCTGGAACTGGCAGACAGTTTCTAAAGTTACTGGACAGAAATGAGAAAAATTCACAAGGCATCCTCATAAGACTTTTCCTCATGGAAAGAGGATAACTTCCCATCACACCCCCCCCCCCCCTTTTCAAAAAACCGCTGTGAAACTTCACCAGCAATGAGGAATATCTGGAAGGAGATGAAACTCACTACATAGCAAAATGAGAAAAAAAAAACCAAACCCAAACAAAAAAGCCAACAGCAAATATTTGAAAATCACAAAATGGCATATCATGAAGGAATAACAGCTTGATTTTTGATGTGCCAAATCAGTCTCAAAGCCACAAAGGAACTATGTATGCCAAGCTAATAAATACTGAAAACAGGTTTATACTTATAACTTCCTAAGAATCATGTATATATGGGGGAGGGGTTCTTTTAAGTCTATTTTCAGGTACATTTAAGTGTTTAATAATCAACTCTGTTTCTTTGTGCTCACTGCTACATATCCTAGCACTTTAGGACTCTGAGAAGCAAACCCTACATATTGATTCTGCAATTATATCCTAATAAATAATTGTGCATCATAAAGCCATTGCTCATGCAGAAGCAATATAAGTTACCAAGTCTGTTAGAGTTCAGCAAAGACGGTAAAGTTATATCCAGGAAAGTTTACCTGTATTTCAAAAAGCACTGAAACAGATTTTTTCTAAGTAGAAGTGACAGAAGTCTATCAGACTTTTCAGACTTATTGAGTAAAAAGTCAGAGCTGTCAATCACAAACTCCAGAAGACAATCCGTTTTTGTTGCAGCAAAACTTTCTACCCAGGAGTCAGGCTTCTTGTTACCTCTTTTCGTTCACCTGTTACTTCTAGGCATGCAGTAATCCCAATTTCAATAGGAAAATTGTCAACATAGTCACAAAGATTTGAGATTGGGGTTCCTTCACAAAGAAGGGCAAGGCACGAGCAGTCAGCAACCACAACCCAGGCAGGGGTAACAACCTGACCACCAGGTTGTTACCTATTGCCTTCCCAGCATACCTGAGCAAGATGATCCAAGCCTGGCTCCGTGAGGCTGCCAAGGGGCAGGTTCCACCAGCAGCCCAACCATCATCATGCAAACAGGAGGTGGCAAATCATAGTCAAGTCAAGTCAAGTCAAGTCAAGTCAAGTCAAGTCAAGTCAAGTCAAGTCAAGTCAAGTCAAGTCAAGTCAAGTCAAGTCAAGTCAAGACTGGTAAAGGTCAGGGCTGAAGTCAGGCACATCTATAACATAGCTCAGATGTCTGGGCTGAGCTTAAATAGGCACTCCTGAGCAATAGGCAGAGGGTGCCTGGGTGGGGTTCCCAGGTGAGCCTGGTCAGGTTAACGAAGGTCCTTGAATACACTCAGGGCCCTTGAAAACACAACACTTAGCTCAGATGTGAGAGGCTCAAATCAGTATATGCAGGAGGCAGCTTGCTTTGTGGTGTATCAGGTGGATAACTTTAACTGGAGGTCTATCTTGCTCTGTTTTACAGTATAGATGTATTTTCCATCACTATTTATTATCATTCCATGAAACCTTGCATATTGGTTTCTCAGATTCCAAATATCCACACACCTGTGGGCAGGAATAGTTAGCACAACTTCACTCTCAGCATCTGTAGATAAGCATATGTAACGCAGCATTTTAGCATAATGATTCTAATAAACAAGGACAATGTTATTTCATTCCATTTTCCCAACCTAATTGCACAAAACTTCAGACACTTATTTTATAATGCAAAAACACATTAACTTGCAGAACATTTAATAAAAAGAAAATGTATTTGGTTATTTATCACCCTACTGAAGACACTGGCATTGCATTTGCATAAGTTTTTAAAAAAATTATTATGCTTTTGCGTCTTCTTACGTTTTGAACCCTTTTTAAGAGGAGAAAACATATATACTGTTTTCATCTAAATTACTCCAATCTCCTGCTCTTTCATTACAGATATGTTTCCTGTTTTTTTCATATCCAGGAAAGCTGTGATTGATTGGAGGGTGCTATCTTTATTCTCAGCCCTTAGGATAATTAACCCTGAAGCACACAATCAAGGCTTTCCCATTAGTATGTTATACCGTAGGTCTGTATTTCTGAAAATGCTGTACACATTACCCTACAGTCATCCTTGACATTTCATTAACAAGGGGCACAAATGTATACAGGGTGAGAAAGAGCTCGCTATAGATTTTTTTACAAAAAGATCCCATTCTTTAAATTTGAGTCTAGCCCATTTTGATAATCATAGTTTGGCATGTTCTGGCTTGTCTTCCTGAACAGCAGCACACAGCTGCAGGCTTGATACCTGCCTCTGAAGGGCACGGATGCGAGCCAGCCTGGTCTGGAAGTCACACATCACTGAAGCAGAGTTCTGTGCCTCTGATGCCCTTAAAAGAAAAGGCACATAGGTGCATTAACGTGCATATGCAGCTCCCAGCTCACATCTGGCTTATGTCCGGCCATAAGCCATAGCTCTGTGGTATGTATTACCCAGTAATCAGAGTCTGTTCTGGGATCCAGGGGTCTAACAGACTGGTCAATGGTGAACACCGTAACTCCTTAGACTCACGAAACTGAGATTTAGCCGTTACCCCACACTGTGTACTAAAGGCACCGATGACATCAGGCAAGCAAGAAAAGAGTTCATAACCTCTAGCAGAAATATTGATTCTTTACAGAAAGCAGCTGGTGATATTATGCTCTGCAGGACAGCTAAACCATTGTGAAAAGGAGGAAGTTTGGGGGTTGGGGCTTTTTTTTTTTTTTCTTTCAACTTACACTGTGATAACAACAGGACTAATGACTGGATTAATATCTTATTGCTTTGGAAAGCTCAGCATATACATTTGCAATTCTGAACAGCTTGCAGTGGTCTAACTATGAAATTCACAGAGATACTGTCAGATTTGGTGAAGGTTAAAATGAAAAAAATGTATAATAATGACAAGCCTGATTTTCTGTCATTTCTGTATGGTTCAGGCTTGTTCCATGCACACTGAAAGTGGACAGTCTATTCCTAAAGCTGAAGCTATTTATTAATATTAATAGTTATTACAAGATTATCTCTGGAATGAGGAACGCTGTTGTTAATGTTCTGAATCTCTTATTTTTATCAAACTTCCCAGAGAAAGACAGCATTAGAAACCAGTCATACACCATTAGCTTCTTGGTATAGTGATTTCTCATAGGAAAATACTCTTATTACAGTGATGAGAATTAAAACATTAGAATACAACATAGGTAAAACACTTGTGTATACTGCAGAAAGACTCTGGTGGGTGTTAAGTGTTCCCCTTTTGCACATTTAAAGTTTGCATAATGAGTTGGCTTGGTGGAAGCCCAAAGTGAAGAAGAGAAGAAGTAGAGTAGCTGGACAGGGAGCAGGAAGGGACATCAGACAGATACAACCAACCTCTAACCAAACAGACCTCCATCACTCTTTTTGCTTTTGAAATACATTTTATAGAGCTTGCTAGACTAAAATACCTTATCTATAACCATCCTACAACACCAATCTGCTCTTCTACCTCTTTCCAAAAATTGTTTTCAGATAGGTTTGTATTTTTAGATACACATGAACAATGAAAGGACACTTTTCTCCACTAATTTGCTTTTGTTTAACAAACCATTTATTGTATTTTTATAAAGATAATTCATATTTCAATTTATTCAGAGCCTCTCTAAAAGTTGAAGCTAACACATTCTTCATGGCTGTGAAGAATGAAGGCTCTCCTTGAAGTTCATGTTCTAAAGGACAGAAGGAAAAGAAAAAAAGGAAGGAAAAAAAAAAGAGGAGGAGGTGTGGAAAAAACCATAAAATATATTTCCTCTACCAACCAGCTTGACAGAGCTGAGGATCAAAAGGGTCTTTCATGAAACATAAATGTGAATAGGGCAAGGGGCTGTGTCTGACCTCATGAAAGCTGTGTAGGCCTTAGGGGTTGCCACGCTTTGGCATGAAATGTTGGGAAAAAAGGAGGTTTAAAGAAGTGAGATAGTAAGCCAATCACTGCTTTAATGGGAATGATAAAAGTCAGCATGGTAGTAGTAATTTCTGATGTCAGACCAAAGCAAATTGGACTGGCAAAATAACAGGACAATTTGCAGGTGTCCTTATAGATCCAAAGGTATTTTGTTCATCAGTTCTCTAGACAAATAACTTTTTAATAGCAGAAGAAACTTACTCGTGCCTCTTAGAAGGCAGCCAACACATTAAAGAAACTCTAGTTCTAATGTGTAATTTTCTGTCCATTTTCATGAGAAAGTCAGTATAATGGAAACTGATAAGAGAGCCAAGTTACTAGAATATGAAAATCACAGAATTAGCATTTATCCTGATTCCTTGGCTGAAGCTGTCAAGAAAAGAGATTGTGCTGATCACAGAATGTTCGTTAGCTTAACAGCTGCTGCAGTTTGTTAATTTTCATTAACTCTCAAGGGTTAACTCTAAAGAAAAATTAAATGACACCCATTTTAGAAGACCTTCTTTAATAATGAAAAAATTATGCTCATATACTTTTCTTCAAAGATTCCTGTAATATTGGATTGTGCCCTGCTTTATATATTGCATGGTTATTTGACATTTAAGTGTCTTTGGACTTAAGGGTTAAAGGAATTTTATTCACACTTCATCCTGAGAGAACAGTCATTATCAAGGTGTTTAACACCTCTGTTTACTACACCACATCATGGCTTCTCTAGTACATTTGGTATTAACACATCCCAATTCACTTTTTGCCTTTCAAATTGTTTGTGTTTATATTGATTTTGCAAGTACTTTACTAATAATTTTTCATCTGAAGACCTCAGGAGGTACTAAAAAATATTTCTGAGAGAACACCACATCTAGCTCATATTAAGTGATGTATTCATGGTTTTGCTTTGTTTGAAGGTATTCTGTGCTGTTTTATGGAAAAGTAGATAATGCAGATTAACAGAAAATTTAAACCAAGCTACTAAGTCATGCTGGGAACTACTGAAGTTGTTAACATTTGAGAATATACTGAAAGATAAGATCCTTTCCACAAAACTCTGTAAAGGATTTTCAAAACCAGGCATTTTAATCTATGTTAATCACAGTGATATTTGAGTTCTTGTTTTGTAAGGTTTGATAAGGCTTTGGAGATACTGAGAACAATATATTTAACTTCCATTGAATTGCATATGTGATTCATCATCTGGAAAAAAGTAGGGGAAACCTTTTTGTGGACTGCAAACAATGATGTTTCAGACCTCAGCCATCTTCAGAGACACTCATCTGTGGAGATGCAGAGATTATAAAAATCAGAATGGAAATGAGACATACATAGAGTCAATGGAAAGAAAACCAGGCAGAGTGACAGAGGAGGAGGATAATGAAAAGTAGGTTTGCAAATGCAGAAGAAGTTTGAAGCAGTCCTTAGCATAATACCTAGAGACAAAGGCTATCTCAGATATATGAGATCCCTGGAGGATTTAACCACCTAAAGGATGTATATCTCGATGCTTGATGTATGATAACTCTAGGATTGAAGATACTGGACAGCATGTAGCAAGGATATCTGAGGTCCCTCAAGGCAATCCAAACCAAGACTAGAAGCACTATGGAAAAATGGGTTTTTAAACCACGGAAAGGAACAAAAGGAAAGTCCGTTTTAACTAATTTGATATCCTTCTATGGTAAGGTCACCTACCTGGTGGATGAAGGGAAGGCAGTGGATGTAGTTTTTCTGGATTTTAGTAAGGCTTTTGATACTGTTCCTCACAGCATCCTTCTGGGCAAGTTGTCCACCTGTGGGATGAGTGGGTTCACAGTGTGCTGGATGAAGAATTGGCTGAAAGGCAGAGCTCAAAGGGTTGTAGTGAATGGGACTATGTCTGGCTGGCGACCGTTCACCAGCAGTGTTCCTCAGGGTTCAATTCTAGGGCCAGTCCTGTTCAATATATTTATCAACCACCTCGATGCAGGAGTTGAATGTACCATTAGCAAGTTTGCTGATGATACCAAACTGGGAGGTGCTGTTGACTGTCTTGAGGGACAAGAGGCCTTGCAAAGGGATCTAGATAGTTTGGAGCATTGGGCTAGGATTAATGGGATGAAATTTAACAAGTCCAAATGCCATATTCTGCACCTAGGACAGAGTAATACCAGGCACAAATATAAATTGGGAGAGGAGTGGCTGGAGAGCAGCCCTGCAGAAAGGGATCTGGGGGTGCTGGCCGCAGCAGGGTCAACACGAGTCAGCTGTGTGTGTCCTGGCAGCCAAGAGGGCAAACCCCATCCTGGGGTGCATCGAACACAGCACAACCAGCCGGTCAAAAGAGGGGATTATCCCGCTGCATTCAGCGTTGGTGCGGCCTCACCTGGAGTACTGTCTGCAGTTCTGGGCCCCACAACTGAAGAAGGATGTGAAGGTCCTTGAATGCGTCCAGAGGAGGGCAACAAAGCTGGTGAAAGGGCTGGAAGGCATGTCCTGTGAGGAACGGCTAAGGGCTTTGGGTTTGTCTAGTTTGGAGAAAAGGAGGCTGAGGGGCGACCTCATTGCTCTCTACAGCTCCCTGAGGAGGGGACGTGGAGAGGGAGGTGCTGAGCTCTTCTCCCTGGTGTCCAGTGGTATGGTGTGTGGGAATGGCTCAAAGCTGCGCCACAGAAGGTTTAGACTGGACATCAGGAAGCACTTCTTTACCGAGAGGGTGGTCAAACACTGGACCAGGCTTCCTAGAGAGGTGGTCAATGCCCCAAGCCTGTCAGTGTTTAAGAGACATTTGGACAATGCCCTTAATAACGTGCTTCAACTTGGTCAGCCCTGAATTGGTCAGGCACTTGGACTAGAAGGTCGTTGTAGATCCTTTCCAACTGAAATATTCTAGTCTAGTCTAGTCTATTTTTTTTTAAGTAATGTAAATCCCTATGTGACTAAATCCTACTAGTAAGCTCATGAAAGTGACTTTGCCACTTCTGGAATTAAGCTGCCCTCTGAACTACAGGGCTTGGATGGACTAGCTCAGGTCTCTGCCATGTGCTCTTCTGTGCAGTGTGAGACATTCCTGTGATGCTGCTCTGCAGAGCTTCTCCTCAAATGCACAGCCATTGAACTCTTACCTTCCTTGCCTCAAAAAAAAATCCATCCAGAGTAATACTGCCTTGTTGTTTTAGTAGATTACTGCAGATCACAGCTGACAGAGTATGGAAGTAGTGATGGCTAAACATATTTTTTTTCTAAATATGAATTGAACATATGAATTGAAATATAAGAAAATGCTTCAGGCATGGCTCTCTTCTGATTGAATCCTAACCAGTTTATCTATCCCACTGCATACATTAAAAAGCATCACACGTGCTAGGAGTGCTCTGCTGTGCTGTCAGATGCCTCTGCCCTGCCACTGTGAGGATGCTGAACTGGCTGAAAGGTCTTAGTAGAGGCATCTCCACACAAAATATCCCTTCTAGATAAAAACCTTTGGTGGAAGTCAGTCCTCACGTTTCTACACCTCATTTCTATTTTTACTTGCTCATAAACTTAGAAATCTGTTTATAAAGCAGAATACTGAAAATTCATCAATTACATAAAGGATTTGTGTGGCCAGGCTCAGTAGTGTGACTCAGCATGTTAATGCTTTACATGCATTCAGTAAAAATTCTTCAGTCACTATCATCTCTTCTCAAGGCAAAACATTTTAGAATAAAATAATTAAGCTTGAAATTCATGGCAATGGAAACACATGAGAGTGGTTCATTTATAACTTGGTTACAAGTAATTGGTGTATTGTTCTTCTCTATTGGTTTTTCTTATTTACCTCTTAAAACAGAATGTCATATCATTAACTCTGCTCCATTGGTATCTGCCGTCTTAACAGCATGTTAGCCTGTATATTTATGAAGTAAATGCGAAGCTTTTAATTTTCTATTCTTCACTGCATTTACTACTCTCACAGGACCATCCTGTGTCATCCTTTTCCACAGAGTAGTAACTTATCCTGCAAATGTTTGGGGTTTTTGTTATTAAAAAATTCAGCAGAGAAAACTATTGCTTTATGAGAGAAAGGAGAGTTTGGCTTAGGTGTATGGAAATCAATTTTTCTTTTTCAATAAGGACAATTTGCATTTTTCAGAGGGTTGTTTTCGGGGGGGGTGTTTGGTGGGGTTTTTTTGGTCAGAGAACTATTTAAAAAATTGAGTTAGAAGTTGCTGAAAACTTTTGGAAGAACAGTTTTCAGTTAAGAAGACCACACAGCTTTGCCTGAATCAAAATATTTTATTTCAACGTTTCTCTTCAATGACATTTTCAATTTTAAGTGTCATTGTTTGTAGCCTGTACTGACACAGTAAGATGGTTTATTTTAACTTCAGAACTTCAATACCTTTTTGTTCTGACTTCTATAATCTAAAATCTTTATTTGCAATGTTATATACAGTGTTTCCCTGACCACTCTTTTTTGTCTTACAGAAGTCCTGCACCTGGAAAAAAGAAGAGCAAAGCCAAGAAGAAATAGTCACCCTCACTGCTAAAAAAGCAAAACATTTCAATTATGAGAAATGTTGAAAGAGAGAGAGCACAGTAAGCTGAGACTGTCAGGGTCATGTCCCCTGCCAAAGCTCAAAGCTACAATAAGAAGGTCATCTGTGATGTGAAGAAATTTTGTGGAAAAGGGATGCCTTTTAAAGGTCTATAAAGGAAACCCTGACTGGTGTGATTGCTGTGACAGACCAGTAAAATGTTCTTGCTGATGAATTAATTAATAGTGACATACATCATTAAAAGGTGTCAGCATGATCTTACATGAGAAGGTCAGAAGAAGATGACTAGCTTTCTGCAACCCAGTCAAATCACTTCAGAGGTCAACTCATTGCCTTCACCATGATCCAGGTCTACACTGGAACGCTACGCGGGGGGACGGGACGGAGTGATCTGTGACCAGCATGAGTTTTGCCTAAACATTGCTGTGAACAAAGATGTCAGTGTGGCACCAGGCAACACAACATCAGGGCTTCAGAGCACAAAATTAATGGGGAGGCACCAGAAATGGATGAGCGGAATGGCTCTTATCTTCTCCAGATCCCACGCTGTGTGTGCATGATACAGTCATCAACCACAGTCTTTAAATATTATTGTGTCTTCACAAACCAATGCTTTAGCACTTCAACTGCATCACATTTTTATCAGGTTTAACCCATCTCCTCTGAGATATGCTCCCCAGATACCTTTGAATTATTAAAAGCAGAAAACAGATAGATAGGAGTCTTGCAATGCTATAGGCATCCTCCCATACCATTTCCAACATAGAAATGGACTGAGCTTGCTGAGCATGCTTGCTGGCACAGCAAGCTGATATTTTCCTAGCCAGATCTTTGATCCTTTCAAAGGAAAAGAAAGCCTTGAGTTTCAGCTGATGCACCTTTCTAAAGCTTTTGCTACTAAAACAATATGCATACTAAAGTACTGCAAATGCTCAGTAATATTGAAGTAATCTGGAATTTCAGAAGCTCTTCCTAATTCATGCTGTATGAAAACTGTCAGTCATGCACGGTTATTGTAACCAGGTTTAAAGTATAAAGAGCTGAGGAATACATGTGTAATTTGTGTGTCCACTGTGTCTGCCAGGATTTAGAAGTGCCATGTTAAAAACCAACTACTCTTTCCCTCAAGGATGTATATGTTGAATTATTAATAACACAAGTGCTTCCCTGCACTATTATTTTATTTCAGTACTTTTGCATAATTATCAGAGCTCTTTCAGGGCACTGCCAGTTTTTTAAAGCTCAGTCATGCTGCATTATAAGCAAACAGAACATTATAAATGTAGTCTTTGTGAATACAAATTGTGAGCAAAGTGTGTATTTACCGACACACAGATGAAAAATCTCTGTCTAGATGGGATAGTATTGATAGATAAAAGCTACCATGCGATGAAGTAAGACAATCCCAATCTACAGTTCTTTAATAAAAATATGTACTAAGGCATATTTTTATGTAGAGTTTTAAAAATGCAGTGTTCATTCATGTATTAATGTATAAAAAGTAAGGTATAACTCCTGTAAAGTACTTTTAAAGTACACACAGTATATTTACTGGATAATGAAGCTATCCATAGTGTAACTAGGAAATACATTCTGGGGTGATCTGTAAACCTGCATTGATTTTTCTCCCTTCTCTTAACTACCTTCACAGCCATTTACCATAACAATCGAAAAGGCATTTAAACTAGAAGGAACTTCTCCAGGTTGCTCAGTTTTTCTCTCAGCTTAGTGTATTTAATGTTTTTTTTCCTTACTTAGACTTAGATGAACCTGAAGGACAAACTATAGTTTCACATTCCTGATTTCAGCAGATTACATACCTACAAGAGTAAGAACAAATCTTAAAAAAACCTGAAATGGCACAAAAGAAGCCTGTGATAACTTGGTCAGCAGGGACACGCTAGTCATCCACATTTCACAGTAGCATTAAACTGAAGTATCAGGTACCATCTTCCCTTTGTGCCAAGCTCAGCATCAAGTGTTATCGACTTGCTGCTTGCTTGGTCAGGCAGCTCATTTGCTCATTAATATGGCTAGCTACATTTTATATGGTCTACATTTTTCACTATCTTCTTAAAATAAGTAGGATGCAAAAATAACAATAAAATACTAAGCAGTTGGATTGTATTTTTTTATATCTTCGCAATGTCAAATAATCAATATATCCTTAAAGTGGCTTGGTGGCTTAAGTATCTTTCCTTGGATGAAAAGAAAACTAAACCACTGAGAAAAGACGTGAATTCCCTTGAGCAAAGTTTGTCACCTTCAGCTAGGTCACAACGAGCTGGGTGTGCTCAGCTCTTCCTGAGCTTCAACACTGTTGATACAACCTGGTCCTGCAAACATCGTCTTCCTCCCAGAGCTGTAGCTCCAGGAGAACCAAGGGAAGGAGTGCAGTCAGGGTATGCAGAATACATGTAAGAAGTGGGTGAACCATTTCGATATTTTAACTGTGCTTTACAATTTCCAACATCAGCTCCAAATAATCCATCAGACACATTTTTTTTAGTTCTTTCAGACGCTCAGTTTGTGGAAATACAAATCCCACTGGGACAGGAAAAAAAATGCTAGAATAATGGCTTCATTTTAATTTTGTTTTCTGTGCATTACAACAATCATAACTCAGTGGCACTCCAGTGAAAGCCATATGCATCTAAACACAGTGTCTGTGGAAAACAAATTAAATACTAAATAAGCCACAGACTGAAACAGGAATCAAACAGATTTGGAAAGCAGAAAGGAACGCTGATGAACTGCATGCAGCTTTTCCCTCGTAAAACTGAGCACTGTTTGAATGCTGGCCAAACACACTCTTTGTATTTCAGTTGATCCTCACGCCTTAAGATCATGTGTTATTTCCAAAAACTTTAAAAACATTCCTCAGTACAAAAAAAGGACAGGTATGGTGATGCTTCTGGTGACTTAAAGCTCGGTAGGATTTTTCTCTCTGCTTCTTGAATTCAGAATCTAGTTGAATAAATACAAATACTGAGTTTATATCCAGATGACTGTTACTGATTTCCTCAGACTATTTAAAAACATATATTTCAGCTAATATAAAATGTGTAAGGGTAATGTCCATGTCCCAGAGATTTAAAAATTTGATCCGTTGTAGAAACTTCATGATAAAAACCTCCCAGAGTTATCGTATATTACAAAAAACCCATTGTGATTGATCTCACAAATGTTCACAGACTGTATAAGAAGCTTCCTGGAAGTAGAGGTGTAGCTTTTGAAACTAGTTAGTTAGTTGTTTGGTAGGGTTTTTTTTAATTTGTTTTGTTGGGGTTTTTTATGCTGTGGATCACTGTAATCTTCTGAATGTAAAAATATACAGCCCAGTTATAATCTAAATGAAAAAAATTCATGGAAGGTATTTGGATTGGCTCTGCATTTGCACAAGATTTTCTTTAGAGTAAACTCCCAAACTAAGTTTTTGATTTTTTCACCTTTTTCTGTGATAAATGATTCTTTGAAAACAAATCTGGAACTGTTTTTCCACTGTTGCTTAGTGGCAGAAGGTCTCATTAGTGTTTTGTGAAGGTGCACTGCCTGGAACCGCAGCATCCTCCTTCAATGTTACAATGCTACCTTCTTCTTAGAACTCAGAAAAAGTTTTATTTGGTGGGGATAAGCAGATATTTTCAGGAAATCATTCATTAAATAAAATTTTGGCCTAGATCTGAAATAATTTATGAATTCAGACTGAATTTGGTAGATAAATCATTACAGCACTGGGGAAAAAAAAGTAATCCCAACCAACCAACCAAAAGCCCAACCCAACCCTTCCCAAGTAATTTACAAAATGAGCAAGGTTTATTGTTTTATCCGGTAGCCTGTTGAACAAGACATTTACTTGTGGCTACAAGAGATATATGTTCTATACCTAAATGTCTTGAACCTACACTTGGCACTACTTTATGTGATATTCTGGATAGG
Organism: Haliaeetus leucocephalus; assembly: GCF_000737465.1. Taxonomy (NCBI): domain Eukaryota; kingdom Metazoa; phylum Chordata; class Aves; order Accipitriformes; family Accipitridae; genus Haliaeetus; species Haliaeetus leucocephalus. The sequence continues at coordinate 2,481,953 of NW_010972972.1, read as the reverse complement.
GTGGCTCCTATTTCTTTCCTTGAAGCTATCAAAATTCAATATGACTTGAGACAGACTAAATAATTTGATAACAAGTATACAAACATGGAAGTGGGGATACCTAGGTTTCAGTATCTCCTTTTTTCTATGGATTTTTTTTTTTTTTTTCTGAAAACCACACAGTACTTCCATTCAGGCTGAACCACTTTCTTTACTACAATAATTTTGTTCAGTTCCATAAAATTCTGAATAATGAAAACACCAGGTATTAAATTTTAAAAGGAAAAACCCTAAATGGAAAAATACCATGTTGTTTATTTCTGTCTTTTCAATCTGAAGTTCATAATACAATCAGGTATAAGACTTAAATCTAATTACAATTTTTTTTGTCAAGGACTGCGATTTCTTTGGGGTTTTTATATGTCTGTAAATCACAAAGGAAGCTTTGGACAACAGGAAACTGACAAAAAAGCATCTAGCATATTTTGCTGCAATATAGGATACACAGATATCTGGCACAGCTAATACTGATTTCCAGACAGTGTTGTCTTGCTGAAGAGCTGACAGTAATTCCACCTCCCTTATCTGATGCTGGAAAGCTCTTGAAACCAAAAACACCAACTTCAGATGAATCTTTCTAATTCATCTGAGTGGTGAACAAAGTCTGCTATTGCCTATCTTGCTGTTCAGTCATGGCTTGGATACCTGCTGGTTGTTTGGTTTAATGACTACTTAATGGAAAATTTCATTTAAATATCTTTGAGTTTGTAATGAGATAGATTAAGAAAAAGATGGAAGAAATTCTCCTGCCTCATCATTAGAATAAGTTAGGTGGGTGCAAGAAATGTTTTTTTTGTTGGAAGGAATAACCAAACTGGAATGGGTTGGAAACTTGGTAGAAGTTTGGAAGGCTATGTCTATTTTTAATACATTTTAAGAGAAAAACTGTGAAAAAAGAACAGTTTCAATTGCTCTCATTACAACTACTTTTGATCACTCCATTATAGTGCTTTTGGTTCTGATTTGATGTGAAATGGAATCAAAACTCTTGCTCTGCTAAAGCAGAAATTCCAACTTTTAAAAAGCTTAAGTTAATGATGTTGGTTTTTAAAAAAAAAAAGTTTCTCTTCCCAGCTCTCTGTGGCCTCTCTGTATTTCTAGTCTAGTAATTAATTAACTTGGTTCTATTCTCCATCTGTAAAATGGGGTGAATTGCAGTAACCTGATGCAAGAGATGCTCACAAACAGCACAGTGAGGGAAGTCATCTAAGTACTCAAATAGCTAGGTACACTGCACTCACCAAAGCATTTAATGGAAATGTAAATTCAATCTAAGAAGTTGGACTTCTGAGTTCAAAAAGCTAATTAATCTTTGTGTTCATAACTGTTCAGAGGCCCCAAGGGGCTGATGTATTTTTAAGAGTGCTGGGGGATGGCAGGTGGTAGTTTTTACCACTGTTCTCGGCTGTGATCTTGAACATTGACAGACAGTTTCTGTAGGCTATTTTCCCCCTTTTCTTAATTACTCAGGCTTTGTGAAGTGGCCTTTTTTCTTTAAGAAATCAAGGGGTATTTTCTAGAGAAAACAGACATACATTGGTATAGGCTACAGGAAAAAAATAAACACAGCACGAACCAGTTCTTAATATATCCCATAGAACTGTTCTCAGAAATCTTTAAGAATTAAAAAAAAAAAAAAAAAAGCCAAAGATAGGGAACAAAGAGAACAAGGAGATAGAAAAAGTTTAGTAGAGGCAGGATGTCCTTCTGGGGGAGATGAAACATATCCTCATCTATCAACCTTCTGATCAGCCTTACTTTTCTTCCCCTTCTCCCTGGAGGGAAATAGGAGATTTGCTCTGCTAAAGCCAGTGTGTTTCACTGATAAGCAATGTTTACCTTGCCAGTGTCTCACTGCCTACTGCTCTTGCTGCTTTAATGGTGCAGTTATTTATTCTGCTTTCACTGCAGGGAAACAAAGGCTGGCTAAATTTCCTTTGATGTCCTAATTCAATCACCTTGCATTAAACTGTTGCATTTAGCAAGAAAAAGAGAAACCACCAATGAAGTGCATTTTCTCCTTACCATTGTCAATTCACAAGTAAGAAATCTCTCTGTAAATCAGATATTTCTGTCACAATTAGAAAGAATCTTGCCTGTCTCTAGTTGACTTGCCAGCAGAATAAGTAGCTGAATATAATGCTACATACAGGCACAATTTTTTTATTTCCTTCTAGCACAGCCGATGAGTGTTCAAGAGAACAGAGAGGGCATTTTCCAGTACTTTGAACTACTTTGTATAATACACAAATTATAAAACATGAATGCAGCTTCCAAACCTCTGTAAAAAGGCAAGCTTCTCCAAGGCTGAGCCATTTTGTTCTAATTTTACTTTTAATTGTGCTTTTTCTCTAATAGTTATACCTATGTTTTGTAATTCAAAAGGAAGTACTCAACAATCAACTCTTTATTCTTCGTTATGAACTCTATGTCCCATTGATAGCACCACACAACACTTGTCACCATACATATTTGTGGTTTATTTCCATTCAAAGATACAGGTTTCTCATGTCTGGTTTTCAAATTTATTGTAACATCATTATGCTTTACCATGGGCAAAGACTACAAATCATGCTGAAATATGGAATAAGTTTTTATGTGACTTTTATTGAACAGGATAATGGACAATAATTAAAGTGCCACAAACTTGTCTCAAGCGAGGCAATAATAATAATGATAGAGTACAAACTCTCAAAAATGATGTATGGAAGGACTAACTTCTTAAAAAAACAAAGCTACTAAGTGTTCTTTGTGGTTTACTTCCTTGAGCTGCAACTACTTGACTAAGTCGAAGAGGAGAAAACAGGCCAACGTTGAAGTTATAACATTTAAACAGAGATGATCATACTCAGCCTTGCTCCTGGCTCGACCTGGGGACATGGAGCTGCGGCAACCTCGCCTATATTGGGCTGCTCGATTCAGTAGCTCCTAACAATCCACCTTGGGTTTGGTGGTCTTCTGGTTCTTTTGAAGTTTGGTCCCCAGCAGGGTTTTTCAGAGACTGGCACACCAGCTTGCTGAGAAGTGGGTGCTCAAATGCAGCTTGGGGAAACCCACCATCACCAGTAACAAACAGAGCAGTGTGGTGGGGTCTGGTTTCAATATTTCCATAACCAAACCTTTCCCTAAGAATTTCCTTTCCACCAGCAGCTTTAAGATCTGTAGCCTTCTCATCTGAGTTGCAAGGAAAAAATATGCTTCTAAATATTGTAGTTCTGCAGGGACTCTCTGGATTTGTTTAAACCGCTTTTGAAACTCCCCACTTTTCTGTATCCTCAGCTCCCTGAGAAAGATCCAAAGGTTTTTCCAAATGATAGTGGATTTCCTGAATCTACTCGTGGTCCTTTGTAAGCCAGTATTGTGCTCTATTTTTTTCACCTCCTTAGGCTCTGGCCAAGGGAATCCTTACACACAAAGGAGACAAAACATATCTCTCTGAAAAACAGTTTAGGAAGTGAAACGGTACATAGATACAGTTTGACTTTTTTTTTTTTTTTCAAGGGCCCCATCCTGGCCCTTAGCTTTTACATGATTTTTATTGAGTTGTAAATGTGTGGGGTTAAGTAATGTATGTATCTGTGGAAAAAAAAAAGACTATTAAGAAAAAAAAGTTTTAAGGAGGATCATTTATCTATAGATGTAGAAAGGAAAATGAAATTCAGTGAAAAAAACACCATCAAGTGAATATTACAGTATTTCAGGAAGAAAAAATTTGATAGGAGCTCTTTATTTTAATGAAAAGTCTTCCTTGTGATAAAGACTGGTGAAAACCCGAGGTTTCTTTTTTGCCTGTTTGCGTGGAATAAGACAAAACCTTAAATATGTTGAATTTTTACTTTTTCTTCCAATATCAGGCATTATTTGAACTAGTTAAATTTCTTGGAATAGTGTAGGTGAGCAAAGACTTTATAGGAATAATCTGTGTCTTAGCACTTCTCTCCATGACTTGTACAACCATACAAAAACTGCTAATAATGAAGAGTTGTTTCAGTCTTTTAACATTAACACACAATTTTTTATGTGTATGGATTCAGTATGTCCTTCATAATTGTCCCTATACAAACCAACATAATTGTCCCTATACAAACAGGAAGGCAGATAATCCCAGCCCTGGAGAGATTTCAGTATAAATTAAACTGTTATAACTGAGATGACAGGGGATAATATGTGAGACTAAAGGTAAACAGTATTGGTAAAGAAGTGGCTTTTGGACGATAGCATGACTTTTACTGTTAGAAACTGAATTTTTAAACATAGAATCTAGAACAGCCAAGGTTGGAAGTGACCTTGAAAGATCATCTGGTCCAAATTTTGTGGGAAAGGCAGCCTAGATGAGATTAACTAGCACCTATTTGCTTCATCGAAACCAGTTTCTTTCTTTCTACAAGAGCTAAAATCATTCAATGACAACTCCAACATAGATCAACAGATGCTCTGGAATAATTCAATACTCTGTCTCTTTCATTATACAGCTTAGCAGTAAGCATGAAACTAGAAAACTTTAAAATGAAAGACTGCAGGGAGTCTTATAAAGTCTACATTATTTCAACAATCACCAGGATACTGCCTCACAAAACACTGGTTTTATTATTTGCAAAGAGGACAGACTTTTGATTTCAACAATAAAAAATTCCCAGAACTCATATTCAGGTATTTTGGGGGGAGAAGTTAGTTTATTAAATTTTAAATCACAATTTTCATGCCATGTTATTGTATTAATTATTCCTTTAACTGTTGTGCTTCTTACAACTCTACAGAACTGTCATACCTTTCATTAAAGCTGCAGCTTAATTGGCCTTAAAATATTTAAGATGAATAAAAACATCCTTGGCAATGAAAATGATTGAAAATGAAAAATTAATTTAAATAGTCTTGGATGTGAACAGTGCATTACATGGACTGAAGACTGGAAAAAGGACAAAAACCAAAGGATGCTTGAATGGCACTATTATGTCTTAAAAGTCTTTGTGTCAGTGCATTACAGAAGGCATTGTGTTAAGCTGCCTCTGCCTCTTCTCGGTTGATCCAAATAAAAAATCATTTGACACCAGGAACTGTGTCTTCAATGACCTACCTGGCTTTTGTATCAAGACTTCGTTTAACTTCATTACTTAGTAATGAACAGGGGATAAATATCACTGAAATTTAACTGACAGCATTAAATTGTGAATTTTGCATTTAGCAGTGAGGACAGGTGAGTAATACGAAAAGGTCCAGATAGGTCCAGGTAAATCAGGAAATGTCCCGATTCTACCTCAACATTTGGGGCCCAGGGAAATGTTCCTTCTGGCTTAATGTTTCTGTAAATTAGAAAGATTGTAATACCCTGCTAAACATACAGTATCATCTTTTAACATTTCAGCCCTAGCCATGTGAAAAAATTGCAAAACTGTATTTGCAAAAGATAATGGCTTGCTTGTACTTGATGAAGATACTCGGGTACTTGCGCCCCTGGAAAAACTTTACGCAAGATGCCACATTAAAGGCATCTTGAAGACACAGTGCAGGCAAATCATGCTCAGGTTCCTATAAAAGCTTCAACTGGACTTCTAAATACTGATTAGTCCAAAATTCTTGTTGGGCACTCCCTGTAGTTAAATCATAGAATCACAGAATGGTTTGGGTTGGAAGGGACCTTAAAGGTCATCTAGTTCCAAGCCCCCTGCCATGGGCAGGGGCCCCTTCCACTAGACCCATCCAACCTGGTCTTGAACACTTCCAAATATAATGAGATAATAATCTTATCTGGTTTTATCGAAGAGTTAATCTTCTAGTCCAAGTTTTTCACGTAAAGGCCTTTCATCCTTAATGGTATTGGAATTACAGGCCCCTTCAGGGAGTGATTTGTCCCATCATGAGACAGATGCTCTACACGACAGGAGTGACTCACCCGCTACAGGGGTTAATTTCTCTCTGTTGATCTGAGTGGGAATTTCTAGTATATGGCAGCATGCTGTGCTTAATAATAGGTATATTTGTTATTATACAAAAGCAAATAATGTACATTTAGCTATTTAATAAGTATACCTAGAAGTACTTTCTATTTATATAGCATATTTTTCAAAGGAGAAAGGGAGGGTGGCTGATTTAAATTAGCAGCTACTGTAGATATTTCTCCCAAATTACTTCTATGCCTTCAAAATAAATAAAAAAAAAAACCAACCAAAAAAAACCCCTAAACTGAAAAACCAAACACATCTCTCTGAGTAATATTCTGGCTTGATGATTTTACCTAATTACTCAAAGAAAAAGTGTTTTGTTTTTCTCCCCAGAGGATAGGAGTCTGACGCAGGGTTGCAGAAAAAATTCTCCCATGTTCAGTCCAGTCCTGAATAAAATGTTTCTTTACTTTAAAAAGATTGGTCCTTTTATTTTTTTTTTTTTTCCTTCATAATGAAAAGGGGATGTATAGGCTCATGTGAAAGAGAAAAAAATGAATATATAATTTTTTTAGTTTGGTGGGTCATGTAGGAGAAAGGAACAGAATAAGACTAGGTCCTTTATTTAAGGATGCTTAAGTATTTTATTCACTTAATGGATAATTTAATGGAAAAGGCATAAACATTCCTTGAAGCACTTACAGTTATTTAGGAATTTTCTGCTCTAACTTCTAAGTCAGGAAGGCACTATCTACTTGCTTATTTCAGACTCAAGTATGTACTGTAACCATTGGGTATACCCACAATAAAAAATGTGAATAGTTGCTCATACTCCATCTACATTCTTTGACAGCCAGGCAATGAATAAGCATCAACTAAATTCAGAGCCGGGGTATAACAGTGCTGTCATTGGAGATGGAGCAAAAAGCTCAGTGGCTGAGTCACCAAACCCGGAGCAGTTCCCTGCCCAAGAGGATGTATCTTAAGGATATATCAGATATTAAATTGCTCATTTGATTCCAGCCGGGTTTCAGCTTTGCTTGTCTCACGACATTTTCAGGCGAACCTTTGCTGAACTGTTTACCCTTCTCAAGGTAAATCATGCTCGGAGCAACCCAGTCTGTCCCTGCTGAGGGGAAATGAAGATTTTTTTCCTCATGTAAGACAAACAGCAGCAACGTCTCCAGCCCGTCCTCCCCATCCTAGGAAACAAAGCAATCATTTTTGCTATTACACTTGCTATCAGCATAGCACAAGTCTGCCAGCTTCCCCTTTTCACCTCTCCCAGCTTTCTAGTTTCTTGTCTGAATGCACTTCATCATTTTCAAATTTTCCTTTTGGCGGATTCAATACTCAAATAACTATTACTTTGGAATGCACACACAGTAACCCCAATTTTCCATTCACTGGATTTTCTTCATTTTCTGAGGAAAAAATAGTACTTCATTACATATCTATTCATCTGTGTGCTTGGTGAAATGCAACATTATTCCAGGCAGAATCTGGGCTATTTATTTATTTGCTTGTTTGTTGGAGAGAAAAAGAGGAGATGGATGGGTGATTAGAAGGGTATTAAAGCACAGGTTTTTTGGAAGGAGGGCTTCATATGTCATCATTAGCATCCATTAAATGGACACCCTATATCTCCAATGTAAAATTTATATTATATGATGATATAGACCTTTTAACAGCAATTCAAGGATATATTAAAAATCATAGTTAAATAATGTTTAAAAGTGTTCGGGTGAAAAGCTAACTCAAAGTTCAAAACTGCAAGATGATGCTTGGGGTTTTTTTTAACCCATAAACCCCATTCCTCGACATTAAGGGCTTTCATATTGTAAGACAACATGGTGATGTAAGGTAACGTAAGGTTTTGCACTAATTTTTCTTTTTGTTCTTGTTCTTTTTCAGAAAGAATAAAGCAAAGTTTTCTGACACCAGGAAAAATGTTAGCTCTGCTCTGGTGTCAGGGATCACGTTTTTGCCTGAGGCAGCCTCACCACCAGTTGACGGCAGAAATGAGGGCAACAGGAGAGAGGACCTACCTTTGGTGAGGACACGTTTAGCTTCACTGTCACTGAGGACAAGAGGAGACCACAGCCATTTGGAAGGACACATTTCTATTCAGGAATTCTTTGTAGCAGTTATTAGTCCACCATTGATACTGAAATAAAACCCCAGCTGCCTCCTGTAAAAAGTTGATTCGGCATCATGGCTAACAGCCTGATGTGTAGGGTGTGAATTGTAAGAGCCACTGGAGATGCTGGGATGTGTGAGCAGGAAGGAGGAGGAACCAGGCTATGCCCAAAACAAGTAAAAAATCATTGGAATTGGCTAGTTTCCTCTAAGGGTGCTTTGTGGTTTTGTAGAAAAACTACGATAAATGAGTCGATCACATAAATAAATAAACAAAGCTAGGAAAAAAAGAGGCAATATATCCTTAACGTATCTGCAAGTCTTTGGAAGCATCCCATTGTCACTTCAGCTGTCTTTGGTTTGGTGTAATATTAATGCTTGTTATATTTAGATAAGGTTTAAAATATACAGCCCTGAAGAATAATCCAGTGGTAATAAAGAATTAAAGTTGTTTTTACAGGTAATTAAAGTATCTTGATAGGATGTTGCAATTTTACAAAAAATATTTCTGAAGATGAAAGCAAATTTCCAAGGTTTCTGAAGAAAGGAAATTTTTAAAATTGGTTTTGAAATTTTCTTTACAGAAGGTATTTTAAGTTCACTTTCAGAATAAAATACTAGTTCCAAAATCTTATTTTTTAGCTTCATACTGGATTGATACTATGCTATTTCATAAAATGTAAGAGTTTTTTTTTTAAAAAGAACCAACCTCATACTAATTGAAATCATATTTCTAGTTTTTGGAAAAACATATATTACACTGTAGAAGAGCAGCGATTAACCAAGATGCTTTTTTTATCTTATACATTTTCATGACATAGATGCATCCTTGTTTCAGAGTTAGAGCACAGTTGCATGGCCAATTAGGCATTGCAGCATTACAAGTATGTGTTCCAGTTTGGGAGGACCAGTAAGGGCCCTAATAAAAGGGACCATAGGTCAAGAGGGAGATTTGCACCTCTCCTTTCAAGATACACACCTAATTTTCTCAGATTGTTTTTGTCTTCCCTCCCTTTCCCACCCCATAGGCACCCGGGGATAACAGTCCATATTTATTTATATGTTAGTATAAATAGATAATAATAATGCTATAAGGGGTAGACAGAGGTTATTTCCAATACATTAAGTTGGCTGCACTACGGTATTAATACTCATACACAAACACAAGGTAAAACAAAAGAAAAGAAAATGGTATTTGTGGGAGAAAGGAATGGAAAAAAGATCAGGGAAACTACAAAACAGTAATATTTCTCAAAACTCTGTTGTTTACTATATGCAATAATTGCAAACATAATTTTACATTCTAATATGTTGGCTTTTATTTGTTGTTTAAAAATTTAGTTGATGTAGTCATGTAATTAAAAATAAACTTTTCATAGTATTATTACTGCAATTAATGCTAATATGACACAATGGCAAATTACTGCTAAAATAAAATGTTCTTCGTATTAACATGGTAATGACATTTCTGAATATACTGAACATCGTGAAATATTGCATATAACAACAGAATCTTAAAGTTACTCCAGGTTCACTTGTGTGCGTCTGTGTGTGTGTACAAAAGAGGAGGATTTTTCCCATGATTTCCACATTTTCACTTGGAAGGTTCTGGTGGTCTCTTTCTGACCCTTTCAAAATGATATTCCAACATGCATAGAAAGAAAGAAAGACCAAAGAACAAAAGAATGAAAGAATGAAGGAAAGAAAGAAAGAAAAAAGAAAAAAAGTCCAATTTTGACAAATGGACTGACTCCTCCTCTATAAAGCCAAGAGCTTTATAGCTCTTTCTGGAGCTGGGATCTTGTGGTCAGAGTTTGTGTCATACATGAGATGGAAAAGATGTGGTTGCTTCTATGGATGGCTATCTCTAACCCTCATTTCTTTTCATATTCCTTCCAATTTTCTTTACTAATTTCCCTTTTTTCCTTTTCCCCCTTTTTTTTCTTTTTTTTTTTTTTTTACTCCCCCCCACCCCTCCCCAGTTAAGCAGAACTAGATGGTTATATCTGAAACAACCAGTGGAGCTCAGAGCTGGCGTCTTTTAAGGGACCCTTAATTCCTTTCCCTGTAAGTCTCTTTTTCGCTTTGTGCCCAGGCAGAGGGTTTGCTCTCAGGGTAAACACACACTGGTAGAACGGCAGGGTCCCTACCATTGAGCAGTCCTGGGGTTCTCTCTTCAAGTACTTGAATCTGAATTCTTTTAACATCTACAGCTATTAGAAAATACTACAGCAAAATCTGAAATGGCACTTGCTTGTTGGCCCTCAGGTGCTGCTACAAAGTTGGAGTACAAGTTGGTTCACTCCGAAAGTAGAGAGAGGTGAGAAATTTGGTCTGCCAAGGCTATTCATTTCTACACAGAAGATCCCAACTACAATTTTGGTTCTTCCCTCCATCTCTATTTTCACGTGGTCTTTGAAATAGGTGAAATCTCCTTAGATTCAGAGATGTCTCCATTTCAAAAATATTTTCCAAAATGCAGCTGAAATTTTTTGGCTACTTAGAATTTGTTTTAAATAATTCATACAGCTGGAATACCTGAACCTCTGTCTTTCATTTCTAAGAGGATGCAGCTACTTTCATATCTCAAGCATACTGTATATATGTACGATATTTGGTTGCAGAGACTACTCTCTATACAGAGACAAACAGAGTAAGCTAATTTTCTATAGGAATGATTTAATAGTCAGCAACTGAATAAATAGTTTCCTACTTTTAGGACTGTGGCTTTATTTATTATCTCAAACCACAACTAAGGAGAAGAAATTAAGCTAAATTGTAGCCACTGACTTTTCTTTGTTAGTGACTGAATAATTTTTTCACCACAAACTTCAGAAATGTGAAACCACTTATTTTTCTATAAAAGACCTTCAATAAAATCCTCTTGTTCTGAGCTTCTCCCAGGTATAAAATCTCTGCTAAGCAGAATTGTGTAGCTCAATTTGCCTCTGGGTTTTCCTCATGTACATTTTATTTCTGGAAGTCTGGGCTGGTGCATGCAAAGCAGTGGTTCTCCTTCATCTAAGTTAATTGAGTAAGATCTACTAAATTAAATTTGCTTAAAAAACAGTGTTATAATAGTTATCTGGGTGAGCTAATGAATGCTTAGTATATATAGTAAAGATATGAAAGAGGAAGCAAATTAAGGTTGACACAGAAACTCAATATCTCTAATGTAAAATGGTCTAAGAAGATTGCTTTTACTGTACTTTCATCAACTCTTTCAGGAAAGATTACAAAATTTAACAGAGACTTACAAAAGGTGCCACTTTATCTGATGGCATCCAAAAATGAATCCTCATAAGCAGCCCTGTTTTAGCCCTTTGAAAATGCTGTACCATTTCAGTCAGATACATTTGGATTTACTAAAGGTCTACTAAGCCAGGCTGGCCTTGTACCTTTCTTGGTTAGAGTGGGTTTTTTTTTAGGTTAAAGGACATAAGTAATATTTCATCTGCCTAGAATTTATGACAGCTTCTGAAAGACTGCCAAACAGAAAACGAATTAAAATGGCAAAGATGGGATTAACAGAAATATTAGAAGATGGAGAAGGAATTAAAGAGAAGGGAAAATGCAAGCTACTGGGTCAGAAAGAAGTTATTGGAATACCTCAAGGACCAGTCTGGAAATAACCTAATTTAATATTTGTAATCTTGGCATGACCTAAAGTAGCTTATTAGTCATATTCACACATGGTGCGAAGTGGGAAGGCATCATCAGTACAGAGAAAGGGGAACGTTGTGCAAGATGAATTGTAAAGCCTGGAATAAGAGAAATGGGGTGAAATTTAGCAGTATGAATAACAAGGTTATGCTTTTTGATAGAAAACGAGTTAGAGAACACAACACTGAGGGAAATCCCTGACATCCTGAATACGATGTAGTATTCTGATTGATTACATTTAAGAACAATTAATTCAAACCAGAATAAATACAGGAAGACACTACTGGGATAGACAGGGGAAAAATGAAAATTTATAAAATGGAACAAAGACCCATAAAATAGAAGCTTCTGAGAGGACGTGATGCTTTGTCATATAAACAAATGTGTTAGGGGACTAAAAACCAGAGATGTAAAATAACTATTTCCCTTGAAGGCCAAGAACAAGATTTGGCACAGAAGGAAGATGGATATAAACAATCTGAATAAATTTAGGACGGAAATTAGAAGAAGGCTTCAGCCTATCAAGGGAACAAAATGCTGGGAGAGCTTTCCAATAGTACAAGAGGAGAGAAGCAAACCTAATCAACTTTGCAAAAGCTTTCACAATGCAGATAATTTGTTTATGACTGCATGATGTGATCACCTGGCACAATACAGGACTGGACTTGTAGTCCTCTTGCCTGCGTTGCTGATTTCTGGAGTTCCCATGCTTGTAGCAATATCAGATTTATTATCATTCCATAGCTATACTTTAGTAACTACAGTTACTAACAAAGAAGGGATAATTATTTGAATAGTTTCTTACAGAAAATGTTCTGTGTACTCGGGTAAATGTGAAGTAACTGCAACAGGTTTTTTTATCAAAGCTAGTAAGGGCTAGAGCTCCACTAGGAGGAAAGAGCATCCTGACAGAAGTCTCTAAACAGACAAATGACCACAATAGACATTGAACAAAGGATTTAGAATAAACTGCTGAAAATTAACAAAGTTAAATACCCACATCCCACTGCTGTTACATGTCTCAGCGGAGTTCTTCTCAGATACCCTAGATACTGAAATTACCTGTTGTGACACAGGTGCTGTTTCTCAGGAAAAAATGCTGTTAAATGTGTCAACAATGCATGGAACCAGATATATTGTTAATGCCGGGTGTCCAGCAGGTAGCAGAGCCAACATGCCCCCCAGAAATCAAGGAGTCATAACTGAGCAATTATTACACAGAGAGTAAGACTCCCAAGTCTGAATAATTTATAATTTTTTAGAAATTTATACACAGTTCCACTAAACTTCCATGACAGCTATAAGCTGTTGCCAGCCAGTTCTGGTGCTGGGAAGGGGGTGAGTTTGGCTTTCCTCTGGTTCTGGTGGTCCTTTTTACCCTGTACTTTCTTCTTCCTTCCTGAGAACACAAGCACTCAGGTCAGTGTGTAGTAAAATAGGCAGTTGAACCAACCTGGACTAAAATCAGCCAGATTTGAATGTGTTTGTGTGTGTGTGCAACTGGGATCAGTTCCCTAGAAGAACACTATGCTACCTAATTATACAAGTGTTTGCCAACTTCTGGCAAATGAAGTTTCTTGTGGAGTTACTGAGCTAAATTAGATTTGCAGTTCTGTTGTCCAGTTTCTTTCAGAAGTGGTTAGTTTACCAAAAATAATTTCAGATTCATATAGGTTGCTTTACGCTGTATCTAACCAACTCAATTTATTTTGCAAAAAACCCTTCTTGAAAAGTGCCTGTAAATCAGAATGTTATTATATTTGGAAATGAACTGCCAACTGCTCTAACCCAGTGCTTTCAGTTCTCAGTCTCAAGAGCTTGCAGCATTTGAGGTTGAGATATGGTGTCAACATGGTCAACAATGAATAAATAAATGAAGAAAAATGGTATTTTAATGTTATAGCATGATGAGACCTACTGAGAGTGACCAGCCAGGACCTTGTTAAAGTTATACTGAGCTCGATCAATGAAATCAAATGTTTTATCAGCAAACTCTGCAATGTGGTTGGTGGGCAAGCCCAACTGGACCAACTGTATGTCAGCTATTTTTCAAAATGACAGAAATAGTAATGGATCATCTGGAATGCTATTATTTAGTGCTAATGAATGATTGTTTGGTGATGGAAGAAAAATCAATTATGACAGCTGTGAGAGCTGCTTCCCCCATTCCATTATTCCAAAAATAAATAGCAAAGCTGCCTGCTAAGGTAGGAAATAAGCTAGCATTCCCTGCGAGAGGCAAAAGTTATAGGCAAAGAAGCAACTCGAACTTGTGTTTACTGCACGTAAACGATGGTGGGGCCCCAGGGTAGAAGCAGAAGTCCTTGAACTATTGAAAAAAACCCACAACTTTTTTTTACTTGTATTGCAAGTGATCAACATGCAAACATGATCTCTCTCCAGACAGTTGGACAACTTCTCCTTGAACATCAAACTCCGTTTTTTGGGGAAGCCTTCACACCTGATCCAAGACAAACAGTGCTTGAGAGGAGACAATGGGTGACAGACCATTATATGTGGATTGCTAAGAATTTAAGGAACAAGGGTTTAAAAAACATCAAGAAGAACCATCATTTAAAATAGAAAAAGTCATTCCAATAAACAAACTAGCAGAAAAGCACCCGTTGGTCAGCTTAGACACAGCCCAAATAGGACTGTTCTCACTCTAAGACTAGATAAGGTATTGCTTGGGGCAGGAACTCTATGGAACTAAAGAAAGTTAAAAGTCTAATAAGAAATACAGTTTCAGCAAAGATAATACACACCATATTGCTCTCTTCTAAAAAGGCTACAGTAAATGCAAACTATGTAAGACTCCTAGGGTTTTTTGTGTGTATCAATATACATGTAGATAGATAGCTAGATACAGATATACACAGATATATAGACGTAGATATAGACATAGATACCAGAGTCATCCGACAACATCTCAGTTGACTGTTGCCATCCCAGTACTAAATCGATTGCCAAGGAAGATCTCAATTTCCATCTGCTTCACAGGACTGAGGGAGCCCTCGTTCCCTTCCTGAGATCAGAAGGAAACGTGAGGATGAAGCCGTGGAGTTGGATTGTGCCAAAGCTCACAGCTGGGTGCTGAGAGCCAGTTACCTCCTCATCGCCTCCTCAGTCCCAGCTCTTATGGACCAGACCCAGGGAACTATTGTCTTGTTCAACCATCGCAGGAGGCTGTCGCCTGCGCTTCACTCCTCTTTTTCTGTTCCGCCAGTGCAGAGGAAGAGGAGGAGGAGAAGGCACAAAATGGATGGATTGAGTGTGCAGGACACCACACAATATCCACTTATGCACGGCAGTCTGCAGCTATAAGCAGCTGTCTTCTGTGTGTAATGACAGCCCTGCAGGAACTTGAAGAGCAGAACATATATGTATGGCCAGAACCTTGACAGACTCACCTAGCATCCACTGATTCAGCTGAAACCTTCCTCTAAATATCAACAGACTTTGACCAGGGTCTGAACGTATTGTGCAGACATGAAAAATCAAATTGCAGCAGAAGTCTCACCTTTAGGATACCTAACCTGACAGGTGTCCACTGATAAATAGTGAAGAAATAGGACAGGGAAGAGACAATATGCTAAAAATAATAAGTTTATAAAATTTCATGAAATGAAGCAAGTTTAATTTGTGAATTCATTACTCTAGTGACAAGCTGCTAAAACATCAGTTGTACTAATGTGTCACAAAACTAGACACAAATTGAAGGAGACTAAACTTTCCATTATCTGAAACTCCCTTGGTAATGGAACGTGATTATTAAAGACAGTTGCTAATATGTCTCTACTATGAATTTATCTTGGAAATAATATCTTTGATTACCAATTGAAATTAGTGGTTTAGTTATTTTAGCTCAATTCTATATGACAGCACAGCCAAAGGAAGATTTGCCACTAAAGTCAAGGGCAGCAGGAGAAGGATGTTGGTTTAGCTATGGGACTTTTTGAGGGAGCTATTACAAACTTTAATGAGCATAGTATATAAGTTAATGCCGGGAAAAGAATTCTGGAAGGATACAAAAACTCATGATGCAGTTATCACAGAAATCTCTTCAGAAAAAAAGATGAAACACTGCCAGGGAACTGACTAGTCAACTCATGCCAAATCTGGAACTACCTATGTCTTTCTGGGCAACTAATCTTGTTGGCAAGTGACAGATTATTTGGGGGGCAGACAGGTGTAATCCAGCCTCGTCATTCTAAGGCACAGCAGGAGGTGATAACTAGCTTAGCATATGCAACTAATGTTGTTACAAAATATGGAAGTTGGGGCTCTTCCCTGCCATCGGTCATGGAAATTATAACATATTTTTTTTCCATGGATATTTTCCACAATATAAAACTATGTAATGTTGTTGCAAGGTGGAAAGAAAAAAGTTAGAGCATTTTATTTCTTTGGCAGGAGGCCAGTATGGATTATGGTATCCAAAGTAAAACAAAATAATTTTCTTATTGATCTTGGATCATTCTGGTTGGCCCTAAGCTCTGAGTGCTCTATGGCAGAGCTCTGTGCCAGTTTACCATAGAAGCCCAATGACAATGCAGACAGGAGAATTTGACAAAGGCTGTGGGGGAATATGCAATAAAGATTCATAGCCAGAAAAAAATATTTTGCAGGCCTGCTAAGGATACCGTTGGACAGCTTCAAAGATATACAATTAATAATCAAGGACAACTGCAGATGTCTTGCAAGCCTTCATTTCCAGATAGGATGAAAGATCAAGCTCCTTCTTCTATATAATTTTGTTGCTGCTAACTTTCTTTGAAGTCATTTGTCATGCAGTGACAAGCTATAGATAGGTTTCTGAGGACTTACGATTTTCTCAGATAAATATAATTATGGTAAGTATAGTCCAGGTTTTCTTACAGCAAATACAAGCTGATTGTATTCTGGCTTGAATATTGCTTAAAATTGATCCCCTAACTGAACCAATGGCAATTAAAAATAAACTATTTGGGATTAATTCACTGTATTTTCCATTTTCAGTCAAATCAAGAGTTTACTCAACTCAAAGCAGCCTGCCTTAATTTTGGCATTTTAATGTTTTCATTAAAAATACCTATATGGAAAAGAAATATTTAAGCTATAACAAACTGAAATGTTTAAAATGTTGAACTGCAGTAATATTGTAAGATGAAGCAGCCTTCCCCCTTGTTCATCTGTTCATTGGAGTTAGTGCACATTTGCAAATACTTTGGAGAAACACAGATCTGATTTTTTTCAGTGAATAAAATAAGCAGACAACAATTTTGAGGTGTTTGTAAATTCTGTAAGCATTACCCATGTCTATAATGTGGTTTATTAGTACTGTGTGTCTCAGCGGTCTGGTCAAAAACAAATTCAAAGTTATTGCATTTCAGTGCAGTTCCTATTCCTATCTCCTCATCTAGCATGAGCTTTTGGGACTGGATTAATCCCATCTAACTTTAGAGACCTGACTGATTTACGTCATAGACACATATTTACCTCATATGCATAACGCAACAGAAGGACACAGGAATGTCCTGAAGACTGGATCTCAAGCAGACTACTGGCTCAAAACAAGAAAGTGGAGGTAGAACACAGGATCTAAAACACAAGCCAAAGGTCTTGGCAGAAAAAAAAGTTTGGGGGAAGGGCAAAACAATGGCCTAAAAAAGTAAGTGTCATTAGTTCTCACTATTATATTGAGTTTTACGTTATCTACATCTGGAGCATTTTAATATCTGCAGTTTCTGGGGGGAAATGTTTACAAGAGAACCTTCTCATTAAATTCTAAATAAATAAATAAATAGATATAAAAAAATCCCAAGCCCCAGAAAGCACTCTGGTCTGATTCCTGGGGAAGAAAAAGCTGGAAATATTTATCTTAAAGGGTTAACATACAGAAGGAAATTAAAGAATCAGATGTCTACATTTAGAAGCAGCAACAGAAGCAGATAAACTGTTATGAATTGAACAAGATTTGATTCAACAATGAAATACGGAAAAGAGCCTGCAAAATTAGAGGCAACATTTGCAAACAAGAGCCTAAAAGGAAATTTGAATGACAAGCAGAAATGCCCTAAATCAGCTGTTGGTAAAGGTACATTCATGGAACACCCTTTTTGGGTCTGCCCCTCTAAACACCACATGGAATTTGGGGTAAATACTATACAAGTTGTTGCATACTTGCATAGTAAACATAAATAAGATGTAAAGCTTCGCCCTCCTTTTTGCTACAGTCAGGCAAGCATTCCTTGAACAAAGCAAAACCTTGAACAATTTCTTATGCTCCAAGTCCCTTGGGTTGGCAAAAACAAGTTGTTAGGAAAACAATTTCAAAACATACATATTCATTTATGGATATATATACAGAATATGTTAGAATATCATATTCTACTGGCTAAGCATTACATTTACGTCACATCACCATTAATGAGGGTTTGAGGGTCACCAAAATATCATTATCAGAGCTTGGCCTTGCAAGTATCTAAAAATGTTTGGTGTCAGCACAGCTTGATTTCATAGCCATCTTATAAGAATACTTGATGCTAAAACATCCTTATTATGCACTCTATGCACATTTCTAATCTGACAAATCAACACATTACAGGGCTTATTGCCTTATTACCCATTTACAAAATCATGATCCTTCTCCTATGTTCAAGGTAAACCCTGACATGATATCTTACATATAATTATGGTATATAAATGATAAAACTCTTAATCAGCTAGATCTCTCAAGAGCCTGATTGCTTCTGCCTACTTAACGAGAAGCTTTAATATAGGGAAGAGAGCAGTGTGGCTAAATATACACCCTTAAGGGAAGAATATTTTTCCATACATTCTTAGCGCAGAGTTCCCAAGAGTTTTAATCACAATTTATCTCTGACAAATTTTCAGTGGTCATAGACAGGATGGAGAAAGGTAGGTTTGTTTCAGAAGTTAATTTGAGATTTGGACATTTGATTTCTCATCTAATATTGAGTGCAAGCCAAAAGCCAGTTTACAATTCAAATGGACAAGTTGTTTACAAGATTAACGTGAAGCTGCGGAGATGGAAAACCAGAAGGGCCTGAAATATAGTTAATACTTTCAGTTTTCACCCCCCTTAGATACTTAGATAGATGAAAGTCCTTTTGTCCCTCTACCTGAAAGCACACATCGTGGTAATTCTGCTTTACTAAAACCCTGACAGGAGGACAACTGATAAGTTGTGTGGACAGCTTATAGGATATTTTGCTTAAATTTGCCTCTTCAGTCATGGTAAATTCATGCTGCTTCTCCTAAGAGTAATCAGAAAAACCTGAGTTTTTAAAGATATATTGGAGTTTTTCCACTTTAACAACAAGAAAATGTGATGCATATGGCATCTTCAAACTGTTTGCATGCTCCTTCTGAAAACCACAGAAATCCTGGGCATGGTGTGCCTGGTTTGGATCCAGGGGGGGCTGGGAATGATCCAGGGGTTCCGAGTTATCACTGTCTGTTGAGCTGCTCAGTCACTTGTACACGGAGTGGACAGTTACTGTTTAGCCAAACCTGCACCCTACGCTGCACTGCTTGAGCAAACTGGTATTGCTCCCTGGCAGTCTTTGCGAAGAGAAAGCTGAAAGTTAGCCTGGTTTCATGTACAATATGGTTTCTTCTGCAATTTAACATTTAAATAGCCTGTATGATTGACTTGTGCAAACACCCCCCCCCTTTTTTTGTGGGGGGTCTTTCCTCTATCCAGAAACAGGTAAGATTCACTCATTTAATCTCTCTGATGTGAAGACCGGACCATATTAGTTTAATAATGAAAGGACAAGGTTTTGAAAGCAGCTTTGGGAAGTTCCTCCTGTTGCCATCTGTGCTCCATTTTGCTTTTTCAGTATTTGAGATGTTTTAATCTACATGTTTTGTTTGTTTCCATTTCCGAGTTCCGATCTTACGTGGGATTCTTTTGCTGATACAGTGTGAAAAACCTGTTCTATTAAAGCCATTTTATCTACCTTAAGAGGAGGAGTGGGAGAAAGAACAACAAAGAAAGAAAGAAAAATTAATCAGGTCACAATCTAAGTAATTTTTTTTTTTTCCTGAAAAAGAGCAGAAGGATCAAATGTCACAGGCTTCCAAGAATAATCTCATGATTGATAGGGGTATAACTTGATGGTTGTCAATCTTGATGAGGAGGTAGCAAGACTGCTGTGTTTCATACGCAAACTTTCTCTCCCTGTAGCAATCAACATCATCCTAAGGATGCTTTCAAATGCACATATGAGAAAATAAACTGTAAACCTGGAAATCTCAATGCCATGATTGTGCCATTAGAATGATGAAAAAATTGCAGATGTAAACCTGCTCTTCTCTCTCTACTCTGGTTGCAGCCAGAGAGCTCCAGGCATTTTAAAATAGAGAGGTTGTGGACATGCCTACAGTCTTTTCAAGGTGTTTTTATGGGAGGCATGGGGAGGCAGCAGTGAAGCTTCATCCATGTCTTCTGCTAGATTAAGCCTGTTGTGGTTTAATCCCGGTCAGCAGTACAAACCCTTAGACACATCAGTTGGGAGGTGCCACCTCCCAGTGTTATTTGCTAACAGTGTATTCCATCATATACATCATCTTGTTGCCAGTGAGGGATTCTTTCAAACACTGCTCAGTCTAGTTTGAAGTATTTTGCAACAATGAGAATTCCCTGGAAGGAAGATTTCACAGGCTAATAATTTTCCTGGTATGTGGAAGTCACCAGGTATTCCAGTCGCATTTTTCTTTTCTCAGTTCCTCATCTCTTAAACTATGTCTAATAGGCAGTGCTGCTCTGATGTACAATACTTCCCACCATGGGATCTTGAAGAGCTGAAACAAATATTAACTAGTTTGCAAGACCTCAGCGGAGCTGAGATTTAAATATAGTAATTGAGTGAGATGAATGGATAAGAGAGTTTTAAGGGAGGCTATCAAGAAAATACTCCTGGAAAAAATGCTGGAAACTATGAACAAGTTTCCTTTTTTTTTAAAAAAAATGTTTCTCTAGGAGTTTTGATCAAAATGTCCACACTGTGTACAAAGAGTGGATGCTCGGAGGTTGGAGAATTTCATGTAAGTGTGTTTCCATGGAGAAAAAATAGATGCAATGTAATTTTGATATAAAATTTTAACATGAAAAAGTCCCCATGATCCTGAGGTTTAAGAAACACAGAAAGAGTATGTGTGCACTGCGGAGGCCAGAACCCCAAAGCTGGCTCTGTGTCCACTAATGCTAGAAAGGAAGAGAATGAGTCACAAGAACCAATTAGCTTAATGACACACAAATGCACCTTCCAGACCTGGCAAACCTTCCACACAGTATGAAGTGCATTGGATGGATGCATTGGGTAAGAGCAACGCTAACTCGGGGGTCTCTGCTCTGCACTCACCTGTATAGTGCTGGGATGCCCAGAACTTGGTGACATAACTGACAGTAAAGTTTGGAATGGCGTGAAAATGTCCTCATTTTAGTTAACACTGGGTTAAGCTCTTCCCCAAAGCAGCAGTAGACGGCTGGGGGAAGGAAAGACATTTTCTTCTGTGTTTGGACATGGTGATGCTTATAGCTTGGATATTACAGCAGTCAATAGAGATTTGTTGGAAGACTGTTAAATATCCTCATTACCTCCCATTACTTCTGGAATGTTTTCTTCAGTGTTCATACCTCCAGGAGATGATATTCTAAGCTCTCTGTAGACTCAGCAAGATGGCATTACACTGTGGTGAAATTTCCCAAGTTACCTTCCTAAATTTTTATAGAAGCTTTTTCTTCTTGATAAAATAGAAACTGAAGTTTAGAGGCCACCACTCTGCTGCAGAAGTGGGGACCCCTGGTATGGAGTGTAGCTCCTGACGCTGCTCCTTTGCAGAAGACCTTCTTTTACAGCAGGTGATTGCTCCCAAGCCCTGCAAGCAAGGGCTCAACTCTTTGGTGAGTGTCGTAGTCTAACCCCAGCCAGCAACCAAGCCCCACGCAGCCACTCTCTCATCTCCCTCACAGTGGGATGGGGGAGAGAATCGAAGGGTAAAAGTGAGAAAACTCATGGGTTGAGATAGAGACAGTTTAATAGGTAAAGCAAAATCCACACATGTAGGCAAATCAAACCAAGGAATCCATTCCCCACTCCCCACGGGCAGGCAGGAGTTCAGCCATCCCCAGGACAGCAGGGCTCCATCACGCCTAACGGGGACTGGGGAAGACAAACGCCATCACTCCCAACGTCCCCCCTTCCTTCTTCTTCCCCAGCTTTATCTGCCGACCATGACGTCCTACGGTCTGGGATATCCCTTGGGTCAGTCGGGGTCGGCTGTCCCGGCTGGGTCCCCCCCAACTCCTTGTGCCCCCCCCAGCCTCCTCGCTGGTGGGGTGGGGGGAGAAGCAGAAAAGCCCTTGGCTCTGGGTAAGCCCTGCTCAGCAGGAACGAAAACATCCCTGGGTTATCAGCACTGTTTTCAGCACAGATCCAAACCATAGCCCCATACTAGCTACTGTGAAGAAAATTAACTCTATCCCAGCCAAAACCAGCACAGTGAGTCATCTAATCCATGGGATTACCTATTTAGGTTTCAGAACATAAGACTGTTAGCACTACCACTGACCATAAATGTCATTAGCTTTAATTAAAAAAAAAAAAAAGATAAGGATCTTAGTGATGAACTGTAGTGCTTCAGTTAATAAAATTGATTATATCTTTCTCTGTACTGCTGCTTCCATGAAGTAATTCCATTTCTATTTAAAGCATAGATTACAGATTAGAAAAGAAGATAAGGAAACTATTTTGCTTCTACAGATAAAGTTCAGGTGTCACCCATGTTTTCTCCTTTACTTCTCCTAGATGTCTGAATAGAGAATAAGGCAGAGTATTCAGCAGCAGATGATGCATTGCGGGTAATTTCCCGCTCATCAAATTACACTTCACAGGTTATTAAAATTCCATATAATTGGACTTGTTTCTCAGATTACAGTTCTGCACATTATTTCTATCTCTTCATCTGTTGCTACACCTCAGACCAGTGCTGATCATTGCACAGATCTTGTAAACCCCTCTATGCCATATATATTTTAATATATATATATATACACACAGATTTTTTTTCTTTTTCTGGAGTTCACACATGCCAACAAGAGTGTTTCCATTAGCCTCTGTAAACTCCAAATCAATTTGCATGATCAAATTCTAGTCTTTTAATCATTTTCATCTGAATGTCATTAATTAAGACAGGTACAGTAGACAGAGAACTTATCAGATGTTGATTTATTCTTCCTACAGCAAATGTTCAAACTTTCACACACATTTCAGAGTGAGAAATTAAAAAAAAATTCTGAGGGAAAAACATGTCTGTCAACATGATTTTTAAATACAACCTTAAAGAGGAGCAGAGTATATGTTTCTTATAGAAAAAGAAATATTTCTTCTCCACTAGTAATCAGGGTAGCTATTAAGCAGAAACTGCTAAACATTTTTAAATTAACCAATCCAACTATCTCAATTCAACAGTCATAAAATTTGTGACAAACAGAACTCTCTGAATCTGTACTGCTGATTTTTAACAGGTAATGGAACAATACTGAAAGATCTGAGAGGACCAGAAATACACTGGTATTGTGGTAGCATCTAAGAAAAGATAAATAAGGTTTAATTAGGCCATTTAGCTTCAATTCAATCTCGAGCACAATCATATAAAACAACGTGGGATGCCAACCACAAGAGCTCATATTGATAATGAAATCAAAGCCACGCAAATGGTTTTATGGATGTTACATACTGTCACACAATATTATTGTTTTTCATGAGATCAAAAGTTTGGTTTATACAGAAAGGCTAGGTGGAATCCCACAGGATGTTCAAATAAAAGCTAATATAAAATAAAATAATATAAATGACAAAGTATAAAATCAAGTGAAACACATCATTAGATTTCAGAATGTCAACTAAAATGGAGAACCATCAGCCAGTGAAGGTGCTTCAAGTGGGATATATCAGAGGTTTTGTCTCAGCTTAGTGTTATTCATTAAATTTAGAAATTATGTGTAACAAAATATAAAATAACAGTAAAATTTGTAGATGAACAAGTAATTAAAGCTTGGCAAGTGGGGCTTATTTCAACATAGCACTATTCTGAGGCATATGAAAAATTGATCATTTATGAACAATTAAGATTAGCCGCATTCTCAAGCTAAGCAAGATCCCAATATCCTCATATCTAGTCACTTCAAAAAGTCACTAGACTTTAAAAATACCCTGTAGAACCTGGTATATAATTTGTTAAATTATGCCATGTGTACTTGAAAGAGAAAGCTAAACATTTGGAAAGAGTTGAGAGAAAAAACAAAAACACAAAGCAAAACACACACCAACCCCTGTCATGGACTGATGGGCACACGTTATAATGAGTAACTAAAAACCTCTGTCTATTTAAGAGTTAAACTCCATCTATCTAGTAGTCCATGATCTGCTAACAAACGTGTACAGTGAAGAGACTTCTGACAGCTGAAAAGTCTGCCATGAGAAAAAAAAGAGTTGGTAAAATCTACTAGTTGGTAACTGAAGTTAAACACATGCACATGAGAGACAAGGTGAGCATTTTCTAGCAAGAGTAAATTGCACCTGGGACTCCCTGTTAATAATGTCAGTGCCTGGATATCTTTCAAGAAGATATAATTGACCTCAAATAAAGGTACAGGCTTACTTCAGAAGAGCTTGGGTAAGTCATTTAGGCACATTAATGAAAGGATTAGGTCAGATATTTGTGATGGTCCTTCCCAGCCTTAGCTTTACTAGTCTGTGTAAACAGGGTGGTTCGACTGATGCCTTGAGTGCTCCCAAATTCAACACGAAAGTTTAGGGGGGGAGGGGGGGAATCATATGAGATTTTGTGATAAAGTTGTCTGTTCTAAGGTAGATCTTTATCTCTGAACTAGTCATCCTGCATCTTCTTAGACTAAATGAAAGAAACATGGACATAAAGACATGCTTCATCTCAGTGTCTCCATGGATGGTACAAGAACGCTGACACATCTAGGCCAGCTGCAGAGGTCTGCACTGTAAATACATGCAAGTTTGTTAAACGAAGCAACCCTTCCCATCAGAGAGATTAACTTCCATGACGGAAAGACAAATGGGATGAAGATAGGACTCAGGACCAAGGTTTCAGGAAGAAACTATTCACTGCATGAAAATATGATGGCTTCTAACCATTGTGATGTTAGTTCTCAAACTTTTCCCCATGGGGGTAGTATCCCAGAAAATATTTTAGCGTTTTCCAAATCTATTTTTTCATGCTCCTTTGGAGCATCAAGATGCTGACCCTGAAGTAGTGCTTACTCATTGCTTTCAAGGTTATCTCGTTGACTTTCAGTGCAGAAAACTGTTTTAAAGGAACTTCAGTTCCTGCAGCATAATTTTGCAACATGAAGTAATATCTACACAGCCTCCATCATGATATCCGTTCATAAAAGTAATTTAAGGCTTGAAATGACAGGGTTTCAAAATGCACAAAGTATCATTACTTTCAGGGACCGCTCCTATCTTCTGAAAGAGGTGTTTATTTATGTGACTTTTTTGTGTTTCATGAGTGATAGATCGATCCATGAGTTTGTCTCTCATTCTTCTAGTCTCTCAAGAAGGTGGTATTTACACAGACTAATTGGCAAAGCCACAGAAGTGAAATGATATCAGTCTAATGTTCCTACACAGTTTCATAGTTGGCCTTTCTATTATGACAAGTTGCCATGCTTAAGGATAATGAGAGAATTCATTTCAAGTGACATATCAAGCACTTGGAAAAGCCGAAGTTACTGTAACTTAACATTTACATGTCACACGCTTTACAGCTCTCTGTCTTTATCATTTTGAACTAGCAAACTTCTATAAAGTAATCCAGTTATAAAATATAGTAATCTTTTCTGAGGTTTCCCTAAGGAGTCTATGTGGTCCATGTGGATCAGGTAAAAAATTACAACTCATAGAAACACACATAAAAATAAGATAAAAAGCCTTAAGTATGACTCCAGACAACTAAATTAATTGAACACAGCCATGATCCAAATTCAGGCCTTTGCAAAGTTTACCCAAAATATTCAGACACCAACATCACACTAAATTTATTTAATGGACAGTGATAAACCTTAGCCCTCCCTTTCCATCAGAATATTCAGAATAGCCATGAAATCCTGGAGAATTTCTAACATTGATAATTGTTTATAAAAATCTTCCTGGCTTACATTTGTGCATACAAAAAAATACAAAGATATGAAACATAAATCTAGACAAATTGTAGTCTCTTTTCATGAAGCCTGATAATTTGCTGGACCAGTAATTAGGCAAACCCTATTAAAGACAGAGAAAATGTCTAAACATACACAAAATGCCACACTATGCATCAAATAATATATATTTTCACTCAGTCACAGTAAAATGATTTTAAAAGGGAAGAATCATCAATTTTGAATAAATATATGTAACTTATTAAATGATAATTTATAGTATAGAATTGCATACAGATGGGGTTTCAGTTCATCATTGGATTTTGAATTTAGATTTAAAATAAGAACAGCAGAGTAGAAATGCATCCGTATGTGTGCTGTCATTGGAAATGTTTTTGTTTGTGCTACATGCATACATTTATGTGTGGGCTTTGTTGTTGTAACACTTTTATTCACTAATTTATTCTTTTTATTCCTATTAATTTATTCATTAATTTAGTTTTTGTGGTGCTTCATGTCTGAAGTGTCAAAATCACATCGGAAAGCATAATTTAAGCTACAAGGTTCTGCCACTTTTTTTTTATTTTACTGCGAACATATGAAGGGAAATACGCTGTACCAGTAATTAAAAGTAGGTAATGCTTTCATGAAGTTTGAGAAGTTTATCATCAGCTAATCAGACATTAACTAGAAAAAGAACTTTGTTTCTTTGTACCTAAATTGTACAAGTACAGCTTGTTAAGGTCAAGTGCTAATTTTCAGGCTTTTGGATTACCTTCTCTGCTGCATCTCCTGGTACACCGTGGTAGGATGGAGAAGAAGGGGGATCACAGAATCAGGCTGTAATTAAGGTTGTAAAGGGACTTTGGAGGTCACTTGGTCCAGTGTCTTCCCTACACTGAAAACCCCCAAATTGGACGTATTTTGTGAGATTTCTTCTCACGGGTGCTGAATAGTAGGAAACAGCCACTTCCCCTGCCCTGCTGGATGTACTCTTATTAATGCAGCCCAGCGTTTTGTTGGCCTTCACTGCTGTGAGGGCACGCTGATGGCTGCTGGATTCTCCACTGCCGCTGCCTGGTCCTCTTCTACAAAGGTGTCTTTCCTCCTAACTCGTATGGGTGTAGGGGGTCATTCAATCTCAGGTGTGTGACTTTGCATTGGCCTTTGCTGAATTTCATGAGGTTTTTGCCAGCCTGTTGAGGTTCCTCCAGATGACAGCCCTCCAGCACATCGGTTGCTTCCTCCAGCTCGGTGCAGGCTTTTGCATCATTCAGGTTGTTAACAAAGACAGGAATAAGTTCACAAGCAGAAACTTTGTGGTACTCTCAAAAGACATCTTTTGGACAACCGAAGCTCCAGCTGCCTTTTGGAGAGCCACAAGGGCACATCTACCCAACAGAGCCACAGTCCAGGGCCAGAACACTTGAGGCTTGCCCATGCTCACCGGAGATAACTATAGCATTAAAAGGATGTGCAACCGCTTAGCACACAGTATAGCACACTGTTAATACTAGTTTTTATAGGAAAAATTATTAGGAAGAAAGAGAGAAGTGAAGAGACATACCTCACATTCAGGATGTCTGAAGACATTGCTTTTGGGAAAGGTCAACACTTTGTTTTTTTGAAAAGCAACCTACAAGTGCTACATTAAGAAATGAAGAAGATCAAGGATGACTCTGGAGTGAAGAAGGGCTTTGGGAATAATGCCCCAAAACACAGAAAAGCATAAGGTTCCTAAAAGACAGCAAGGACAAGAAGGAAAAAATCCTAAAGAAGGAAAAAGTCCTGAAAGCCACACTAAACCAGAGGCCATAAACCAAAGGAGACATCCATAAAAGTAAATGGCTGAAAACAGAAGACCTTAAGTATATGATTAAGAATGTTACTGAAAAGCCCTGGTAGCATGGTAGTATGGTTTTAGAGGATAGCAATTTGTCACACATACTTGAAATACTCCACTGGGTTGAAGAAGTTTGCAGTCTAGAAGCTAGGAGCCTTTTTTAGACTTTCTTCTGAAGTCAGGGAGAGCAGAAAAATGCTTTGGATAATGACTGAAAAGTTGCCCTCTGGAGGCAAGTCAAGGGAGACTATACTCCTAACATGAATGTCTCAATCAAAATAGTCCTGGGTTCATCTAACCTAAACACCTAAATCACCTTTTCACAATTATTCAGCGCTTTCCACTCATGGCCTCCTATGTGGGTTCATGTCCTAAAGGTGAAGTACACTTTCTTTATAACTGGTTTAAAAGAACTGAATTTTAAAACTCACTCCATGTAGCAGCCAGAGATATAACAAATGTGCAGCTTCAACAAACATAAAAGATATAGGAGTTAGTATCTCCATGCTTCTTCTGAAATCCTGCTATGAGAATTAAGCTTCTGTATTTTTTAATAGGAATTTCTTCTTTATTTAAAAATGAGCAGCAATGGGATTTATAAGATTAGGCAATCAAGGTTTTAAGTGGTGTTTATATATTATTATTTTTTAGCCGGGGTGCCATCTTTAAAATTAAATTTTTAATAACCTTTCAGACTTATAGCCTTAGGGAAATAATTTCCTTAACAGTGGTTCAAAGGTTTAATGTCACAGTAAAGGCTTTGAAATATTATGTGATCCCTTTCATTCTAGAAAATTAGCATTTAAAAAAAAATAATATATCAAAGTAAAAATACTAATGAGGAAAAGATATGGAGCCCAGCTCCAAAACAAGACAGGATGATGGGGAAATAAACTCAGTTATGACAATACTTTTGTGAGATTTCTTCTGTGTTTTCTGATCTGTAACAGTTCCAAAATCTTCACAATCAGGGTGAAAAAATTGATGATTTAGGAATGTGAGAGGGGGCAGTTACTCTGAACTTCACCTCCAAGTGAAGACTAGGCAAAACTTAGACCTTGGGGGCATTCTCCCTCCCCTCCATTCCATGACCGATGTCCAGCCCAGATCTATTATGGTGGCAATCCATCAGTGAATATGGAAATAAACTCAAAGATGAGATACGGTAGAGCTTTTGGAAGGTTATATCCCTTTCAAAGTAATACAGTTATTCTGGCCCTAAGCCTCTGCCTAACACTAAGTTTTTTCAGACATTTCTTATTTGATCAAATTTCAGCAGATATTCAGTTACCTATGCTAGTTCTGGATTTCAAATACTGCTTTTATTTCTCAGGATAAGGTCACTGTTATTTGTGAAAGCAGGAGAATTATTTTGGGTTTCAAACCCCTTTCCAGAAAATTACTGAACCTCTTGGATTGAAATTGTAGGACTGTGCATTCTTTGTCAGTTATTGATGTCTTTTTTTTTTCTAAAACAGAAAAATAGCCCCACTAATTAAAGTTTGTTCATGTTGTAAATATATGAAAACAGACTTTTAAAAGATTTATCTGGCAACTTCTTTAATAGCTTTCAGCTGACCTATAAACATTTAGAAAGTCCATTCCAGAGTTGATCTGCATTCCTGAATGACACGAAATAGACTTCAGTTATCATGATACTGCTCACACTCCTGTGAAGCAGGTTGGGTGATAGTAGATTGCCCAAAATAATAACAATGGTATAAAAATGATAATATCAAAAAAGTCAGCTACCTGCTTCAAGTAGACTTGAATGTTGAAATATTAAATGTATGCTCAGCAAGAAAATAGAAAACATGAATTATCCTTCATATTTTCCTGTCTCTCATATGGACTGTTGCATAATTTTAATTAATAATTCTATAACAAACTTTGATGTCAATAGAGATTTTACAGCATTTGTGCCAGTGGTAGTGGGCATACACCAAAATCCAGCAAATTGCTATTTACTTTCAAGGTTTGTGTATGGTCTCTTTTTTTTTATTCTCTTCACTTTCCACATTGCAAATAACTGACTCTCTAATATGGATTATCCACAAATCTGTTATCACAAGAACAGCAGGAATAGCTGAAAAACAAGTGTAAATTCTGGAGAGACTGCCACCTGTCTTCTTTATTTGAACTGCTAGGAAAAGCTTTGTAAATAGTGCTAAATAAATGAAAGATTTCAATGCTTATTCAGAGCTAAACCCAGTAGACGAAGAGATGGTTCAAGACAGGAAGAGGAGTTCAAGGAAAAAAAAGGAAATCATATTGGTCAGTTGGATTCATACTGTTCCCACAAAAGGACTGCATAACCAGGTATCAACAAAAATAATACTAAAAAAATATATTAATAACAGACTAACACGTTGCTTCATATATAAGAGATTATTATATTTTCCAATTTACTGCCTAAATTTTTGCACATTAAACAGAAGTCATTGCTTTCAGTGGAGGTGGGCTACTCCATCTTCAAAACCAAGGTATAAATAATAAACTTGGCCTATGGGCCAAGTGGGAAGAAAAGAGGTGTAATCTACAAACAAATCAACAAGATTCTGCTTTTTCTGCATGCTGGATGTTGATGGGAATATCACAAAAGAAAGAGGAAAAAAATTTGCAACTTTGTTTCCAAATTAAAATATTCAAAACCTTTGAGGCTCTCTCAGAACAGTTTTATGTTTTTTTATTTTGTTTTTTTTCCCCTAGCCATACAATAACAAAGGAGAGGAAGGGAGGGAGAGGAAGAGAAAGAGAAAAAAGAGAGCACAAAACCAAGAGAGGTGGAGACAGACCCATTCCATCTCTTTTGGAATTAGAAGGAACGGTCTGTGTTTCTATTCATAAGTCAGGAAACTTGTCTAAATCTCATATTATTTTGGTGGACAAATCTTTTTCCATAGAAAAGCAATGTTAACAAAATTTTTTTCTTGTTTTTCTTTTTTCCCCATGGTAAGTTTCCTGTTCTTTTTGAGCAAGCTTTTAGACATGCTAGAAACAATGCAATACTTAAACCTCTTTTTATTTTCAGCATGTTTATTCCCATGACAAAAATGAAAAGCAAGTAAATATTTGGTTTACTAACAAAACCAAAGTGAAAATAGATTTTCAATGCAAACTTTCCTTGATGGAAAAGTATCAACAATTTTTTCCGCTTTCTATTAGCAGGCCTTTTTCATCCTGTTTACCCCCCTGGGTCTCTTCCAGATGGAAACAAGTGGGATAATCAATAAATGAAACTGCTCAGCATGGCTGCCAGATTTTAAATATTAAAATCCAGGCCTGAGAGAGAAATCATGTGTGCACATGTAAGTGTGCATGAATAAGTAAGTCCAATATCTCAGACACTGGCCAGGCTATCTAGTGCTACTTTATGCCTGAACGTTACCCAACACACCTGGCGTAGGACCTAGTGCATACTCGTGATTTATCCACAAATTTGCTATAGCCACTTTTGTGGCTGACATCACCCCGCCTCCTGTATCGGTATAAATTTGCTTTCCATGATTGCAACCAGTTGCTGCAAAAAATGATTTTGAAAAAAAGTTATGTAAGGAAAGTACAGCCAGTATGGGGTCTGACTGTATAAAGAAGGATAGCCCAGATCACATTAAGAATTTTGGCAGCTCTCCCATTCAGCTCTCTGCTAGTAAGCATCATCTGATATGGGGGCCATAAGCAACTGATTAAGAGCTTGCTTTCTCATACCAATCTTCCACTAAAAATATCTTTGAGGATCTATTTTATGTTGAAGGAGAAATTCCAAGATATCTTGTGTATGTCAATGAAATTCATTGCATGAATTTTGGAGTAGGAAAAAGAAATAACTGAAGACAAGCCAAATGATGATCTCAGAAGGCTCTATGTAAAGCTTAATGGCTTCTCTGGAATAACCTCAAGTTTATGTAAGTGTCACATAGATCAGACTTTCATATTAAATCTGACATTTTTCAACACAAAATCATCCAAGAAGAAAAAAAAAATCCATTTATTTTGATCACCCCACACACAAACACAAACTTTGCTGTTATTTTACAAGCTCATCTCAGCTTTGCATCCTCTTTTGCAAGGCCATAGGGGAGGATGGGTTGGATAATTTCCTCCAGCATCAATTGGCTTGAGCGTGCAAAGCAAAATGGGATACATGCACTTCTTCCTAGACCTCTCCCACTCTGTTGCATATGATTATGTTTAAAGAATGAAGAAAATAAACAGCAAAAGATGTTTCTGGCTCACTGAGATTAACCAAATTCAATTATTCTGCCCACATTATTTTGGGCAATGCAATAAAAACAAGAGCATAAAATAGACACACCTCACCAAGGTTATGACATATAGTCACTCAGCATCCTGCTATTAGTCATTCTAACTACAAGTAATCTACCAGCACAGACTGCAATAGAAGGGTAATTTTTTACTATCTTTTTTTCCCAGTACAGAAGTTCATGCTTCTCTGATCATCTTACAAAAGGGCAAGATTGTCTACAAAGAAGGTCAAGTCTGTCTCTTTTTCAAACATGGGTACTGCGATGCTTTGACCATTCAGCACAGAATTTAAACTAAGTCAACAGGTTTAAAGACAAGTATGTGTCTTTACTCCTCCACTGCTGCATGCATAATGGCTTTCATTGCACTCAGGATCACAGCATGGTCACCATTTAACCTCATTACTTTCTAAAGCATTTTGAGAGATGCTCCGAGCTCACAATGGTGCTACATAAAGCTGTCTCCTCACTCTAAGGTTAGCTGGCAATTTAAGCAATATAGGATGAGTGTTCTATATTGAAAAGAAAGATAAATCAGTGGTTAGAAGGAGAAGCCAGCAGAGGGGATTGTGTGGTCTCTTCTCACATTTCATTGCGCCTTGGTGGCTGACTGCAAGGAATATGTTTGTAGACTAGATGGAAAATACTATTTGTGGTTTCAACAGTGAAAGACTTCAAAATATGTCCCTGCACTTTGGCTTTGTATCACCTAAAGAGTTCATTGTTTTTTTCTGAATTGTCAGAGCAAAGGGGAGAAATACAGTGAAAGCAATATCTAGTAGACATCACTCCCATTCCCCACTATGCCATGGTGTCTTCCCAGTGTCCTTCATCCTCCCTCACTACTCAGCACCTGAAGTTCAGATATTCTGCACTGGAAATCTCTGTGTCCCTGGAGATTTATCTTCAGGATCACCATAAAGTATCAATAGATTTCTTTCCACAATTATTTCTCTGGCCCCATGTAATCTCTCTGAGGTAAAAGGCAAATCTGAATCCATTTCTGTATTGTCTTTCATCCCCCTACTGCTCCCCCCATGTCTCCTCTGGACTTTTAAGAATGAAGATAATATGTATCAGATTCCCTCAGTAACACCTTAGATTTTAGAATACAAAGGAGAAATTAGAGGATTATGGTAATGCCACATATTCAGTACTGTCCTGCAATTGAATGCATCTCTCTCTTTATATAAAATAAAACAAGTCCTTATTAATTGAAGAAAAATGCAATCCATTTCCATGGAGGAAGAAAAGATTAAAGATGTAAGAACATGACCACAGCTTTAACTGAGACATGGAAAACCCACAGAGCAAAACCGAAAAAAACGAGAAGCAGAAAACACCAAACAAAAATCTCCGGTGTAAGAGATTTATTTATTTTTCCCCAGCAGCAGAGGAGATTATGTGTGCTGGAGAGAGATGCAGTTTCAGCTTCGCTTCAGCAGCTGTAGCCTCGTCTTTGACAAATTCAAGAAACATAAACCAAGAGTGGTGACATTGTAAGGGTGAAATTACAGAGCATAAAACAGAGCGATGACATCGGAATGAATATTGTTCCTGACTTGCATTGGAGTAGTGAAGGTGTAAAAAAAAAGGTTACAGTTTGTCTAGTGCCTGACATTTTTCTCCGTTTGGGACATCCTCATCACCAGTGCCAGTGCAATGACCTTGTATGAGAATTTTTAGCAGAATGGTGGACTCGAAGGGTAGAGTGTTAAAATGCAATTATAAGTCAGTTACATATTCTTGCGTTCACCTAGCTTGCTTCATCAATGTTCACATTAATTTTATTCACAAGCTACCTTCCTCACTGTTTTTTTTACCTACTTGAAAAGAGCAGAAGTCTTCCTGATATATGAGTCACTACTACACACTGTCAGCTCTCAAAAGACAAGGAAAGAAAAGAGAGAAAAAAAAAAAGAAAAAGGTAATGAAATTTTGCCACTCTTCAGCTCTGGATTAGTTCCAGACTTCCCAATTAACACCATTGTCATTTAAGTAAATGCCAGCTTCTGCAGAGATTTTTATTTATTAGCCTTTTTCTCATTTCAATAGTCATTTATAAGTTAACATATAATGTGTTACAGTCACATAAGAGAGTATGTGGCAAAGCATAGCATCAACACAAAAATTATTTCAAAAGTTAAGCTGCAGGAAATTGAACGTTAACCTCCTTCATGAATATTGTGGATTTTAATGGATTTCTCTAGCAACTTGCAACTGATTTAAGGCTTTCAGTTTTAGCTGTTGTCTTAGAAGCATGAAACATCCATTGGTGAAACTGTTAAAATAATTTTGTTGAGTTTCTAGAAACAAAAAACCTCCACAAATTACAAGTCATGTCTATAAGTCTTGGCCAGGGCAGCTACCCCTTTTCAAACACACCTATAAAATTGCTCCCTTTGCCTTGACTTCACTTAGCTTCTTGCCTTGCTATTCCAGCTCCTTATTTTCAGCCCTGTATTCTGTCTCTAACTATGGTCATTTATTTAGTGATTGCAGTAATCCAACCTTAGTATATTGAATGTAATCACTGAATCAAAGACTTCTTTTCTCCTGAGGGAACACCTCTTAATAAGAGGGCTGCTTGCCCTTCCGGATAATCTGGATACTTTGACAGCATGTCACCTTTTATTTACTCTCATTTTGTTAATCTGTGGTGATAATGACATACAAGCATGTGCCTTCAGTTTGAAAATTCTTCTGCAGTCCTATGTTACAATGTTATGATTCTTAGAGATGATATTTTATAATTACAAACCTAGTTAAAAGTAAGAATAAATTAGGATAAACCCAGACGGTCAATCAGGAATTAGGCTAAAAGTTTTGTTTTGTTGTTTGTTTGTTTGGGTTTTTTTTAATAGACTAATCTTTAATTTAGCATGGTACTTTGTTTTAGTATATTTAATTGGTATTAAAAGTGTTTGACTGCATCAACATAAAGTGCACAATTAACACTAATTAGTTTTCTACCATTTACAACTAAGAAAATCTTTCCCATCCTTGATATAAGAAACTATTTGGAAGTCCAGGCACTGCATTTTGTAATGGGTATTTAATTATTAGTACAGCTAAATGTTCCTTTCTATTTTACAATATAGAATCCCAATATATTTTTAGTCTCACATCCAGGCTTCTGGCTATAATAGCACCTCTATTCTGTCAGTGATCCACAAGGATGGTTATAGTCCTCAGAAATAAATTGACAAGTCCAATGGGAATGACTAAAAAGCAAAAGATGATCAATACTGAGTGTCTGCACCTAAGAAAAATCTCTTGGCCACAACCCTTTTACCAAGGAAAGTACCAAAATACCTTTTAAGAAGATGCCACCCACTGTGCAAACAGAATTTATTCAGGAACTGTTGTCGTCTACAGAAATAGGACGTAGTAAAGCTTTTAACAAGATGAGTTGTCATTTTTCTTGCATTACTCTTCAAGATTCACTTTTTTCCAGATTTGTGTACCATGAGATACTGGTGAACATAGTGACTAACTAGTAAATAGGAGTCCAGTCATAACCATGAGCACACTACTACACAGAGGCAAGGAGCATGGAAGGATGATGCATCTATAACTACTGTAAGATCTATTACTATGTTGGAACCTCTCCTTTTATACATGTAGATAAAGAGGTTTGTTCATCACGTTTTGTTTAGGACAGAGATATGATGTGACAAAGTAAGAAGTAACTTATCTGGCATCCTTTGATTCAGAAATTCACTCCCTGTTGGAGTAATTGTCTATGTTTTCCTCAAGGCAGATTGCAAGGTACTGTCCTAGATCACATTAGGATAAACATTTCTTCTTCATTAAGTTTTCTAGTTAGAAATCTGTTCTTTAACTACAGACAAAAGCTTTAAATTACTAAAAGCAGAAGAGGTACTGATTAGTGGCTTCATTAGGAATGACTGGTTTCTCTGGCTGTCAAAATGTCAAGTTACTTGCATTAAAGAAACTAATAGATTTCTGCTTGCCATGTCGTTAGCAGAGACATGAGCTAATTTGAAGAATAAACATTTCCTTTGCACATTTTACTTGTTAATCTTTCAAGTTCATTTCAGGTACTTATCCTATTGCTCATTTTTCATATTCAAGCTGGAATGGAGTCAAGTGACTCATTTGTGCCTAGTTTCAGGGTTTTCTTTTCTTTTGAACATGAAAAGCCAAGAAATATTTTTTTCTAAAAACATAGAAGAGCATTAGAAATTCTAAATTCCGATTTCACAACTAACTTGGTCCTAGAACACAATGAATTTTACATTTTAAAGTAAAACTGGTGAATTTAAATTATACCTTTAAGAAAAAAAATCTGCAAAATACAGAACATGTTTTATTTTTCATTTCAGGATCAAAACCCCAACTTGGGGGGGGGAGGGGGAGGGGAGTGAGCGAGCGGCTGTGTGGTGCTTAGTTGCTGACCGGGGTTAAACCACAACACACACAAAACCAGAAAAAGCGAAATAGTTAACAATTTTCTTCTTCCCTCCCTTTGAAGATACTTCTAATTCAAAATTGACCTTATTTTGAGTGGTTCAGATCAGATAACATCCATGGGTACCTTCCAACCAAATCCACTGTAAGATTCTGTGATTTACATGCTCTAAGTATGAAACAAGTCTATGTTTAATTATTCTTTCACTGGAAACTAAGAAGGATTGATAATTTTTCAAATTTCAACAGATGAAATAACTGAATTTTTCCACCAAATATATAAGCCTCCATAATTTATGAACAAGAGCCATCCTTTACTGACTGATAGAATATGCAAAATGCTTGACTCAATGAAAAAATAAACTTATAGCACACAACGTGATACCAGAAGATGTATATTCATTAACCTGAGATAATATCCTGAAAGTCATTAAAAATATTGTTGTCTAGTATTTTTCTGATTTAAAGGATAAAGAATTATTTTGATAGTTTTATAAGAATGATCAAAATTAATAATTTAAATATTGAGTAGAAAACTACAATGCTGATCAGATAACTTACTTTGCATCATGTTTATCATCTTGGTCTAAATCTTGGAAATACTTATACTTTTCTATGTCAGCATAGAAAAAAAACCAGAGGTGAATTCCAGATTCTTTGCTTTAGCTCAGAGAGATAAAGAAGTTGCAAAAAGATTGAAGAAAGTTAGCTGGAAACTGAATTTGTCCTCATTTCAAAGTTAGTCATACTGGAAAACTCTTGAATGCTGCATCTCCACACCACTAGTGCCTCTGATTTTCCTTCTCATGTACCAAGAACTTGTCTTCACATAGCAGGGAAAGCGTTGAGAATGCACACAGGACACCTAACCTGAGCTCGAAAGCTCAAGCAAAGAAAATTATATTTGCACAAAGGAATGAGAAAAAATCATCAGCAAAAGCCAAAATCTTAGCAACTGGTCCAGGGCTCAAACACTCAGTTTCCCAGATGCTAATGCACTTTTGAGCAAACAGATTATGCTGCATGGTCTGCGAGAAGCCAGTCACTTCTCATAAGGTTCCCTCTCCAAGGACAAGAGCATAATGTACTCAGCCAGAGCAGGGCAAATATTGTCAAATATCTACTACAAAATTCTTCTGAAAGTGAGAGGTCCTTGATCCCTCAAGGACTGCTAGTGGCAACGCTGCATTTGCTAGGAGTAGTTTATAGGGCAAGACTTCAGCGTTCTGCATTAAGCTGGAATGTGTTTCATGTGCAAGATTAACAGACTCCTTCCTAAAAAGATACTGATATGTCAGGAGGTCTGAAACTGCAGGTATTAAGCTTCTAGATTTTACCACATTTGTGTAGCCACGATTTGCAATGCAGTCATCATTACAACTTAAGTACTCTGTGCCTGATTTTTATATGCATGTCTGATGCATGGAAATTAGCAGAAAGATAAAAAACCCAACACACAAATGGGTGAGAAGAGGAGATGGTCACAAACCTTTGTTTTCACTCCAGAAGGCTGAACAGCCTTGAGTTTAATTGTGGTCAATGGAGAAAGATCAACATCTCCAAAGGGCAATGCTGAAAATTAGGTTCCTGCTCTGAAACTGTCCCTATTTCACAGAGGAATCTTCCTCCATCCACTAAATAGAGCAGGACTCATGAGAGTATGGCCTCATTGCTTTTGGGGAATATCACTGAAAGAATTAAATAAACATACATCTGCAATGACTGTGCAGACAGATGTGTCTCCACTTTCAGGGGGTAACTCTTTTCTTTTGGTTGAGTGGAGTTTTTTTGTTTGCTAACTTTTTTCTAGATCAGTTATGAGATATATTGATATACTGTATTGAGTTTGTGTGGAAAGGTTTTCATAGCAGAGGGGGTGCAGGGGTGGCTTCTGTGAGAAGCTGCTAGAAGCTTCCCCCGTGTTGGACAGAGCCAATGCCAGCCGGCTCCAAGACAGACCTGCTGCAGGCAAGGCTGAGCCCATCAGTGACAGTGGTAGCGCCTCTGGGAGAACAGAGTGAAGCGGAAAAAGTTGTTGCACAACAGAAACTGCAGCCAGAGAGAGGAGTGAGGACATGTGAGAGGAACAGCCCTGCAGCCCCCCAGGTCAGTGCAGAAGGAGGGAAGGAGATGCTCCAGGCGCTGGAGCAGAGATTCCCCTGCAGCCCGTGGGGAAGACCCTGGTGAGGCAGGCTGTCCCCCTGCAGCCCAGGGAGGTCCACAGGGGAGCAGATCTCCACCTGCAGCCCGGGGAGGACCCCACGCTGGAGCAGGGCGATGCCTGAAGGAGGCTGGGACCCCATGGGAAGCCCGCACTGGAGCAGGCTCCTGGCAGGACCTGTAGCCCCACGGAGAGAGAGAGGAGCCCACGCTGGAGCAGGTTTTCTGGCAGGACTTGTGACCCTGCAGGGGACCCACGCTGGAGCAGTCTGGGCCTGAAGGACTGCAGCCCGGGGAAGGGACCCCCCTCTGGAGCAGTTCATGAAAAACTGCAGCCCTTGGGAAAGACCCACATTGGAGAAGTTCATGGAGAACTGTTCCCTGTGGGAGGGACCCCACGCTGCAGCAGAGGAAGAGTGTGAAGAGGAAGGATCAGCAGAGACAACATATGATGAACTGACCGCAACCCACATTCCCTGTCCCCTGCATCGCTCAGGGGAAGGAGGTAGAGAAAATCAGTAAGAAGGGAGGTGTGGGAGGGAAGTGTTTTAAGATTTGGTTCTATTTCTCATTACCCTACTCTGATTGCATTGGTAATATATTAAACTAATTTCCTCAAGTTAAGTCTGTTTTGCCCATGACAGTAATTGCTGAGTGATCTCTCCCTGTCCTTCTCTCGACCCACGAGCTTTTCATCATATTTTTCTTCCCTTGTCCAGCTGAGGAGGTGGAGTGATCGAGCGGCTTTGGTGGGCATCTGGCACCCACCCACCACATATACAATAGCAGCATTTAGCCTGACAAGATTTCTGCATGCACCAGACACAGACTGAAGACATCAGTACATTCAATATAGGATAAACTATTCTGCTAGATGCAGTCATGACACAGCTCGAGCCATGTAATAATGTGACAGATTAGGAACCCAACAAGGCATTGGGAAGGAGGATGAGATCATTATGCAGTTACACATTTTACCTTAGCTTATGGGATGTCTTTCATACTGTTTTCCTCAGGGGGGTTAATCTGTAAATACAGCTTGTCTTCCCTCTGTGGTCATCTAACCCTCTGACAGAAGCTTTACATGCCGATAAATTTTTCTTGTTCCCTATCTTTTCTTTTTGTGCTATGCCCATAATTTTAAGATGACTCCATCCGTACTGCTTACAGAGATGTGTTCCAATCCTGTCAGTGAATGAGGTCATGTTTTGACCAGGCAAAAACAATTTTTTCTCTACTACATTGTTGAATAAGTTAAAACCTCAGTGCAGTCAAATCATATGAAGTGTTCATTTTAACTTTTGATATAGTCTTTGTGAAGGGTCTTGAAATGCAGAACCAGATTGCAGCATGACTCTTATAGACTGAATGTATCCCTTTGGTTTTACATTTATCTTTCCTACCCCTCCTCCTCTGCAAAACTCAATTAAGAAGTACTTATCTGCCTGTTCCAATTACTTCAGTACTTAAGTGGAGGATACAAAGGATATTTTTCTAGAAGGAATAGTGTAGAATTTTATTAGTGACCTTAACAGCATTTTAGAGGTAGAAACATAATACTTCAGAATTTCAAAGCTGAGTCTTGTGTCTTTGAACCCATGTCACTCCTACTGATGGTTTTAGAAGAGAGAAGACAATCATTTCATCGTACCTTTCTGCAAATTCTATGCAACAGCAGAAGACAATTCAGTATAAAATCCTTGAGAGAAGTGGAAGGAGACATGCTGCTATCCATTTTAGTAAGAAATACAAAAAAGAAATCAATCCAAGACGGACTAGAGATAACAACCCAACATTTGCTAAAAATTATTTGGTAAGATTTATCAAATGAGATATTTTTGCTTAATTAAAAAAGTACTTTTTAAAAAGGTAAAAGAGACTGAGATTTTTCTAAAAAAATAAAAAAGGAAAATTCATTAAAACAAATAGGTGTCTCAATGAACTTTGTATCCCATGCCTCAGATATTAGAATTGTTTTGTGGTCCCACTCTAGGTACAGTTATGCATTTCAGCAAGAAAGGTTTGGAAAGAAAAGAAGAGCTTACCTATGTCAACAATTTCCGTAGCTGCATCAATCACGTCTTCACTTCAGAGTCATCGATAGATTAATGTTGTCCGGAGGACTACAGTGTCCTGTAATGACAAGTTATAAATCATATGAAAAAAGAATCTATCACGTTCAGACAATGATAGCATAGCATAGCCCTAACTGGGATCCAGAACACTTGTTCATTTACCGTTTCTACACAGATGCCTACAAGGCATACATTACTTTTGTATATTGTATCTATATAACTAAGAAGTGGAAAGAAAATTTACATTGTAATATGGGTAAAATTTATTCAGAGGTTAAGTTTTAACCTTGACATTAAATTGCTGATGGGGTTTTTTTGTGTGTGTGTTGTTTTGGGGTTTTTTTACAAGAGCTAAAGGAAGAGGAATAATCCAATTAAGACATTATAATATCCCTAATTATCTAAAATATATTTTTCTATGTCGTGTTAAAATTTTGAGGTAAAATATCTTGAAGTGTTATTGTCATTTTGATATAAAGTAAAAATTGTTCTCCGGCCATGGTAGCATGTAAAGATAATGCCTCACTTCTAATATCAAGAGATACCAAACATAGGTATGAGAGGACTGTATTAATAAATAAATAAATAAATAAATCCAGTTTTACTACTGGAAAAAAAAATTAGCATAAGCCTGGAGAGAAAAAAGAAAAGGGAATCTATCTCTGCAATGGTTAAACTGATAAAGGGGACTCAAGTTCTCTTCTTTTTAATTCACATCTCAGACTTCAGCATTGGTCTTTGACATTTATGTTAAGTAAGTGCTGCAACAGTGAGTTGTTTAACTATTCTGGGCTGAAATTCAGCAGTTCATCTGTCTGTCTCTTACACACATAGATGCAAATTCAATTCTGGACTAAAGAAACCTTCCAGGATAAAAGTTTTGTTAGAATGGGCATATTTCGACAGAGGACTTTGTTTCAGTGGAAATGGATTTTCTTCAACAGGAAAGTTGTCAGAAAATTTACAACCAGCATTAAACATGAAGCTTCGACTTCTACTGATCCCAAACCACAAGGCAGTCTAATTAAACTTCAAATCACTGTAATTAAGATTTGGCAAGAACTCTATAGTCATGACAAGTGCAAGCAAAGTACTTCTTTTTGGATTTCCAGATCAATCATGGGGATACAGACCCCACCCTCCCCCCTTTATTTTGTTGAATGATGAATTGGCATTTTCAAATCTCCACTGCTTTTAACATCTCATTGTCTACCTAGGAGTCTTTAATGTTCTCAGACTAACCCTGCAATCCCCGAATTACAGTCCTAGAACATTTTAGGTTGGAGGGGACCTCTGGAGGTCATCTAGTGCAACCACAGATCAGGTCCTGCTTCAATATTCTTTCAAACCGCTTCTTTTATGGTACACCACTCTACAGATTTCATGAACCGTTCATTTACATTGTGCACACAATTGCATCACGGACCACACACCCTATTTTATTATTTTGCAGGTATACTGCATGACAGGATTAAGAGAAAAATGAGATCAGGTACTGAAACACAGAATAGAATACTAGAAACAAAGGAGCAGAATCATTTTAGCCTTTAAAAGTTGAATCAAAATTATCTTGGGACTCCCCAAGTCCAATGAAAATTTCCCAAATAAGACCTTTTTTTCAAAATAAAGTATGTTTTCCCATGTTTCCACCAAGTCATGTAGATCATTGGTTGGCTTCCTGTTGATACCTGCCTCCAGTTTTGACTATACAGAGACCCTAGGGC
Source organism: Haliaeetus leucocephalus (assembly GCF_000737465.1). Classification (NCBI taxonomy): domain Eukaryota; kingdom Metazoa; phylum Chordata; class Aves; order Accipitriformes; family Accipitridae; genus Haliaeetus; species Haliaeetus leucocephalus. Next base: position 2,439,544 of record NW_010972972.1, on the reverse strand, counting down.
TGCTATGCCCCTATATATCTTCAGCACCTTCAATATCTACCTTTAGTTAGAAAGGATAAACCTGGGCCTTATGTCTTCATGAACACTTGGATTCCTTCTTATTTCATAAGATAATGAAGCTGGATATATTTCACATAAGTAATTTTTCTTTCTTCCAGGTATTTTTACCATTGTACAGTTTTAGAATACCTCCAACTATGCAGATTAACACCAATAAGTGGAATCTACATGTTGTATTATTTTCCACTAAGTAAAGAGGACATGCACAAAATAAAAACTAGAAAAATTGTTTTGTACTATTCTAGAAATTATATGACTGGTGTTTCTTCTCCAATGTTCTGACATTTTGGAAAGAAGCTTATTTTCCTTCTTTCCACCATCATTCAAATAACTCTAAGCAAACTGCTGTGCATCGTATCACTCACTTTTGTAATTTGCAGGCATTTACAACCACTAAAAACAGTGCCACCCACAGAGAAGACTGCTGTTGAATTATGCAAGAGCAAGCCACATATTTCAGCCTGAATGAGGGAAGTAAGAGCTGTGTTGGATATGAAGAACACATATCAGGTTCAGAGGTCTGTAATTAATCTTGTCAGTGCATGAAGCAGGCTAACCTGTGTGTAGGAACACAATATCTTGTCACATTTCTCTTCTATGAATGCAGAGCCAACCATGGACATCTGGGATTCGAATCCATTAAAGTGATTGGACATAGTTTTGGTCAAGTTCTTGAATATTATATTGCATTCTTAGAAGTATTAAATATTTACATCATTGGTTCATAAATGTTGTACAGAAAACAAGTAAATGGAATTCATTTTTATTACTTAGCCTACAAGGAAGAATACAGATATTTCTAGAAGAGAGTTCCATCCTGCTATCAGTGTAAGGAGAGATATTTGCTCTGAGGTTGATCATAGTGTGTCTGACTGATGGATAGGAAAGTCAATACAGCTCCCATAAATACATTTTTAAAACAATATCATCCTTGTTTTATACACCCAGTGCAATAGCGTAATTGAATACATTTACTTCTAGAACCTGTTAACACTCAAGATACATGTAGTGAATTTGTCTCAAAATAAATTAAAATAGATTAGTTTCTTTTATTGACATTGGCAAATGTACAAATGCCATACATGATGATTATGATGATTCTTACACAAAGAAAAACTATAACGAAGCATGCTGCAAAGGCCACTGCTGTTAGTAGGGCTCACTCGGTTGATTGCATGGAGCCTTCACTGAGAAGTCCAACAGTAGGTATTTTTTAAGGAAATTAATTGTTATTATTAAAAAGACCTAAATTTCCCTTCGATGTTGCACAAAAGAAATATTCTGACTGCAACTATAAGTGTCTAGTTTAAGTTCCTTAATGGAAACAAATAGGTACCTCAAAAGGACCATTCATACATGATTTTTTTATTGACTTTAGTGGTCTACATCAGAGAGAACCTAAAAGATAAGGTTAGGGAAAGCATTTAATTTTTGGTGACTGAAGGGAGACATGAGAAATGCCACCTGTGCTACTTATGCTGGGAATGCAGGAAGATTTTTGGTGTTAGAAAGCTCTTTCAGTAAAGACTATTATAAAAAAAAAAACCACACAAAAAACTGTATACAAAACTGAAGTACTGTGATTGTGTATAGCACTGTGCAGTTTCATAGGAAAAAATGAACTTGCCATGGTTACATTCACAAATAGAGAATTGTACTGATCTTTCTATAAAGGTACATTTTAAATGATATGGCTTGAATATATCAGTAAGGTTGTTTGTTGGTGGGTTTTTTTTTCCTAGAGAGGAATAAAATACAAAAAAGGAAAGAAAGGAGTCATCCCGGAGATAATTAATTTGGAAGTCAAGTTTGTACAAAAGTCTCCAATAGTCTTAAATATTTCCATCAAAAGTTCTACTTCTACTAGAAAGCAAAACTAATTAAAAAAAAAAGGCAAAAAAAATGTTGAACAGCTTATTTGGAAATGAACATTCTGTTCCTCACATTCTTTAAAACTTTACATTCTAGTATAAATTAAACTATCACAACAATATGTGTAAATTTTGTCAGATTATAATGTTTTGATTGAGACTTTTATCTTCCTTCTGAAATTGAATATAGTTTACAAATCTTGAAATCATTGCCAAAGCTCTAGCTTTCACAGTACATCAGGATATCCTGCGATGATGTTCTGGACATGGCTGAAAGGTGGACTTCTGAGTTTTGTGTCACTTTTCAGTGTCTCAGCAGTTAAAGAGCTGATTATCTTAAGACATTCAGCTTCCCACACGACAATATACATGGTACCTTTGAGTTTTTACCCATACATGGCTCCAGTGAACCAGTATAAGCATCTATTCAGACTTTCAAGAACTATGTAAAGTAGCAAAGTAATTTTATAGTTTTTTAAATTAGTCACCAAGATGGTAGAATCAGACTTTCCCAGTCCACTAAAATTTCATGCAAAGTTAACATTTGTAACTGATCCTGCTGATAACTGTAGCCTTTGAGCACCTATTAAGTCATCTGAGACAAAATCAATCTTTTTACAAAAGTCTCCTATGAGCTCCATCCTTCAGGATTGCCAACCCTGTAGAATAGATTTCTATTTAAATTTCTCCTCTGCTTTCAAAAAACGGAGTATGAACAAGATCAGAAACATACGTTCCCAGGTGCCAATTTCCCCAGCTCTAATAGAGATAATAAAGTGAAAAGTGAAAAAGATAAGGTAATTACCACTACTTTTTCTTAGCTTTTAGAGCAGGTTATGAAAGTATGATTTACTGCCTGTTCCAATTATTAGAGTGATTCTCAGTTACAGGAAGAAGCCTATGTTTCTTGCATGTACAAATATTTAGATTAATTTCAGAATTTTTGGAAGCAATAATACACTTCATAAGCAATGATATATTTCTATATTAAGATTAGAACTGAACCTTGAGTTGATTCTCTTGCTTGCTTCCAATGATTTCAGTGGGACTGCAATTTCATTTTCCTTGACACATTGGTCTGGACAGCCACACTTGCTCAGTAAAAGCAAAGGAAAGCTAAGTGCATGAGTAAGAAAAATCTTAGTTTTTTAAATCAGGCACTTTCAGTTGTCATAAAGTGGGATCAGTGCATTTGGGACTGGAAAAAGGACAAGGAAAGAGGGAGATGAGACAGTTGAGGAACAACCCAGATCTTCTGTTCGAAGAAGCATGGAGAATGTAGTAAAGCTTTTCTTCAGCAAAACCAACCATTTGCCAATCACTCCTGCACATAGTTAGTAGTGATCTTGAGTTCAAAAGGGAAACCCTGCATATAGAAAGTTATCCAAGTATTAAAGTGATGTCAAAGACCCACATTTGTTTGAGCTCTAAGCTGCCCAAATGTCATATCAAAAACTCTCCAAGCCTTGAAACCACTTTTTTATTTTGTGGGAAAGGAAATTTTTAATGGCCCAATTTCTTGCTTCCACAAACATGTTTAATAACTTCTGAATTTCTGAACACAGAAAAATATAGTTAATGACCTAAGAAAGCAATTTAAATAACAGTTTAAAACTTTAGCCTGCTCTGTAATGTTTCTTAGTAATTTAATTGAAGCATTTTTACCTCATTAATTATTAAATGAATCTATTTTCCTTACAACTTGGAATCTTACTGACCCAGTCTATGTGGAATTTAAAAGTTGCAGCTACCTTGCACATATAGCGATAAAAAGGAGTTATGAAGTGCAGAGCTGACTAGTTGTTTTAAAGTACAAACCTTTCCAAGTGAGATTGCTTGGTCACCTCTGGTCATCAAGGAGCACCAATGGTACGGATGGGGTGAGTCTTGATTTAAGGTACTGCAGTTCTTTAACCAGTGCATGAAGTAGACCCTTAGCACAAGCAAGAGGAGACACTAAATATGTGTTCAGTGTACTAATTCAAAGCTAAATATATGAAAGAACTTAATTTCTGAGGCTGACAATGGTCCTTTGCATTGTATTCACTACAGCGCAGGTGTATTGCAGAGATGGACTCAAAGTTATCATATGTACAACTAATTTTCAAACAGAATAATTGTAAAACAGATATAGGCACAGTTTAATAGAGCTGTACTATGCTTTTACAGAGTGAATCTGTTTCTCTGCTCAGTGCTCTAGTTTTGAGCACTTTCACTGAAGTTGGGCAAGCTGCTGAAACAAAATTGTACAACCAGCTCTTTAGATTCCATTTTTTCATTTACATGATGGGGTTTTTTTTCTAGTAAACAAGTAACTGGGGAAACAAGAAAATCTCTACAGGTAACATTCTTCACAGTTTTGCACTTATTTATGTGAATGACTGGCTGTTTTAGGCATAGATTTGCTGAGAAAAGAGAATTAAAGAGAAGCTGGAGATAAAAGGATGTGGTTTCTTCATCAGCTTCCAAAGTCCTGGTGCAACTATGCTAGTTTAGAGACACATAAAATTTGGAGTCAGGCACCTCTGTAAGAACTGTATATTCAGCAGTGTTATATACTGAACCTATCCTTTTTTTCCTTCTCCCCCCCACCCCCGAAATAATTCTTTAGCCAAAATGAAGGATAAAGATTGGAGGAAAGACATATTAAAAAAATAAAAATGATATGTTATGCCATGATGTCCTCTCCTGGCAAATGATCTTCCTATCCCCAAGCCTTCATTTAGCAAAATGGGTTATAGCATGACAAAAAAATTCCCCCTTGGAATCAAAATGGTAGAAAAAAGTCTGAATTTCCTAAACAGGTCTTAACTATTATATTTCCTTCTCATAACAGACTTAGGAGTTCCCAGGCCACTGTATACAGCTTTACCTAAGGGACACAAATGAACTTTTATACTTTAATATTTTCTTAAGCAACCTTTGAGATCGCAGCTCCATTCTGTCAGGCACTGAACAAATACACAGGTGGAGATAGTTCCTGACCTAGAAACCATATACTCCAAATAGAAAGAAAAATAAGAGCAATAATACATAATACTATGATTATTGCTGTATAGTAACTCAGCTGTGGAACTGGAACAAAACCCAGTTATATCAGGTGAGATCAAAAGATCTAAGCTACTAGAACATGTAATAAAGGACATATACTAGAGAACAGTCTAAACTAGTGCAGCTCCACTGCAATACTTCTCGACACACAGTCATCCAGCCTCCTGTGTATCAGAACTTCCTGAGCCACAGGTGGTGCCTTTGTGTTAAATATCCCTGGATTAATTTTTGTCTTCAATAAATTAGTCCAAATGAATTATTTTAAAGCCTATGTAACCTTTAGAAATGCATGTTGCCGGTACCTGGATGAGTACCACATAAGGTAGCCAACACTGCTGTAGATATGAGTGCTGTATCATCCTGGGATTTCAATACCTTAAAGACTGAGGAACAGGACTCTGCCTGCTAGGAACTGATGATTTTTCCTTTCCCTCAAGTGTCTGAATTCCTCATCACTATTTTATGCAAAGCACCTCCGTGGTAGTACTTGATGGGATGATACAGTCAAGGATCATACTTTTACTGTACCTGGTGTTGAACCTTTTGATATTTAAAGAGTATCTGGAATACTTCCCAGTCTATACATCTGCCCATATAATTTAGATTTTGGCAAATAAGGTTTCACTGGGATGCTACAAGGATGATTAGGAACCTTAGTACCAATACTACACCACTTTCACTCTCTGTCAAACCACCATGGGCTGTACTTTAAAGAAAATCAGGCAGATGGCTGGATGGTCAACAAATATGCGATGAAACACTTCTAGATATTTGCAGTTTAACATGTGCTAGTGTTTATCCATCTGTAGAACAAGCCACCTGCCAGTTGTTTGAGTGATATGACTGGCTAAGCATTGCTAAGCACTCTGTAATAACAGCAACAATAATAAGGAAAAAAAAAAAGTTGTATACAAGGTGTGCACACTGATGACTTTTGCAGACAAAAAGCACAAATTAAGACTTAGAAGAAAGCAATCTTATGTTGCCAAAATATTTATTCATGACATGCATTATCTGCACAATTCAGACACACGTATACCACTACCATATTACAAAATTTGCTGACAAGATGTAGAAAAGGCCATAACACTATAGCATCTATGCACTTTCTTCGTTACTATGCTGAGGTAGAAGTACATGAATACATTTTCAAAACTAGTTATATAGCTGATTGTCAGCAGTTCATTCTCTAGCATTTCTGCTGCATATCCTTCATTCAATTAACCCCAGAGCCATCAACATTTGGAGGCAAATGTGAAAATAAAATCTTTGCAGCATGTGATGGAAGCAGACATCATTTAGTAATACATGTGTCTACAGCAGTAATGATACCTCACTAGAAAGATCAACTGGCCTCAAATCATAAACGGACTTGTGACATTAGGTAATTCTCCTAGTTCTATTACAGATTAAGTGTCTGTACAAGGCTTTAAAAATCCTCCCAGTTCCTGTTTTGGGAAGAATTCAGCAAATCTCTCCATGGTCTGAACACACTTTGAAACTTTAATCACGTGAACCATTTCTATTTGTATTAATAAAATTCTGTATCTGTATTCATAAAAGCAGAAGCATTTTTGCATGTCTCATAGCATGGTCTAAGATCCTTTGTGCTAGAGTACACAAAAATTAAATATTCTTTTGTACAGGCATTTTTGGCACTCACAGCACATGCAAGTATTAATGGGCTGATGCTCAGTGACAAACTCAGAACACTTCTCCCTATTTCTTTTCAGATTACGTTGAAGATAAAGCAAACACTGCCCATCTCCATCTACTCTTTCCTTAGAATAAGGAAGATTACAGACAGAAAAATGCCTAAGAGACATGTATTCCTAAAAGCTGAATTCTTCCACAGCAGTCTGCAAAACAGATGTTGGGGTTTCTCCAGTAACATCAATTCAAACACAGTGCATACAAGTTCATTTAGATCTGCATTCCCATATTCTTTGTTTGATACAGATGCCCTGTGCCAAGAATACAAACTGTTCAGCTGCCAAAAGCAGGCACCCACAACACATTCAAATGAAATCTTAAGAAGCACTGGAAAAATAAAAAGTTATGTCCAGGCATACAGAAGCCTCATTATTATTATAAGCTCTGCCCACTCTTGCAGAGAGCCTTCTTATCTATAAATCTCCACCAATAGTTTCTTTTCTAAACCCCATTATATATTATTCATTACTACACTCAAAGTCCCCAGTCAGGATGTTATTATGTTTTAGAACTATGCTGATGATTTTCCTCAACTCTCTGAATTCAGAGGTACAGGGGGAAAAGACTTGGTTGTATTGCCAAGTTTATTGCAGTGTAGAGGGTTGTGAAGCACCGAAAGGATACAGCCGCTTTATTTCTTTTCCTCCCAGTGTTGGACCTTTCCTGCCAAACTGTGAGAGCAGGATTATGCAGCTGCTAGAGCTCCCCAGTCAGAGGAAAGGCTCTCTGCATTTCCAATCTGCACATTTCTGTTAGCAGATGCTTGGCTTGGTACATTTTATGCTGTGCAGATCAAACCACAACAAACAGGTCTTGAATAGAATTACCAGTTTTGCAACTCCACTGGAGAGGTCTTTGGCTGCTAGCAATTTCCATATTTGTTAGCTCTACCCAGTCGTAACAGACTCCTCCAAATAAAGAGAGGATTACCCAATATTGATCTGTTGCCTGCCAAACTCTAGCCCAGGTCAGACTGAAATAGCAGAGATGTAATTCTCTGAAATGGGGGTCTTAAAATGAAATTGCAATAATATTAGTTTGCTAAAGTAATATTATACATGCATTAGAAACAGAGCAACAATCTGAAAAATTAGCATAAAAAAATGGAGTCTGGTACAGCACAAGAGCACAGTGTTCAATGGCTGGAAATGTCTACACTTTCAATTTTTGCATTAAAGATGCTAGGACAAACCTTCAGTTTTGCAAGGTCTTGCCCAACTCAAAGAAATTAATATTCAAGTGAGATTCTTCAATATAACTACCTCACACATAATGAACACAAAAGCACCTCAGTGAATACCTGAATTTTACTTTAGTATCATACTCTCCTGCTGAAAAAAAAAGAAATTTAATTTGCATTGTGGATGGGTGTCCTTTGCTTGGGCTGGTGCTGAACCTTAAGGATTCTAGCATGCCTCTTATGTCTAGTCTGAAATCACAACTTTATACATATACGTTTACCTCACTGTCTGAGAGACATGAACAAAACATAATTGTGTTCTGAAGTTTGTTTAACTGTAGGAATGTGTGGGGTCTGAGAGCAGGGAGTATAATGAACTGAAAATTCACATAAAGAGAAGAGTGCTGTGGCTGAAGGGTGAGGAAGAGGCTGCTTTCACAAAACATGGTATGTCCACCTGCACAAGGTCTGGGGCAGGTTAGAGTTGCCTTGTGCTATCTGAGCCCAAACAGAGCATTTCCCGTAAGGAAAATTTCACCTATCTCCTCTGTGGGAGTTTCCAAAATAAGCTATTCCACAAATGAGGTTTAGTGGTCTAGGGAAGAAAGAATTATTATCCCTTATAAGCTTCTTTCTACAACAAGTTGCAGTCATGTTGTTTGTGTTGAAATACAGGTTTGGGAAAAAAGAAACAAGCAAACAAACAAACAAAAAAGCTCAATCCTCTGTCCGCCAAATATTTAGAGTTAGAGAAAGGAAAAAAAAAATCCATTGCTAATGTTTATGACAAATGAAGAAGAGAGAAGACAGAAAGATTTCTGAGACTGGAAGCATCTATTTTGGTTTTGCAATAAAGTTGGCAAAATACAGTAGGAGACACAACTATTTAGTTCTCATTACGTTTTTATGAACAGACAACATCAAAGGCAAAATAAGGAAGCACAGTGGAAAAGAAAAGATTTTGAACTAGAAGGAAATTTAGCAGAAGGAGCAGTAGTATGGCTCCTTCACTGGTACAGGAGGACCCTCTGAACAATGAACTGGTGGCAATAAGGTAGCAACTAATAAGGAAGCACATGTAAGGAGCAGGAGTTTAGTTTAATTTGGGAAAATAGGAGGATCAGCATGAGAATGGCTGCAGGTTTTGCATTAGGTATTTTAGAGCAGACAGTGTTGCCATAATGGGAAGCATGAAGAGACATAAGTGAACCAGGAAGGAAGAGGTGCAGAATTTGTTCATATGTCTAAAGACACCCTGGGGGCCAACACCAAGAATAACAACAAATCCAATTTGTATTACGGAAAAGCCAATGACAGCTGAAAGTTATTAGGAAAAGGCTGTCTGGTGAAATCACTAAGGATCTGGGTATCCAGGTGTGCCCATTTGGGGCCTTGGTGGATAAATCTATATACCTAAGCCAAACAGAAAAAGGGCAGAGGCTCTTCAACGGTCCAACATCATCCATACCATCAGATTGTTAATATAGTTCCTGCAGTTGTAGCCCAAGTTGAATACCTGTCTTCCAAACAGTGTCTGGGGATGGTCTGAAGTTGGCCCAGGCCAGGGGCATTTGGAGATGCCCAACAGAGGCAATAGAGCCCCCTGCTCCCCAACCAGTACAGATCCCCCCGGAGCTGGCCTTGGACACACAGGGCATCCAATCACTGCTCCTGGATCCTCACTCTGCCCAGGTACCTCACACCTACATACACACACACACACACACAAACGCAACTTGATGGGTGTCACACCTGGACAATGCTCATACCGTTGTTACCTAATGCAGTGCAATTTGTTAAGTAAATGTGAAAAGGACATGTTCTGTGCACATACCAACAAAGAGAATCAGATTTCAAGTCATAAAAAATCAGCTATGGGGAAAAAAAAGAAGCAGATAATATGAATATGAGCATCTGAATTCATTTCAGATTCAGAGAGTTGCTATTAAGGTTCTTCAAGAAAGTAAAGTATTTAGGATAATGAAAAACATATTGCAGTTGTTCTTAGTTTCATTTGTTTACTGCTTTCACAAACTACTCCAAAGAACTCGTTAATGGAAACTAATTGGAACAGGTTTCATGTCCATGTCCAGTTTCTTTTATAATTGCTGAAGTCATTGATTTGGCATGAAACAGCTCCTATTTAATCTGTCTGATTAAAAAGGGCACTTTCTCTTGCTGTATTCATTGGAGTGGAAATGAATTGTTCGCTGTCGTGCACCAGGCTGTTCCCTTCATTTGATAAACCAAAGGATTAGGCAAATTTAGTCAAGGAGTCTTGAGGACTCTTCCCTCCCTCTATTCCCCTCGTACCATGAGGTGAAACACTGTACCGATTATGAGACCTCTTTTTAATTTTTTGATTACATGAATTAATTGGACTGTCAGACTGGACTGAATTTATCCAAGTTAATTCTTCAGTAAATTATTTTCATGTAACTATGTTCCTTATTTGAAAGGAGGATGCAAATTTCTTTGTCTTAAAGAAAAGCTCAATACAGAACGCAAGAAAGTGTTTCATTCATGAATATCCCTTCTTTTATGATAAAAATTAGAAGTGTGGGGCTGGAGAGCCCTGGTCTGCTACTGTCTGACAAATGATTTAAACATTAACAGCAACTGCGTGAAGTGGGAGAAAACTATGGGGTTTATTCGGGGGTGCACTGTACCAGTGGTATTACTGCAAAACTGGAAAGGAGCAGAGAGGTCAGGCCTGAAAAAGCTATGAGGTTATCATCAGGACAACTCAGAAAAACTACCGCATGGTGAACAAGCAAACTCTGGCTTCAGGTATGCTATTTATACACAAAGGCCACGTGTTGCAAAGAACTTAGGGGAAGAAAAACCTTTCACACAAAGTTCTGCAGCAGGACGCGCCAGAGACGTTATAACAAACCTCTTCTAGGACCTGTGCGCTTTTGGGATGCTCTTGGGACTCTGAAGTCCTCTGCAACCAAACGTGGCTCTGTATCCTCACAGCTCTGCCCTGTACCATCCTCCCACCTCCCACACTGTGTTTCCATCTTGGAAACACAAAGCACAAGGCTGAGGCTGCACAGCAGCTTTCGGTGCAACTCAAAACCTAGGAGAGGAACCTACAGACGGGTCAAAATCACTACCATTAACATGAGTGGGTAATTGCGTGGCACTGCATCACAGACATCACTGCTTGTGCGCATCACCTCTGAAATATGGAATAGGTCATTAGGCAGTGCTTAGAGAAAAATTAAAAAGAATGAATAACGTTTCATCTTTTTTTCCACCCAAAGACCAAAGGAAAAACTGTGCGTGGAACAGCAAAACTATAACAGTCTCAACCAACTTTAGGTGTCACAAAAAGAAATAACCTTTTATTTTTTTCCTTGTTTATTTGCTTTTCCTGGCTAAAGATCCACAAATGATCTCCCTGCTGGTAAATTAATAGGTGTTTTTTTCTAGGAAACAGACACAAACTACATTTTCTGGAATTGAAAAGTTCCCCCTCATTTTTTCCACTTCCCATAGAAGAAGTAAGTCATGATTTCCATGCCTAAAAAAATCACAGCAATTGCAGGTCCAAGAAGCATGAGCATTTGCAGAAGCAGCTAGAAGTCCACACAAAGCAACCATAATGTAACTTTAAGAGGCGAGTTTCCCGTTGCAGAGATGTGGGACCTACCATTTAACATGCCAAGTATGAATTAGAAAGGAGTTAATGTTATTTTTGGCAGAATGCCTTAGCCTCAGCATGATTTGATAAATCACTTGCTCCCCTTAAAATAAAAGGCCTTATCTTAACTTTAAAGACTCAATTTACTCCAGTGTGTCAAATGTACTTAGAATCTCATCTCTCCTCTTTCAAGCAGCTTATCAGTATCCCAGACACTGACTCCTGGAGACAAGAAGTCTGCGATATTCAGGCTGACTCGTTTCTGAACAGGACTAAAATTCGAGCTTTCTAGGAACTGCGGGTGCTTTTGTTTCCTTGGAGATAGAGTGACCACTGGACCACCGATCTGAGCTCCTGTGACCCCAATCTAAACCGCTGTCACACCTTCCAGCCAAAAGGGGCTGGAAGCAGAGAGACAGATGTAGCAAAGCAACCTCGTTCTCTTCCAAACACTTCTGATATTTTTCATCCCTTTGCAGGAAATTTGGTCAAAAAATGCTCTGATGCTTTGTGGTTTGTCCTGCATTATTTGCAGAATAACTTGATTGCATACACAAATCCTAACAATCAGGGACTCTTTTGTTAGATGTGTTTGGCTACAGTTATTCAGCCTTCATTCCCTTGGGAAACCATCTCAAGTGTAATCATGCTCCTCCTTGCAGAGTTTTTTGTGTAAGTGCATCTTCCATGACTTTAGTCAATCAGAGTTTATTTGTAGGGTTAGATTAAAAAGAGAGGACCTTATCACTTATACTCTCCCCAGCAATGGCTTTTCCCCTTGCCCTAAAAGTCTGAACAGAAGCTAGACCGTAACCAGTTTTCCCATTCAATATTTGAAGGTACCAATTCTGCAGTGCATCACCTGCTAGTGAGATTCTTTCTGAGAGAGCCATTAACAGCTGTCTGTCCCTGTCCTTGTTTCCCCCCATCCTGCCAAATTGTCTCATGAACAATTTTTCTCCTGTTTGTGTTCTTTGGATCCCTAAGGAAATAGGGAACAGAACCCCAACAGCGTGTCAGGCTGTAAATGAAGGTCATGCTCAGTATTTCCAGCTGGGTGTTTGTAGGTACCTCTGGGCAGCTACAGTTCTTCCTCACGTGAGATGGAATAGCTTTTAGACAGTTTGGATACTTCTATTCCAAATCAGGCAGAAGAAGGAAATGCTCATGGCTCTTAACCCCCGCCCCAAAATAAACCATGCCTCGATGCAATCACAAGCCAAACTTTGCAACATTAGCAACAAGCTGTGATATTGTATAACTTAAAGTGCACTGGTGCTATCTTATTCCTTAGCTGCAGGAGGGACTTTTCCTAATAGGGCCCTCCCTGCACACCCTTGAGGGCAATAAAGCTGAGTGAGTTTTCGGTAATAAGCCAGTGGGCTACGGTTTGTGTTGCACTGAATCTCTCTTGCATATTTTATCTGTTCTCAGGGCAAATTTGACTCTTAGACCTTCTGTAATTCCACCAAAATCAATTGGACTGCCTGATGAGCAATTCAGAGCTGAATTTAAACCTCTGAGACACAAGTGATCCCTAACTAATTAACCTACAAACATTATTGTGCATTGACAATTTGCCAAGGTATAGTCTGTGCTGAAGATCAACATTTATGAAGTTTTCTCTTTCTTGGTTAAAACTGTATTCTCAGGTACAAGCCTTCTCCCCAAACCAGTGCTGAAGTCAACCAGCATATACCACTGAAAAGCAAACATTTGTCCCATGAAACGTCCGATGGCAGAACGGCAACTGCCAAAGCAGTTAATAAACAGAACCATTGCAGCTTCGTTTTCCTTGGCATGGTTCATAATATTGAATGATGGCAAATCTGAGTGGGTTGCTATTCTGCAAATAACACTTATCACTTAGCACAAGGGGTTCTGTGTTCACAGCATTGCCATGCCTTACAGCTTGAACAGCGTTGACCCCTACCACTCCTACAAATTTGTTATAAACTTCGACAGCAGACCTTCCTTATCTCTGCACACGCACCTTATTTAGCAATAAGGCAGCGAAGAGTAATATACATCACCAGGCTCATCTGTTTAACACTGACTACATCATCAGCAAGACCAGTGAAACCTCCTGAGAAACCTCAACGCTTTGAGGAAGGATCACGGAGAGCATCAGTCAAAGGCAATGCTGCTGCAGGAAGCGTTTTCACAGGCAACACCTGATTCTGCAAAAGGATCCCCTTGTCACCCTTATGGACTGAAATAAATTTGTATAGGTGTTTAAAAGGTAAAGGAGGGGAAAGGGAAACAGCACTTTCAAAATGATAAAGTTAGACATTTAGTGTGGTATGTAGTATGAGGCAACAGGCACTTTCTTAGTAAAACCGTTTTCAGTGACTGCTCTTGTGAAATGGTGTAAAAAAATAGCTGTAAAACACTAGGGTTTTTATAATATAGATAATTCTTCTTTATATGAGGATCTCACTTCTTTTAAATTGCTATATACTTGTTCTTCAACAGGAAAACCACTTCTGAGTACTACGCACTTCAACCCTTTGAGCAATTCCCTTCAACACGAGCCCATTTCCAGCTTCCAGCATTCACATTCAGATCCATCACTTTTTTCAGTTTTGACTCTGCTGTTCAAAACAGAATTATTGTATTTTAATTGACAGAGATGAGGACACCATTTGCAGCTGTGAAATATTCTGTAAGTGCTCGGTATGCAAATTGAACGCCAGTAACCTATGTTCCTGGTATATTTAATTTCTCAAGTTGTCTTTGGGTATGAACAATACAAAATGATTCCACTCCTCCTATTCAGCAACTTTGAACAAAATTCCATCATCTGGAAATTCAAAATTTTTAAATATTTGAGAAATCTCATAAATTTGTATCCATTTTTTTCTTTAACATCACTTTTTATTTTCCTCGTGAATAAGAATTTACTGAAAGTTCTCCCAGTTGTCAGCTGTGACTTTTTATTTATTCAATTAGCAAGTGAGCAAAAAAAGCCATTCTGATTTAAACTCGGATTTGACATGTAACCTATGTCATACCTCATGTCAAATCAGTCTAAAAATCTACATCCCCCACCCTTAAGGAAAGCTATGAACAATAAGAATAGAGGAAATATAATAGTTATTCCAATTCACTCATAATGTTGTGGTTCAGAGCTTGTCCAGCTGTTCTTCTCTAGACTTTACAATAGGAAGGCTGGGTCACAATAGACACAAAGGAATGCCATTTTTTCTTTAAAATACCATTTTTAAAACAGATAACTTCTTCGGCAAGGCCTGAAGCTTGACAGTTTTAGATCTCAGTTTGCACAATTAAAACCAGTTTGAATTTTTGTACTTTTGGAAAACAATAGATTAAAATGATTTCATCATCTCTTATCATTGCAGTGATAAACAATAAATTGTTTTTTGGTATCGCTGACCTACATTTATCTTACATGCCTAACCTTGAAGTGATCTACCTGTATAATAGTTAAGTAGTGCTTCTTTACCCCAGGTTTTCTAGTGCAACAGTCCCACTAATGCCAAATGTAGCCATTTTAAATATTTATGCAAATTCCACTGTGAATTAACATGTTTTTCCCCCAGACTTGAAAAGGGGGAGCTGAGAAAAGAAAAAGAAAACAAACAATAATAATCAGGGGAAGACTGTTAATACAGTTTTACAAGAGTATTAAATTCAAATAAAATATTTACAGAGGATAAGCAATGCTTTTGGTACACTACGCAATTTACATTACAAGTAGGAGCAACTAATCTTCCACACATTCTAGTTTATAATAGCAAAGCATGCACACACCAATGGAAAGGAACAGAGTTTTCATTATGAAACTATTTAAAAATAAATGTGTGAATATAAATGATCTATTTGTATCCAAGCTCCAGTAGATCTAAAATGAAAGCCGAAAAGCAAGATGGTGTTGAACAATATTGCTTTCAAGAACTGATTTATGTTGGGGTTTGGTACTAGAGTTATTCCCAGCTTATGAGTCCTGCATAACAACAACAACAACAATCTCAACCTAACAACAATGAAGATTTCTGCTTACTTAAATGGCTACTTACTTAATTTTCTTTTTAACAATGTTGCTGATACCAATTAAATACAAGTGCACATTAACTGCTATATAGATGCTACTAGTTTTTCTTTTCCAGTTGGTAGCTCAAGACAAATAGCCAGGCTGCTGTTGTAAAGATTACTGTGTGAGTACATGATTTTTCAGCTTGCAGACAATTTGGAGCAAGTGAGAATAAAATTATTCCAGTTGGTGTAAACATATGGTAAACTGATATATATATTTTACCAAACACCAAATTTAAAAATAAAGCATCTCACGAATGCCAATACATTTTTGAATAAATGCAATTTCTGTTTGACCTAAGAATTGCTGATTTTAAGTAATCCTCAACTTAGGAAAAAAAAAGAGAACAACTCTGAAAAAAATTTACATTCTAGAACAAAAGGAATCATTTCAAGTACAAAAATAGAGATGCCCACTTCTAACCAGGTTTTCCATATTTCTCTTGAATTTACACCAATAAAATCATAGAATCATAGAACACTTTGGGTTGGAAGGGACCTTTAAAGATCATCTAGTCCAAACCCCCTTGCCACGGTTAGGGACATCTTTCATTAGATCATATAAAATCATAATAAAATCAACAGGAAATTAAAAATATTTTAGAAATTAACAAAGCCTTATTTTTTAATGAAATTTCACTGTACAGTATGTCGCCAGCTCTAGCTACAAACATACATGTACACCAAGTGATTGTACAGAATATATATATTTATACATGTACATATACACATATATTTTACATCTATTTATACATATATAAGACATGTATTATACTATAAGTTTCTGTTACGTTATAGATGTTATACAACCTATGTTTCTACACCTAAAAAATGCTCCTTTTAGTTTGTCTTCTCTTGCGAGTGAAAAGAGCAGTCAACCTGGCTGTCACTGCCGCTTTTACAAAGCAAGGGTCCAGGACCCCACACTTAAGAACATTTTCTTTGCCAAATTAATTCTCTCTACTCAATGGGATTGTCCCAAGCGGTTTCCTTTTTGAGTTTTTATGCAATAGGGCAGGGAAATTTTACTGTTGATGATAACAGTGTAAAGTTTTAATATTTTCTTTAGCTGATCCAGATTCCAACTGCTGGAAGGTACCCAGCAAGTTCACTGCTTTGCTGTTGTTTAAGCCTACAGTCATTTTACTGAAAGACCGCTCTTGTACGGCCTTGACCCAGCTGTGTAGCTGAAGATCTTCACAATCACACGTGTGAGCCTCTAACATTTGAGCTAACAACCGCTTTCCAAATATGGCCTCGGCTCTAAAGGCAGTTGGTGGCATTTTTCTTATGCTATAGTAAGTTAGCTTTTCTTTCATTTGGGACAGCTTATAGAAATTCTCCTAGCCGTGATTTAAACTGATCTCCCTCAAGTATCTGCAGAAGATGATCAAAATCACTACTTGCCTACTTCAGCCAATTTGTTTTCTAGTTATTCATTTATTTTGTAAATGCAAAAGCTTCTAATCTTTAATAAACATTTCCAATTTGAACTCTTTACCAGTGTGGCTAGTAAAGCTGGTCAGAAAGGGAGCTTTATAGGCAGGCTCTCAATTTAATGCCTTCCCATTCCACTCAATGGAAAAGTAAGAGTTTTTATGAAAAAGAAGCAACAAGAAAATTTTCTCTGGTTTTTGGTCTGAAATACCATTTGTCATAGAAAAAGACACTTCCCTTAGCCAGAACTGGCTGTTCTTTCCCAAGTATGTATTATTCAAGTTTTATGCACTGAACTCTACAAAGTTCTGTGAATAACAAAAACCTACTGGGAAGAGCCTGCTCCAGAATGTCCCTAGCACCATCAAACCAGCACATTTTCCAATCCATCTGTAGTCAGGGGTACTTTCCCACAGTACAAGTTGTCCTTTATGGAGATAGAGCTACAGTGAATACTTTATTGAAAAAGCTTTTTTCTTTTTTTCCCAGTGTCTACATAAGTGCCTAACATTCACTGCCAATTAAAATAATAAACAAACAGCATAAACTGTATGGATTAGAAAATGGTATAATTGTCCTTTTTAGTCATATAAATGAGTGGTTGTCTTGCTACAGGGAAGAGACAAACTAGACTGGAATTCATTTTCACCTCCCATAGTGAAATCTTTTATTGTTGTTTTCCTGTGCTACAATGGTGGAATACAAAGCCTAAGTCACAACAAAGCAATAACTCCGCATTGACGCGTTCCCAGAACTGAAGCCATAGGCAAGCAATGCTGCTTACCACCGGGCCCCAATTCAAGTCTCCTTACAGCCCTCTGGGCTTTTCCAGACTAAATAGCTTTGAAAAGGGGAACAGCACATTAGCAGCCCCTCTGAGACAATCTGAGTAGAGTTACTGCATAAAAACCCCAGTTTAAATTATGTTAATAGAGCTGCAAGCTGCAAAGAAATTATTTATCAGAACTAGTGCAAGACCCTAGAGTTTATGCATTTTTTACATCAGGCTTCCATTCCCTCGCTGCAGTCCTGGGTCTCTCCAACAAACCTTTATATGCCACCAGCAAAGGGGAATCTGTCATTTATATCATCTGTGCTTTGACCAGCTGTAGTCTTTAATGCCATTTATGCCAGGGCTTCTCTATGTCTGTTCCCTAGAGTGCATCAAAACACTTTTTGTGCCCCAGAGCACATCAAAGCCCTCAGCACAATCCCACCGTGGCCACGACGTCGTTTGAACGATGCGCGGCAGATGGCACACACCACGGCCGTCCTCGCTGCTGAGACACGCAAGGTAAAGGGCTTCAAAGGAATTGCTGCAGTTGCCTAAATGGGTATCATGTAAATCAGCAAGATAATTTTTAAATATTTGGGAACAAGACTACCTTTTCACTGCATGTTAATAATTCAGAACTTGAGCTTGGAGCACCAACTATGGTGTGAAATGACAACTGGCCAAGCCCAGGCCTCTCCCAGTGAATGCATATGTATCAGCAGCCTTCATGGATCGGACAAAGAAATGAACAAAACCAAGAACAGAGTGGGGAGGGGGAAAAGATATGTATGATGTATCTGAAGTGACCCCCAAAAGGTTAATTGGTTTGGTTCTAGGACAACTATGTGTCAGTCTTACTGATTATGAGAATGTTCACCAGAGGATGCTTCTGCTAGCAACAACCTGTGCTTTAAGGAAAGAAAATGAGATCGTCTCCAGCCCCAATTTCATCCTCTCTGATTTCACAGTGTGCTCAGCTGCTTGAAGGAGGGAGAATTGCTCAACAGAATGCCATCTGAGATGACTGAATGGCCTTCTTAGAATGGGAAGAGGTTTGCATTCAAAATTTCATCAAGAGAGACACCGCTGCGAGGCAGGACCTGATTCCTGTCTCACTAACAGCAGCTCAGATCAGCAGGAAGCCAATGAAGTCAATAGTCTGTCAAAAGCAATGGGGTTAGACCCACATTAAATGTGTGTGAAAATCAGTGGGAAGAGATAACGAATCAACACAGCTGTATGTACATTTAAACTTGCAATTCATGAAAATACCAAGCATGAGAAAAATCAAAGGTAATCTCGGATTATAAATGGGTCCATTTAGTTTTGACATTAAAAGGTGGGTGTCATCTTCCTGGCTTTTAGGTCTCTAATCATTTCATTCTGCTTTTCCATAATTCATAGTCTTTCACAGCTAATTGAATCATTCAAGACTACTCACCCTTTCTTTTTCATCTTTTTATTTTAGTTCCAAAATTTGTGTGTGCGTACATGCTTAGGAAGAAATGTAAAAGAACTAGCTACTTAGCATTTGAAGGAGTGCTGCAAACAGTTATTTCAAGCCTTTTGTTCTAAAATAAAATAAAAAGCCAAGGGAGGAGATTTTTCAAATTTGTTTCAGAAGGGTTTTTATCGCTCAGGTTTAGGAGAAAGATTTGTCCCCTGGCATAAGCTATCATCAATCTATGGTGCTGCTCTAATTTACACCACCTGAGGATTGAAAGTGACATAAAGTGAGCAACTAAAAAGAAAGAGACCACACGTGATTAACATCTGTCACATCGCTTAATATACTGTTGCTCAAGGAATGAGGTGGCAAGAATTGGTGTAGTGCCAAAAAATAGAGCAAGAGAAAAGCTTCAACTTCGTAACTTACTGCAAGTTTTCATTATTCCTACAATTAAAAATGCAGCAAATAGAAAGACAGGAATGCCTGTGAATGCTAGCAGAAAATGGTTGGACAATTTTATCATATCTTTAGAGATGAGCTGCTGCAGGTGAGTTTGTAGAATGGCTTCTGCAATTGTTTGCAACCGAAGGATCTCTTGTAGGATCTTTCTCATGGATAACTTGTAGTTTCTTCTACTGACTCACAGAATAAAGAGACTCGGCAAAACCGCGTGTTGGGTACAATGAGAACATGGGGACACTGCACACATGCAATGGCATGCAGAAGAGGAGTCACAAGCAAATTTTTTCAGAAAAAAGTGCCTTGGGGAAGCTGTGGGCAGAAGGCAGTCTCAAGGTCCATATGCCAGTAAAGGACTTTGCTCGGGACACCTTGTGCATTGCTTTGAAAATGAGACCCTAGCCTTATGGATACTACAAGAAAAGGATTATAGAGTATAGCAAGATATTCCAGATGAAAGCTCATAACTCCAAGAGTCTGCAGGCAGAAGTCAATATGTTTGTCAGTTAAGGTATTCCACTCCTAATTTCAACATCTGTAGTACCATGCTTGGTCTTCATACTCTGTTAACAGAATATTACTAGTTATAAATGTAATACTACATGGTACAATTTCTCATTAAAAAATGTATGAAGTTGCACGGTATGTCTTCTTAAAGTTCTAATAGAAACAAGAAGACTGAAGCATAGAATGTATAATTAAGATTGCTGGTACCTGTACTAATAAAAGAACCTGGGGGATGAGGAGGGAAGGTTAAACTCTCATCACTCCATCACAGTAGCAGAAACCCCAATCACAGGAACAGGGAATGACTAAGGGGCGGCAGAGGAGAAAAGTCCCTTCGAAGCATCTTTCCACACCCCTTGGAAATAAGGAGAGTAGTGATGGAGAGGAGGGAGGACAGCAGCAGTCATCTTAAGCAAAGAAACCCTTTTCTAAGAGGAGAGCTGGAAAGTTCAATTTACTGTAAGAGAAAGACAGCTAAAGAGCTGACATATTGAAACAGCCAATATCATATCTAGATGATGTTTACAACTTAGTAATTAGATAATGATTAAAAGGTAACTAATCCAAAATAACCTTAATAATGTTAACAGAACTTAGTATCTCGCTTTATTTGTACATGTATGTATGTATGTATTTATTTTTCTAATGCTCTGTATTGTAAATTTATGTTTTGAAGTAAACATATTCTTTTAGCCTTAAATCTTGTCCAAGATGGAAGATGCTGCTGTCTGACCTGAAACCCAATTCCATATCCACTGATGGACTAGATGACCATTAAAGGTCCCTTCCAACTTAAACTATTCTATGAGTCTAGGATTCTATGTAGTGAGTCTTAAAAATAATTTAAATTATCATCTTGGCAAGTGTCCAGCTGCTTAGCATATACTACAAGGGTGAGCAGTGTGTGTGTGTGCCACCACAGAAGGGTTGAATAGACTGGTTTGAGGTCTGATGCCATGGAAGTTGGAGAAGAGGGGTCCTTCCTCTGGGGATCAGTGACGACTGGGAAAATTTTCTGCATCATGGGTAGGGAATGAGGATCAAGCTTGAATCTAAGGGACCGAGAGTTTACAGCAATAGGCCAAATTCTTTTTTTTTTCTTTCTTTTTCTTTTTTTACCGTTTTTTTTCCTTCCTTTTTTTTTTTTTTTTTTTCAGTAGCAGGAAGGGAAAGGGGAGGGGAAAAGAGTATGCTCAGCACAGGGGGAGTAGACAAGCCTTGCAAGTTGCTAACCCACAAGAAGATGATGCCTGGTTTTCTGCATTTTAAATTCTACATCAGCAGAGACAGAACAAAGGATCTGTGTGTGTCTATGTGTGTGTGCGCATGTTGTCATTTACTCCTAGAAGAGCACTCAGACTCTTTTTGTACTGCAGCAATACCAACCCATCAATAAACCATCATAAAAATAAGAATGTGTATAAATGTTCCTGGGGGACAACTGCTTGGGAATTGATAGAAAGTATCCATCTTTTATATAGCACTGTGCAATATTTTCTTCATGCATCATACAAAAACTAATGCAAAGAAAACCCAGTTAGCATTACTATGACAACTGCCAGAAAGTATGTAATAGTGGTGGGTTGACCCTGGCTGGATGCCAGGTGCCCACCAAAGCCGCTCTATCACTCTACCTCCTCAGCTGGACAGGGGAGAGAAAATATAATGAAAGGCTTGTGGGTCGAGGTAAGGACAGGAAGATCGCTCAGCAATTGCAGTCATGGGCAAAACAGACTTCACTCGGGGAAAAATTGATTTGATTTATTACCAATCAAATCAGGGTAGGATAATGATAAATAAAACCAAATCTTAAAACACCTTTCCCCCACCCCTCCCTTATTCCAAAGCTTAACTTTGCTCCCAATTTTCTCTACCCCCTTCCCTGCCAGAGCTGCAGGGGGACAGGGAATGGGGGTTGGGGTCAGTTCATCACATGTTGTCTCTGCCGCTCCTTCATCCTCAGGGGGAGGACTCCACACTTGCCCCCTGCTCCAGCGTGGGGTCCTTCCCACAGGAGACAGTCCTCCACAAACTGCTCCAGAGGGGGGGGGTCCCTTCCCCGGGCTGCAGTCCTTCAGGCACAGACTGCTCCAGCGTGGGTCCCCTGCAGGGTCACAAGTCCTGCCAGAAAACCTGCTCCAGTGTGGGCTCCTCTCTCCCTCCACAGAGCCACAGGTCCTGCCAGGAGCCTGCTCCAGCGTGGGCTTCCCACGGGGTCCCAGCCTCCTTCGGGCATCCCCCTGCTCCGGCGTGGGGTCCTCTCTCCCCGGGCTGCAGGTGGAGATCTGCTCCCCCGTGGAGCTCCCTGGGCTGCAGGGGGACAGCCTGCCTCACCAGGGTCTTCATCACCACGGGCTGCAGGGGAATCTCTGCGCCGGCGCCTGGAGCATCTCCTCCCCTCCTTCTGCACTGACCTGGGGGGCTGCAGGGCTGATGCTCTCACATATCCTCGCTCTTCTCTCCAGCTGCAGTTGCTCCACACAGGTTTTTTTCCCCCTCTTCTTCACTCTGTTCTCCCAGAGGCACTACCACCATCGCTGATGGGCTCGGCCTTGGCCGGCAGTGGGTCTGTCTTGGAGCCAGCTGGCATTGGCTCTGTCCAACATGGGGGAAGCTCCTAGCAGCTTCTCACAGAAGCCACCCCTGTAGCCCCCCCGCTACCAAAAGCTTGCCACACAAGCCCAACACAGTAATACACAATTTTCCCTTAAGTCTTTTCATTTTAGAGAAAAACTTAAAACCTATTTGCTCGTAGTTGAGTGAAGGCAGGGAGTATTAATTACAGGGTCGTCAGCCACAAAAATCTCATCATTCTTAAAATGCTGCAAAAATATTTGAATTATTTAGAGGTCTTGACTGAGAACCTGAAGACAGCTTTGGGTTGGGTGACACCCATGTTTGTCTGGCTGTATGCCTGCTCTGAGAAAAGAACTATATAACTGTGGTTTTTACTACTCCAAAGTCCATGACACCCTGTCCATGCTCATACTATTCAGGCTCAGAGCTGGTTAATACCAGACTTTTGGAAGAGTGGGGAAAGTCATGTCCCTTCTGCCTTTGAACCACGTAGGCATAGCTGGATAATCATTTGGTTATTCAAACGATGCTGCATATCGCACCCTCCTTCTCCCAGAAAATAGGCCTCTAAAAATATCTTAATTTAGTTGAAAATATCATATCTAGATGACCAGTTGCACTGGAAAACGCTGGTCTCATTGAAAATGAGTATCAAATCTTTCTTAATTGCTACTGTCTTGGTTTCTTTCCTTACACGCCTCAGTTGTCCATAAATAACACATTTTTTTGATAGTCTAGAGTGATGAAGTACAGAAAGAGAAAATGAAAGCAGCAGACTGGTGTGACAGCACATGGACTATAAGAGCTGTATGGGTCATACCAGAGGTTCAATTAGGCCACTAGTTCATGCGATCAGTAGTAGGGACTCAGGAAAGTAGAAGAGGTGGCCACAGTTAGAGGATCGTGCACTCCCAGCAATATCCCCCCACCTTCTGGAAATTTGTCACCTTGGTGTCTTGAGCTGGTGGTTGTATGTTTAAATTTATAATCTCGAATCACTTGTACTTTACTTATCATGAGGATAGAAAAACATTTCAATTACTAGAATTGTAAAATAATTTATATGGAAAGGATCTCTGAAGGACATCTGATTTAAATCCCTGTTCAAAGTAGGGTTGGTATTGGAATATTTCCAGAATAGCTGATGTCTCTAGCAACTTTCAATCACAAGAATTAAGGAACAAACAAACAAATGAAACCTCTCCACAATAATTAGGGACCAGTGAATTTCTGCTGTAGTCCACAGTTTTAAAACTTTTCAGAACTTTCTTCCCTGCATATGGGCTACATTTATATAGCTTCAAATGTACAATATACTCTAAAGCCAAATCACAGAGCTAACATGATGGCAGAACTGAAAGCAGATAGTATGTTGAAAGTAAATCTATCGAGAAAGAGGAATAAGCCAATACATAAGAATCAATTATTTCAGTCTGACACACATACTGTTGAGCATCATTTATCAGCTGTATAGCAAGTTACAGTCCTGTTACAGCACCAGCTATTTCAGGAAAAAAACTTCCCAGACCTTCAGAGGCACGCTGGGCCCCTGACAAAGTGCTGCAGCGTGCTGTCCTGCATCCCCCGATCACCCATGCTGTATTCGTGGCTTCATAGATCCCAGGCTTACCCAAAATCATGGAGACACACCCTCACCGGCAAAATGCAGGCATGTATTAGACGCTTTGCAACGCTATTTTGATGTGCTGCTTTTATAACAGAGTATGGGTGCCCTTCTCCAGGCTGTTCTGACCAGACTGTTCAACAGATGGCAAGGAAAAGTCATGTATGTCCTCAGCAGCTAACCCATATGCGGCTTGAAAAGAAAATGCAGAAAGCTACAGTAACATGACAGAATCTATTACTGGCTTTTAATCCTGATAGTGATGCAGAGATGAGCCATGAGCACAGCTGTATGTGCCTTCAGGAGAACACTTTGCCCAGCTCTGGTTCAGAAACAGATCATTAGAAGTAAATCAATATAACCTGCCGTTCTTCTTCACTCTGTCCTCTTTCAGAAAACTAATCAGCAGCACAGCACTGGATATTGAGAGCTATATTCTGGCTGAACCAATTCACATCAGACTGAAAACCAGAGGAAACCAGCAGCAGCAAAAAGGGAGGATTTATTCTTTCTAAAGAAAAGTGAGGGTAAAAAGTCACTTGCTAAGAAAATTATCGTGCTGTTTCCAGGCTATGAAAACCATGATGTGACAAGCTGCATGAGTAATTTTTGTGCAAGAAGAAAAAGCCGGGCTAGATTTTATTTTGCCAGTTCAAGCATGTGAAGCGTACATATAATATTGTTTCCATGTTTGTGTGTTATTAGTAATATGCTGTGTCCTAACCATCATTTGTGATGTACAGTAAATGAGCGCTGTCATAAATAACTTAAACGTATTGTTCTTTTGCCTGCCTTGTTTCACAAGTAAAAAGAAAAAGGCATGAAGAGACTAGGTGGTTTGTGGGAGGCTGTGCAAAATACCTATCTGACAGTGCTGTGCTGAATTATGGAGCCCTGAATGCCAAGCCCCTGCCTTAGCCATAGCACTATCCTTATCTTTCTGATCTTGGGATCCTACAAAGGTCTCCATTGCTCTGAGCTAGATGGTTTTGCCCTCTGGGAGAAAGATGCTTTAGGGGAAAATTTACTGAACTTTCAAAGTAACACATTGAACAAGCTCTGAAGTTGTCAGGAGCCCCATCAGACCTACTGGAAGAGCTAGCCAGGAAACAGAATATCACTTCAGTGAAAAA
This sequence comes from Haliaeetus leucocephalus, assembly GCF_000737465.1. Taxonomy (NCBI): domain Eukaryota; kingdom Metazoa; phylum Chordata; class Aves; order Accipitriformes; family Accipitridae; genus Haliaeetus; species Haliaeetus leucocephalus. Next base: position 2,414,002 of record NW_010972972.1, on the reverse strand, counting down.
TGTCACAGTTGAGGGAAAAATAATTTAAAAAAAAAAGAATAAAATTGCTTGGCAAATATATGTAGAAATGAAATTCAATAATATGTCTTGATGTTCCCAAGAACAAGCTTCTGTATCCCAAAATACACTCCTGGCAGCCCTGCCCAGGTGAGCACATTTCCACTCTGGGTTCCTTGAGGATTTCACCCTCAGCTCATCTGCAATCTGCTTGCTGATCTTCTGCGGACACACACCAGTATCCGGAGGCATTTTGACTAAGACAGAAAGTTTCTTGGAAGGCAGATTGGTGGGTGAACTGGCAGGAAAGCAGACAGGTTTGCTGTCAGCCTCGCTCCTCCTGGAATCGACATGCTCCCGGGGAACATTTCACTTTGACAAATCGGCATTTTTCCAATGGAAAACATTCTGTCAGAACATTTCTGCCCACTTCTGCTGTGTCTTCATCCTTGTCACACTCTGCCCCGATGGGAAAATTTGACTGTTGAGATTAGTGCGCATCGGTCGCTCTTCTCTCCAGGCAAGATGTTGAACTTGCTGTTTCCCCATCCGTTCCCCTTGGGCAATGTCAGTAGGATGTGACATCAGAAAAATATTCTCGTGCTCCTTCTCTGCCACCTTCCTTTTACACTACCCTGCCAGAATATTGGCTACAGAAAAAAACATGCAAGTTGTGGTTTGTCCCTTAACAATGTTTTTGAGCTTTTGTGTGAGACAACAGAAGTTGGGGGTGATACTTGTTTACAGTCTCTAGTATAACAGGCTATTGCTTGGATGTAATAAAATGCAAGTGCATTATTTTTAAATACTGCAGGAGATTTAATTACTGCTACTTGCAAAAATTAATGCCACTTGTTGCCACAATTATCAGGTACAATAGCAGACATCAAGCACTCTGCTGATCGCACACTTTTAATGAGAAGCAGTCACTTCATTCAGGTTCCCTTTTTCCTCCAAAATGCAATTAGCGAACAGTGATTAGTTGAGCCAATTCCAAATTGTATTCAAATGAAAGCAATTTGGCTAGTTTGTAGGTCCAATAGGTGATACTTTCTGAAGTCCCTAAAAGAATTAATTGCATGTTTCTACCCAAACATGTTCTAGGGAGAGGAAAAATAAAAGTTCTCTTTGATGCAAAGGCTTTGTTTTTGACAGTGCAAATTATTTTTCTATAAAAGCATATCATTTGGACTAGCCTACAAGAGAAATTTGTATCTGCATCAGAACTTTCTCTGCTTTGGAGAAAATACTGTCCCTTAACATGCAAAATGTTCATCTTCAGCATAACCACACATCTGAAACTCTCCAGCTGCTGATTTTTTAACAAACTTCACATAAATAAAGATGTTTTTTAATAATTATTTCTAATTTATGTCCAAATCCTGAAAAGAAACATTCAGATGTGTTCTAATAACTTCTAGCAACTGATAAATCAGTGATGTGTTTATACAAATGTGATTTTCTTATCTTCTTTGCAAAGCACTTGGTCAGAGATCTCAGCTTCACAGTAAATACAGAACATCACTGCAGTTTAATTTTCAAACAAGTTCAGACCCAGAAGCTGTGGCAGCATAACGACAATTCTGATGGCAGGATTAATGGTTTCAGCTCCTACCCAGAGCAAGCAGAAAGCTTTCTATTTATAACTGTATTATTTCCATATCATTTATTATTTCTCAGGTATCCCAAGAGTTAAAAGTCTGAAAAAGAAACTGCAAAGCACAAGTAACCAAGACCACAAGGACTTTAAAATGCTAAGATCAGTAACTCCTCCAAATCTCCCACGGACTATTTCCACAAACCTAACGGGGTCAATAAAAATCCCATTGTATTTTATGCAAGAATAAGACTGTTTTCTTTGGAGTCCTGGCCAAATTCTAATTACTTTCAGCCTACCTAGACTTCTCCCTGAAGTATTAATGGGATGTGGTTTTCTTCACTTTCTGTCCTAAATTGTTGTAAAGTGCTCTATTAAACAGCTGCCCAAACCTGGCTGTGTTTTACTAGTGAGCAAAATAATAATGGATTTATACTCAGCACACATACACAAGCAGTAGGTATGCCACACAGGTGCTAAAAACACTGTCATCAGAGGATGTTATTAGCTGTGCAGGCTGACCACCAGTTGTCTCAAAACAGATAAAATAAGAGTTAATAATAAATGCAAGGTTTTATTTGTGATTAAGGACATTTTATTGGCTTGCATTGAAATTTATCCCAGGATTTGCTTGTGACTCTGCTTGCATGACAACTAAGTCAATAAAGGTTCACTGAAGTTAAAAATGGGTCTGTTATTCCATGTTTTTCCCCTCCATAGAGCTGCAGAAGTAGCTGATCTGCATTCAGTCCCCAGTGAGGATGAAAACTCATTGCACATAGATGAAAAGTGAGACATAAAAATATTATTTTTTGATGGTACTCTCACTGGATTGTTCCTATGTTGTAATTAAGGTTACAGCTAGAATTGCAATAACCAAACCAAGTTTGAGAGCACTGTTTTTCCTCGACATATCTACTCATCTCGTGCTTTCTTGGACTCCCACTCTCAGTCACGCCTCAGGTTTTGCAATTTACACAGATGTACAGGATAAAGGCCCATCAAATGCTCAGAGATTTGTCTTTTGTCTTTCTAGTCCTCATCACTCATTAATGACACTCGCAGACATGGCTTTGACTGTTTTCATTTTTTTTCTCCTCCACTCCTCCTATTTCATGTTGCACAAAGAGCTGTGAAACAAAGACTCATCAAAGTCATCATTACACTACATTTATCTGCACAGAGCTGCCTTTCTCATCTATTAGCCTTTTTAAACGTTCCAAGTCCTTCTGTGGCTGGATTCCCTCTCATTATTTTGGCTTCCTTGTCACCCATTGCTGACTATTTCTGCAATTGCCCGCCTCCTTCTTTCCCCCTTCTCAATTTTTTTCTGGGCCAAATACCAGTATGCATAATCTACCATTTGTTTGAATTCAAACAAAATAGCACTTTTTGTTATTGTTAGCAAAATTGAAATTTTAAATGAGTTATTGTTTGCACTGATTTTAATCTGTACAACTTATTAGTCCCTTTTTTTTCAGTTTCAAAGAGTGAAAAATCTTTGCTGGTCAACTATTTATATATATTTATAATAAAGTGTAAATATGAAACAACCAGATAACCAGATTTCTTTGCATCAGATTAACTGCAGAAATCCCTTTATGGAAGTCTTTTGTAATAGATCATAGGTTTTTATAGGTGAAGAGCAGTAAGTCAGCAGCAAAAAAACAAAAATAAACTATATATGCATGTTGGTACTGTTACCCATAATTCTCCCATGGCCCACCCAAAAGAGAAAGTCCCATAACCATTCTTGTGCCCCTATGACTAAGCAGCTACTCCATGACATGGTGTCTCAGTGGCAAGCGACAAGCTCCCTTTCAGACCTTCTCCATCTTTACATGTGCTGCTAACTGGCAGCTTTTCCCTGGTTCCACCTTCTTTACTCCCTGCTATTGGATATTTGTACACATTTATAAGCTCCCCCTTGAGCTTCCTCTTCTCCAGGTTGATCAGTCACACCTCTCAGCCTCTCCTCACATGTCAGATGTTCCTGTGCCTTAGTCACCTTCATGGTCCTGCTCTGATATGTTCTTGTCCCTCTTGTACTGGGGAGCCCAGCACTGGACTCAGCACCCCAGGTGCGTCTCACCAGACCTGAGCAGAGGAGAAGGATCACCTCCCTCAACCTGCCGGCAATGCTCTGCCTAATGCAACCCAGGAGACCTTTGCCGTGAGTGCACATTCCTCACTCGTGGTCAGCTTGGTGTCCCCCAGGTCCTTCTCTGCCAAGATGTTTTCCAGGTGGTTGGTCCCCAGACTGTCCTGGTGCCTGGGGTTATTCCTTCCCAGAGACAGGAATTGGCATTTCCCTTTGCTGAACTTCATGAGGCGTTAGAAAGCTATCAGCTACGTATTGGCAATGTTAGAGTCTGATGCAGCCTTTTTTGGTAAAACATTTTGGAGCAAATTCTAGTTCCATGAAAAAAAAAAAAAGCCCAACAACAACAACAACAACAACAACAGAATCGGTAGCTTTAAAATTAACATATAGAATTAAAGCAGTGTATAATAGGATTGTGACTGGTCACTTCCAGTCTCATATAACATACACACCGCATTGTATTCTCCACAAGACAAGGGAGATATATTTCAGGAAGTTCTACTAAAAAGGTTTGTGAATATCAAGAATTTTTTGAAAGTATCTGCTGGCATAGTGATGTCAGTAATGTAAAACTGAGATGTACCACTCGAAACAGAACAGCTACAATAAAAATACAAACTACCTCTGACTTGAAGAAAGGCTCTGAGCCTCATGAGTGATTTTTGTCTGAAGCTGGAAGCACAGGTCAGTTACTGTTACCTGCTGATGCTTCCTTGTAAAAAAGAAAAGGTTACAAACCAAGGCTGCTGGAATAACAATATGAGCAGGAAAAAAAGCATATCATTATTTCCTGCTAGTGATCTGTTCACTGTTCCTGCGCTGCTTTGTAATCTACAGGCAGTCAAAATGTGCAGGATAGGTATCATCTGCATACTTAGTGAAGTCCCATGGGTTTTCCCTTTATCTGTACGGATGACAGGGATCCCAGTGGGTGTGGGTCGCGAGGCTTTCCTTGCTGCAGCCCTGGGGAAGCTACAGCACCCTTTCACTTGCACCTACTCGGGCATGCTGCAGTTCGAGTGAGACGGTTTTTTCCAGCATTAGATGAATACAGAGAGTGTGATAGGAGCAGAATTCTGCCTAAAAGAGAGATATTTTGTGTACGTATCCAACTTGCTTTTCAATAATTAAGCATATATTTACAAGCTAACCAATTTAATTTGCTAACATTCAGACTTAAAAAACATGAATGTTTCTAAAATGTTTGTAAATTTTTCAGGCTACGCTATTTTTTTCCACATTGCTTAATAAAGCTTGATAGCTCTCCTCAAATTAAACTAAATTAATATGCCAGCTGTACCCAGTTTTGAGCACACAAAGCCCCCCAATGGTTTATAATAAATTAATACATATGGTTATGGTACATCTTAACATGAAACTCTCATTTGCATGTTGGATGCCAGAATCTATTAGATTTGCTTCATAGTTCTTACATTAAGTTTATCTCAAGACATCACTCTCCCTGCCGATAAGTACAATTAACTACATATTAATTTGCCCTAAGTGGATTTTCATATTTTGGTTTGTAACCGATGGATGCATGTTTACTAAAGAACTGTTCTAAATTCCAATATTTTCTTATTGCCCCACTAAACTTGTAATCTCTCTCCTCTATGGGCTTCTGTTACCCAGCTGTGATTTGCATCAATTATTTTTTCAGTTTAGGACCTCTAACAGTTAATATAGGCACTGTTGCTTTAAATGGGCATTAGTTTGGTTGCCACATGGACTGCAGGCTTGACTACAATTAAGCATGTACATAACTGTTTCCAGAATCACCATCTCAGCAGCAACCTCTCTTTTTCATTTGTCATCCACTAAAAAGAAACACTGGAAGCACAGATACTCTCAGCCATTTATTGAGCTTTAAGTTCTAGCAGAGACCAGACATGAGGGCATCATGACTACTTAGAGTACAGATGCCTTCCAAGATTAGGATGAAAAAGTCATATCCTCTGTAGTGGTTAGTATTTCAGTTCTGGGTTCCATTTCAGATATGGATGTCTAGAGCAGTTTGGTATATTGTAAAATATCCTATTTGGCTTTCAGCTTCTGGTCTGGAAGGGTACAGTCTCCTGCAGATCCTATGTCATGTCTGCCTGACTCACATGGATGTCTCTGATATTCTATGGCAATTCAGATGACCCTAAGCACTCATGTGTGGGCAACTGAGAGAAGCCATCAGTGGACGAAAAGCAGATTAAGGGTAAAATTCAGCCTGAGATAGACAACTTCATTTAGGTGCTCTCAAATGAGTGAAGTGTCCAAGCTCCCACTACAATCAAGAGAGAGTTATTCAACAGAGAGATTCATTTGCCTAAAAGTAGGTCACTGTTGTTATTTTAGAAACAGTGACCTATCCTCCCTGACCTCTGCCTGCTAGCCCAGATGATCATTCAGTGTAACATCTACCAGCCATCTAAGTTGCATCTAAGCAAGCATCTGTCCAGCTTGGATAACTAAGGGAATCCAAGTGACTGTTGTGTTCATCCATCTGAACCCCAGCCAGTGATCCTGCCCAGCTCTAGGCTCCACTGCCCGTACTGGTGTACGGGGTCTGCCTGGGATGGAGACCACTTTCCCCATAGCAGCCCTTAGAGCGCTATGCTTTGTGTTTGTAGTTAGAACGATGTTGATGACACACCGGTGTTTTGGCAACTGCTGAGCAGTGCTTGCACAGCACCAAGGCTGTCTCTCCAACCCCCCCCAACCCCAACAGCCAGTAAGATGGGGATGGACAAAAGGTTGAGAGGGGACATAGCCGGGACAGCTGACCCAAACTGACCAAAGGGATGTTCCATATCATATGACATCATGCTCAGCAATAAAAGCTAAGAGAAAGGAGGAGGAGCAGGGGAATTCATTATTTAAGCAGTTGTCTTCCAATGCAACCACTACACATACCGAGGCCCTGCTTCCCAAGAAATGGCCGGACATCGCCTGTTGATGGGAGGTAGAGAATAAATCTTTTCTACTCTGCATTGCTTTCATGTGCGGCCTTTGCTTTTCTTTATTAAACTGCTGTTATCTCGACCTATGAATTTTTAATGTTATTTTCTCCCCCTGTCCTGCTGAGGAGGAAGAGTGATAGAGCAGCTTGGTGGGCACCTGGAGGCCAGCCAAGGTCAACCCACCACAACTGAGTGTGCACTGATATGTAGAAATCTAAATGCAAGCATCCTGTCCTAGGGGTCCAAATACCTTCAAAGATTTAGCTAAAAGCTATATGTGCTATATATGCTAAAGGCATATGTGTTAAAACTCTATAAATACTTATATATATATGCACCCATGCACACCTATAGGTATAGGTGTATATATATGTACCAACAGAAAAATAAAGCTTTAAAGTAACCAGAAGCATACATGCCTAGAAAAGTTCATTTTGATAGAAGAGTGCTAATAAAAATACTCCCCACACACCGTATTTATGCTATACCCATATGCAGTATTTGGGAGTCCATGCAGAATACTAGCAGAGTAGTGTCACCTTTCCTAACTAAATTTTCTAAACAGAATACTATAAGTGAGAGTATTTTTGTGAAGCTTAACTGTTATCAATTTCAAATACGTCTCACTTCCTTTACAGACAGCTGTTAGGATATTCCTATATCCATCAAATATTTTTGAAAGTTTCATGACAGCTATAAAAGATAGGGGCAGTTAAACAAATTAAATACAATTAGTCTATTTTTGTGAGTATTAGCTTTCAGTGACAGTGAATTTGCCATTAGTTCATTATTGGGAAAAGTATCCACAATATGGTTACAGCACTGTTACTCCTTTTTATGGGAATTAGAAAAAAAAATAAGTCAAAACTTAACCATATGGTTTTGCCCAAGATGTAACTGTAATTATGATATATTAGACACTTCATGAGAAGTAATGCCTAATTCATTAGCCAATTAAACAGCTTAATACTTCTTCCCAATATTGCATCATATCTCTAATGATTTATTAATTTACAGCATCGAGATCAGCAGCTTTCTCCTCTACAGAGAGCTCAAGGGAAGTCTTCTGGAAGAATAGGCATGTCTGCAGGATTCCCTGGAGACTTCAAGAGAAGCTATGCCTCTTTTGGGAGGCAGCAAGCCACAAGGTATTAAACATGCAATTCCACATCTCAAATTGCAAAATTGTTGAACAGAAACTTGGTAGCAAATATTTTGCCTATTCAACATTTTTATATGGTGGGATGCATTTGGAGGAAGTAGGGTTTATTCTTCCCATCTGTAGAGAATGAAACTGGACTTTAAAGAATGGGACCAACACTCAAGCCACATCTCTGGCCTGATGAACAACCTAACAAATTTGTAAATGATCCAAGAAAATCTTTGTGTTTCTGTTCCCTGATCCAGTGACTACTTATGTATTTATTTGAGAGAGTCATCAGGTAAAATAGCATTGGAAGAAGTCACTGGGACCAAGACTCTTCCTTTCCAAGGGAATGACTTCCAAACCACACTCCAGGTTCCCTCACTTCTCCTGATCTCATGAATCTTGCTTTCTATTCTAGTTGTGACCAGATCCATAAGGGCTATAAAGAATGCTATCACCACTTGCAGCTTTCAGATAGGCACTCTATAGGCAGATATGAATAATCTCAAATTGAGAAGGATATTGGATCATGATGCTTCAGGTCCTTCCAATAAATGTGAAGAGCTGGATATTGATGCCTTTGCTGAGCTTTAAAATTCATGAAGAATTTTTCCTTAAATTACTATCATGTTGCCTTCAGGGAGTTACACTGATCAACACACTTCAAGGCTCTGACCACCATGACAGTTAATCTGAATAACCTGCCTAAGCACTGCCCTAATTCTGTTCAGCTCTGCTGAGCAAGCTAAGCTCTTCTTATTCAAAATAATTGTTGAGAAGTACTGTCCAAAGGCCAAGAAAAAAAGAACAACCTGGAGGCTACCATGAAAACCAGTAACTGTGGGTTTGCTTGCATCAGTGCACAAAGGTATTTGGAAACACTGGTCCTTCTAGAAGTGATCTTGTTTTCTACCACCCCGCTGTTTGGTAACCTCAGCATCAGCATCTCAGGTGAGGGCATCTGGGAGATGTCATCACCTCGGGGACACTGGCCAAGAATGAATTACAGGTGATGGGAGGATGGGAAAATGCAACGCTTTTTGGCAGGCTTGCTTACACAAGGAAAAGCCAGAACTTTTAGTGGAAGCTCATCAGGTTTTTCTAAGTCTTACAAAGAAAGAAGTAGTTATACTTGGGTAGTTGCTACATCGTGAGATTTCCTGCTGTTCTTGTAATAGCAACAACCATTGAAAAGGACCATTCACCTTTTGTATCTATCTCCTGTAAATACTCAAAGGTCTCCAAGGTGGAGGTAATATACCCCTTCTAAAACTACATTAGCTGTTGTGACTTGGATACACCACTGATGTTATTCTTCCCTTAATCATTGCTTTCCCACAATCGCGTGGTTTTGTAGCACTCATTCTTTTCATGGTCCAGGTGGTTGAGTTGTTAAGCTCTCCAAGCAGTCATTGTCATTCTAATGTTAGGAGGTCTATGTGCTGTTAGCTGCTGGGCAATGAAGCCATCCAGTATACACTTCTCTGAGGTGGATATCTGGAGAGTCAGGAGGTATATTTTGGGTCAGTGAGATTTTCAGCAGGACAGCAATATTTTATGAATCATACAGACATCGTTATGAAATTTAGAGGATGACAGAGGATATAATAAGGGACTCCCTTTCTGAGCCCTGGCTGCAGATGACTGCAGCAGTTCTTTCTATTCTGGAACATCTGTTCATTCTGTGGAGTTTATTATCTATACAAATGGATCTTTTAAAAATCAAAATAGAAAATTAGTCACATGCCTTCTAAGTTTCACATGTTTTGACATGACAGAAGTGAATAAAGAACAATCTCTGTTTGTTATAACCATACAAATGTTGGTGTATATAAATTGTACACAGCAAAAATAGAGAGTTGTAGCTAGCAGGTATGACAATGGAATCTAGTAACCTTATAGCCTGTATTCTCAGCCATTAGCTTGATTCAAGGGATGCATAGTACTGCATATAAAAATAAATTGCTGTCTCTATTAGAATGGAATAGCTAAAGTGAAAGGTTTTCCAAAAAATACTGATGGCCTACCTGTGATAGAGCTGGTATAACTGGCTTTGTTCCAGCACTTTGTACAGTTTGAGTTGTACCCTAAACCACTAAATTATATCTGAATAATAATGACTCTTTCAACACCAGAAATGTGATTTTTTAAGACTTCCACCAATTCTCTGGGGAACAAAAACACTTCACATGCCATGTGCCTAAATACAACAGTTTGAATTTTAAGCAACCAGCATTTGCAAGGAAATGAAATGCAATCTAAAGACCAGGACTTTTTCAAAGGAGTTATTTGCAGAATAATAAGGCTTACTGGGAACTGCAACGTGCTCTGGGAAAACCTGCAAATAGTAGAGAAATTCACTGAATGGAATATTCATTATTTGCCTACCTCTAGTCACTACCTCTCAAATTCTGCTACACAAGGGAAGCACTGTTTAGTGTCCAATAACATCAGACAAACCCCAGTAACACAACAAACCTTCAGTTTTAGGCACGCTTCATAGACAAGCACAGGATTTAGGTTCGTGTGTGAGACACCCTTCAGAGTTACAGTTTCCAGCTTTGTATCTTCTGTGACAAAGAGGACCGTGATTAATGCAGCATCTTCCACAATCTGACTGCTCAAAAGAGATGGAAAAAACTAAGTAATTTCCTGGCCCAATGGAAATTTTATTAGTTCCCATCCTCTCTCTCTTTGTTTTCTGATCGAGCTGAGTATTTTAAGATCAGTTTTCCAAAATACTGCTATTAGAGAGCTGCTCCAGAATTCAACTCCTCTAATGAAAAGAAGTGACCTTCCAACTTACTTTTTCTTTTTTTCATGAGCCATTTGTATCCATTTGTTCTTATTCCAGTGTTGTCCTTTAGTTTAGCTTACTCTTTTCTTGCTGTCCTTACATTCTTGATGTATTTACACTCTGCTCTGCAGGGCTGAGCACAGTCAAATCCAAAGGCTTCAAATTAGCAAAGTATTCAGATATGCATTTAATTTTAATGTGTGTGTAAGAGACTTGTCTAAGTTAGAATTTAAGTACATAAGGCTTCATATAGATAAACTGAAATCTGTTTTTTAGGGCAAAATACTTGTCTGACAGGCGTGCCTTTTCAAACTTCCGTTTAATCCACATTGCAGACTGGTGTCAATACCCACACAGTTACAAGGAGAAATAATTTACAAAGATGAGATTTTATTTTATGGATATTTTTCTAATTTTATGCATTTGGGCTAAATTTTCCCATCAGGTTATGTGACTGAAGGATCGTCTCCATGAACACAAAGGAGCACAGAGGAATGGTGATGGGCACAGGGTGGTTCCAAATAACCCATCAGAGATGTGAGCCCCTGACGTGGTCCCTCCTGGGGCTGTCCCAGGGCACCCTTTGCCCCATGGCCTGGGGGTGACACCCAGCACCATGGGGCAGTGGGAGAGCACCCTACAGACTGGCAGGGTCGCTGCCTATGGGGGTCGTGGGACGAAGGGCAAGAAGTTTTGGGGATTGCATAAGACTTAGTATGGGTTGTCTAATGGAGAAACCAAAGGTGGGGCCAGGAAGGGATCAAGGTAAACAAATGTGGGAAAACAGAGATAAGGGGACAAAAAGGGCTGGTAATCTGTAAACAGTACGTGTGCGTGGCCATGCCCCACACCTGATGGACACGGTCTGTCCTGTCTTCTCATTTAACTCCATTTCCAGATATTTTCTGGTCTGAGGGGCTCTCTATTCTGCATGTGTGCATGTGTATGGGGCTCTGAGTGCCAGCAAATAGAGTGGGACCAGGGGTGATAGGGAGCCATGCCTCTGCGGTGCCAGCAGCTAGAATGATGTACACAGCACGTGGGTGCGTATGTCAGTGGGTGATCAGAAGCAAACATCAAGCTGGATTAACCAGCAAGCAGGACTAGGCACTTAGGAACAAGTATCAGGGTGGCCATAAGTCTGTGCTGGGTACAGGAGGGACCCAAGGGGTTGTGGGCTGGGTGCTGGAGGGACCAGGGGTCCCAGCCAGGGACTGGGTCTGGACCAGCTCCTGGAGACACCCATTACACGTGTGTGTGTGTGTGTGTGTGTGAATGAAGTGGTCTCTACCAGCAGCTGGAGTGGGGCTGTGGCCTCAGGGCTTCCCATGTCCAGGTGCCAGCAACTGGGGAGACTGGGGCCTAAGGGCAGCTACTGGATAGACTGAGTGCCTGATCCCAGCTGCTGGGGGGCACCACACTACACATATGTGTGTGTATATATATATATACATTTCCCACTAACAGACCTTCATCTTCATGAGCCAGAGGATGAATCTTTACCCTGATTGTATTTGTGTGAGTGCTGTGTTTTCCTTCTGTGTTGATAAGTGCATATGTATATGTATAAAGGGCTTGAATACAGGTGTATCTGTGTGTGTGTGCACCTGTATGGAATACGTGTTCAGGCTCGCTCCCAGCTGGACCTGGCAACAGACCTGCAACAGCGTCATCTCTGTCAGGCTACTGGATTAGGAAACTCGTAACATCTTCCACAGGTCTTTGCTTTACCTTCAACAAACATGCAAAATGATCAAAATAGCAAAAGTATTTCTCATATATGAGTTGGGGGAAAAACACATGAGACCTTCAAGGCCTAAGGAAGGCATTAGAGAAAGGCAAATTGGTTTTTGTTTGAGATAGTTGTTTTGACATTGGTTTTAAAAAAATGTTAGTTAAATTTGCCCAACGCTATGTGTTCAAAAGCCAAACAAACCCAGCATTTTCCTCAAAGGAGACTGAGCACAATATATGTGTATGCATACAAGCAGAGAGGCTAAAATAAATTTGCACAGTTGTACACACATCTATCTGATGGACGCTGGGAAAAGCAATAGCGAGCGTTCTTGCAGTGTGTGACCCTGAATACGTGCAGCACTGGACATTGGGGTAATTACAGCCTCTGTGGCCCCTTGAGCAAATCTCTGCCTACAGGCACCGATTCATTCCTGACCCACCTGAGCTTTTAAAGACTTGGCTTGGCAAGAATAGCAGCATTTGTACCATACGCGGCACTTTACTAAAATGAAGAGATACTACAGAGGCTGTTAGGCATACACCAGGTTTCTATGCATTAAACACGCATGCAACGTGTGCAAGGAAGCTACGTCGCTATTGCAATTTTGCAATGTCAAAAGTTGTCACTTATCGAGTAGGGGATAATATGGGAAAAGCATTAGTAATGGTGCCATCTTGTGTTTGACATCTGAAAATGTTGCATAATTTTTCATTGTGATAATCTATTTGTAACGAACTTCATGAAACTAGAGTTTACAAGAGATTGCAGCCGGAATTTAAGTTGATAGCCAGAGAAGGAATCAGGTTTGAGCCTTTATTCTGCAAGTCAGTTTGTGTTTAAACATATGGGATTGTGTTTTAAATGAATGTTAGGGATGATTAATCTAAAAGAAGTAAAATAGCACTAGCAGTGATTTTCTCAGTCTTCCAATTAAGAAGACTTTACACATTGCCTTTTTTTTGCGTGTATTTTAAACTGTGCATAACATTCCAAATCTAAACTCCTTAGAAATTTTACTGCAAGGGATTACTATAAAATTTTCAAAAGAGAAAGCCAAGTAAATGCAAAATCTTAGGAACACCAAAAAGGGCCTGCAAATTGCACAAATGTTTCCCACCTATTTCCTCATACCTAAAATGACATAAAAAGTCAAGAAGAATACAACCTTTTACAAACAGAAAGCTAACAAACAAGTCAGCACCAGGGCCATCTGGCTGCAAACACACAGGAAGGCGCAAACAGTACTCGTTTTTAGTGAAGGTGATTTCTTTTGATGATAGGTTTACAAGATGCAAACTGTGCACAGAACTATGAAAACATCTCGACATCCAGATAAGCTTCATCATATATGCAAAACCCCCAATTTCAATGCACACATGCATCTCCCAGAATACTGCGAAATCTGGCCAAAGTACACTTTTTGGGATTTCACAGTTTCAACAATTTTTATCTAATGGCAAACAGTCCTGGAATGTAAAATATTTTGCATTTGAACACTTAATTCATGATTTGTACTTATCTTAGGCATGCAAATACCAGCTTTGGAAACTCAAAGCGTATGTACAGCTTGACCCTAAATATGAACTTAACCTGATTTCAATGGAAACAGCTTGAGGTCCGTTTTACTTAGATGTCTATTATTCAACACAACATTTCAGTTATATCAAGTAATTAATTGCACTGTGTGACAGTTAAGGCTGCACCAGCTACTGAAAGAAAAAAAAAAACAAACCCAAATTAGCTTTCCTTAAGATGTTAAAATAGTTACTTGCTAAAATTTATAATGACACAAATTTGTTGCATACAGTTTGCTGATGGATTCAGGGAGAGAAAGAACAGCTTATATAGCTTATTTTTTATGTTAGCTGTTGATGTTTGAATTGCAAATCTCTGGATGCAAAATGTTTTACAATAACTGCTGAGCTGCAACATATCTTAAAAGAGGCTTTCTGTGTGGCAATAAGCAGAGTATGTTATCCTTGATCTGACCATATACTCCCGTTGGACAGAGTTCAATAGCACTTGGCTGGGCAGTATTCTCATTTTGCACTGAGTAAAACGTGACCACTTGCAAACCACAGGCTTAATTTAGCTTTTTTCTAATGTTACTAGATATGCTTAGTGTATCCTTGCCATCAACTTTCTATTTAAATATGCATTTTAAAACCCAATCCATATTTCTATTAATATTAATAAGAATGTGATTGCAACAACTATGGAATAATCTACACAGTTGGTTTCAGTGACAGCAGCCTTGATCAATTGCTTCTCCATCACTCTCACAAATGTTTCTGGGTATTTTTCCATAATGCTCTCAGGGCATGGGGAAAAACTGTCTTGCAAGTGATTAACCTGATATTTTCCCTTTTTTTTAAAGCTGTCATAACATCTACAGATTACTTCATCATGGCAGTGGGTAGAAAATTGATGAGTTTCACTCTAGCACTTACTGCAAATGTTACTTGTTATTCCCATATCCCTTCACTCCCCCCCAGTTTGTCCCAGTACTCACCAGGGCCCAGCTCCACAAATTCCTTTAGTCCCTTAATCTGCCCAAACAGGGACTACCTTTGCACTGTGTTATTCTCTACAATGTTGCTAACACTCTGAATTAAAAGTGCAAATTAAGAAGGAACAGTTTGAGACAGGGTTTAGTTTTGGGGGGGGGTTGTTTGGTTTGGGGGGGGGGGTTGAGGGGTTGTTGTTGTTTTCTTTTAGGGGCCCCTCAAGCTCTCCCACAGATCTGAACTTTCAGCAGCTTTCACAGATACTCCTCTTGGATTTTTGATCTAGTCCCAGCTTTACTCTTTAACAGTTATCTTTATTTATTTATCTGCCTCTTAGGTTTATTTAGATAAGTTCACCCACGCTGGTACCTAGTAGAATATACTCAGGGCATCGGCTTCTGTTTATAAGCTATTTCCAGACCAGGCACACAAAACAAAGTGGTCATATTTTTACGAAACTAAGTTATGTTCTGATTTTGGAGATGCAATTCACTTTTTATCAGGCTATAAATGAAAAATACATTTGGAGATAGACTTGATTTTATGAGTTACAGTTTAAAACAGTGGTTATTATGAATATTTTGTACAACACTATTTGTGTGGGGAAATTGAAGCTCGTATTACTCTCAATAAATTATAAATAAGAACTTTAAGATCTTTCCTTGAGAAAAAAAAAGAATAGAAACCAACAAACCACACTGTGCCAAGAAGTGGAGAGATCACCTCTGTGCTATGGCATGATGAAATTTGTTAACTAACTGCTAGCATTTATGAAATATTGAGTGGAGAATCTGTCTACTGACCTGAAAATCAAATGAAAAAGCTATAGACAGTGAAACAAAGTATTTAAAACAACCTGGCACAGGGGGAAACAAAAAAAACCCCAAACCAAAAAACCCCAAACCAACCAACCAAAAAAAAAAAAAAAAATCAAACCAGCAACAGCAACAAAACTCTTCTGTTCTTTAGAGCAAAAGGACTACTGCAGTAGCTCCGGGGGGGGGGGACTGTGAAGTGACAAATCCAGGCTCATTGATCTCTGTTACAGATTGTGACCTGGAGGAAGCCACTTAGATTCAGAGACTCAAAAGATATGCAAGTTCTGTGCTACTTAGTGCTTCAAGACCTGTCTGGTTTCAGGAGGTAGGATATCTTTAGAAATGACAGGTGCTTGGAAGCCTGTAGCCCTTCAGTTGCTCCCCAGCATCTCTAAGACAAAGGAGAGGTTATATAAATACATTCAATACTCAGATGTTGCTGCCTGCTGAAACACACCTCAACGCAGATGTAAATGTTTTTGTAAAGATAACAAAGAATGACCTAGTTGTTCTGGGTTTTTTTTAAGCTGTCTTGCAAAATTCAATTGAAGAGAAAGAACTTAAAAATCAATATTTGAATGTGGATATGCATGGGAAAAGGTATTTTCACATCTTCAACAAGTGGATCTCAAAACTTTCCCCAGGAGGAGTGATGTGCCTTTACATGCTTGTGATGTGGCCCAGGGAGCGAGACGGTTTAGGAGACATCATGCACTAACCTCCCTCTATACTTCACTGCAGCCCCAAAAGTCCACATTTTCTCTACCAGCTTCCTCAAGCTGGAACTCCAAATGAACTGAATTCAGTGGCTTTGCAGTTGACAGACACTACAAAACCAGCTTTTTTCATTAACATTAGCCATCATTGCCTAAAAAAGAAAAAATGCCAGGAAACAGAATGATATCAGCTAGGGAAATACATTAGCAAAAATTCTGCTCTGCAGATATTTGAAATGCCTATATTTCTGCTCTGCTTAAGCCCCGGTAGGACATCACTCTTCATGACTGGGCAAAAATCAAAATCTATGAATTTTACAGTAGCAGAAGAAATAACATGATTGTTCTTTATGTGATCAAAGTCAGTTAGAAAAAGAAACAAACCTATCAGCTTAGGAAGGGGGAGTTTCCAGCAAACACTGAGGGTACTGAGTATATGATGAGAAGACTGAAGAGGAGAAAATGGAAGTAAGTACAGGAGCAGTAATGTATCTTGGTTCTCAAAGTCTTCTGCATTTAAAGAATAAATTCTGGCAACCCTCTTTGCCACTAAACTACTGGAGGATGCAAGCTCTTGACGCGATGAAATGTGTTCAAGTAACAGCCTGCTGACTCATGGCTACATCGCATCGAAAGGATCTAAATATTTTATGAAGCATAAAATGAGCAATGAACTGTGTAGCGTTTCAACACTTGCTTACAATTCCAGCAATTACAAACTAAAGCACAGCAAATCTTTAAAGGGGAGAGAGAGGCAGAGAAAGAAGAAACACCCTAAAACCCAGTACAGCTGGCTAACAGCTTTTACAAAGAATTCTGACTCAGTCCATAGAGAAGCAAACCCTAGAGGGTGATATTAAGAGGTTGCAAGGTGGCAGAAGAACCTCACACCAGAACAACAGCACAAAACAAAGGAAAACAAATTTACTAGTTTAGGGCAGTTTTTGCGTCATCAGACTGCGATTCCCCCGAGTCTTAGGGTGATGTATAACAGGGATGCCCCAGGCAACTCTGGTGGTCATTTGGTGCAACCTACACAACAGGATCCTTTGGACAACAAATCCATGCCATAAGCCATAAAGCTTGATGTTGCTTTATTTGATCCCCATTGCTATGGGATCATTATAATAAATTTGGTCCAAGCAGCACTTCATAAATGAGTTTTTTATCTTAGTCTACTTGAAAAACATACTGAAGCATGATTTTGGATCTGGTTTTCCCTTCTGATGCTTCTGATGGGTCCTTTTGTTTCAGTAAGTGATTAAATAAAAACGCTCTGTGTCTGCCATTTCTAATACAGTCCCAAATTCCTATTTTTCATTGTGTGCTTCAGCCAAGTATTCAAATAATCTCTGCAGCTCTGCGGTAAATTAGGATCCTATTACCCACCTGAGTCTCAAAGACCAGCTCTGTTGCAATTAGCCACAAAATTCTTTAGTCAAAATCACACCAAATAACTCCAGACAGTACCACCTGCCTAAATCTGGGTCTGGCAAGGACCTTTTCCTAACTACATTTTTGACATTGACTGCAGAACTTGATTATAAATAAAAAAACCCTGGACTTAGAAACATAAACTAATTTAATTTGGAAAAAGGCATTGCCTAGTGCAATCTCTAGATGAAAGAAGAGCCAACTTCAAAAATGGATCTAAGTCTGAAGTTAGACCAAGGGTTTTGACTGCCCTGACATGGTGACTTGCTTTTCCCCTATATCTGATTAGATTCTCCCTTGCTGCAACATGTGCATGTTGCCTCCAGTTCTTTCCTTGTTCACCTCTGAGAAGAAGTCTGTCTCTGTTTCTACATGCTCCCAGCAGGAAGCTGCAAACAGCAAGAAGATTCCTCCTCTTCTCCAGCCTGAACAGACCAGCTCTCAACTTCTCCTCCCACACCCTGGCCAGCTTGGTAGCCCTTTGCTGGACTCCCTCCAATATACTAATGTCTGTCTTGTACTACAGAGCCCAAAAGTGAGCAAAATACTGGAGTTGAAGTCTGAGAAGGGCTGAGTGGAAGGAACTGTAAGCACAAAAGGAATGGCTATCTACTAAAGAATCACAAAACCAGCCAAAACCAAATGGCCTTAAAAAAAGAATGCAGCTTGAAGCTTTAGTTCTCCTACAGTTGTAGGAAACCACACCTTCCTTCCTTACAGGAAGCACAGAATGAAATTTCTGACCAGTTACACAGAAATAAAAATAAATATTTTTTTTTTTACTTTTTTAAAATCTGTATTTACATCCAACACTGTGATCATGGGACAGCTAGAAAAGGAAGTTGAATGTACAATGTACTGTAAATACATCAGGGGCTCAATTCTCAACTCCCACCACTACAGTTGGCAATAACAGCCCTTTCCTTGTTCTGCTTACCTGCAGGGCAGAGTCCATTTGGCTGCAGAAATCCTGTTGTGGCCAATATTTCTGTTGACATCAGAAGACTGGTTTGGCTCTAGGTGAGTAAGGTGTCTTTCAGACTTCCTCCTCACTTGGTGTGTTGGAGTTGCAGTATGAAAAACTAGCCCATCCCTTAGAATATTTTCAGATTTCTGACTTGTGTTTGCCTTGCAGTTGTGTACAGACACGCACTGTGTACAGCCAGTGATGGGGATATAAATTATTCTCTGAGGAAGAACATACTTTATATATTTTATTTTTTTTTTATCTTCATGTTTTGGATTTCAATACAAACAAAACAGATGTGGACCAGTTAGGTCTGTAGCAGGTTAAAAGGCTGCACTCTACTGTTCAAAACCGATACTGCACGATGTTTCTAAAATCAATCTGTTCTTGAACACTTCCTTTCTTTATGCAACTAAATTTGCATATCCTGCAGCTGAAAAAGGCATAATTAGTAATTTGTGATTAATTTAAGCAGGAGCAGCTATAAAAATCTTAGGTATTTACATAGTTCTCATAAATTAGAGTCACAAACTGTAATTTGTTAAATTGAAATTCTGCTAAAAGCTTGCATTTACATAGATGTTCAGATGTTAAAGTGTTGACACGCATTTTAAAATCAACACTGCTGGCACATTCATAATTCATGCCAATGAGCTGGAAGGTTTATTTGGGAAGTTATTTGGACAGTAAAATGTGATGGTCAGTAAGAAACTGCAATTGTAACCACTCTTAACCAATGCAAACGTGCATCTTCTTTATTAACAGTAGAATATGTTTCTACAGAAGATCTGCATGCATTATCTTTGCCAAAAATGGAGCTACACTGATTGATGTAGTACGATATCTTGGGCTAATCCCATGGTCCTGCTTCATATTCATTATTTGCAAGAAAAAAAGATCAGGAAATGGGCTGTACAAACCTGTCTGGACAAGTCAGCCCTTGGTACTTGGTGAAAGTTTGCAGATGAAGACACCAAACAAGGTGTTCACTTCAAGAATGGAATATGCAAAAAGTCAAAACAGTCTCATTTTAAGAAATCTGTCAGTACATCTGAATTCAAAATGGAAAGGTCATGTTAAGGTCTGGGAAAACTCTTTTCTATGATGTTGCAACTGTCAGTAGCACTAATGCAAATAATGAGATGGTTAATGGACTGAAATAGAAACATCAATGCCAGGTCACCCATTAGCTGACACAAGTCAGCATAGATCTACAGAGGCATAGCTAGCTTTATGTCCTCTAAGAATCTGTCATCTGAAGTACTCAAAAAAAAATTTAAATTTTACTTCTTAGTGCTGAAGAAGCCACGTTTTAGTATTTTAAAAATACTAATATCAGGAGTCTCCTGGGTGGATCGGTGATTTTATTTTTGTTTTCAAATAACACCCTGTGTAATCAGATATGACTAACTTATGACTAAGTGGCTATGCATATAAACATTTGTATATCTACAGAGAAGTAAGATACTACAGAATTTCCTTCTAAAATGTCAACATGGTTCTGTAAGACCAGAAATGGACAAAATAGTTTTGCCGTATTCCTGCTGTATAGATATGTTAACTGTCGCAAAAGAGGGAAAAGTAAAATGCCCAGTCAATGCTTAGTGATGGTGTCAGGTGGGATGTTCTCCTGACCATCTTCAGAAATCTGTGGGAAAACACTTTTTTCTAGCACTGCTATTTAGCCACACAGAACTGGTGAGGCAAGATCCTTTCTCTTGACTCAGCAGAGGATTTGAACAGAGTTGCCCAGATTCATCTCACTTGGCCTGAAGTGCTGACACTAGGAACAGTGTTGCTCTTAATGCAGTGAAGAGTAAAGACAGACCACTCCAGGCACAGGTAAGATCATAGGTGGGCTGAAACTCCCTCTGAAGACATCTGGCTCCTCTCTCACTTGCAGAGAATCAGTTCCTTTCCCATCCAGGTGCCTAAATGTTGGTGAGATGGATCAACACCATTGTACTTCAAAGTAAAACACAAGTATGAACTCTTGCCCTATTTTCCAAACCTCTCTTCCATGTTTTTCACCCATCTTTGATCTTGTTCCTTGTTGCAAAACTGCATATGCACATCTCCACATACTCTAGACTTTTACCCACAGAGAAGCCATACAAATCTATATCTTTCATTTTATTGGACTGCTCAACTCAAGCTTGATGACATTCTGCTAACATTGCACCCATGTCCATGCCTATGTCCAGAAGCAATTTTCCAATAGGACAATCTTCTCTCTCTTGGGTTCCCTTTCTGCCCAACTGCCCTGCCAGAGCCTTTGCAACCCCTAGCAGCTGCACAGTAATCTATCCCTTGTTAAGTCAGATCCTTAGTGAATGCAATATGAGTTCGTGCCTGCCTCTACCCTGAAAAGCACTAAAGCAGTTGTTTGCATACTAGAGTCCCATCAAGGTTGACTTGAACCTGATACCCTTTAACATTAGATCACAGGTAAGAGCTAAGGCAATGCCCTGGAAGCTGGCTGTAACAGCAAACTCCTAATGGGTCCAACAGTATGGAAGAACATCTTCTGCCCAGCCAGAGCGGATGCGCAGTCTGGTGCTTTGCACTGTGGTACTTATCATAGGGTTAGGCTATCCATAAGGTTTAACAGATGTATTTGACAGCAGCCAAGCTGCTGCTTGTAGGTGTTGAGAATACGTGTCAATGAAAGCAAAAATTCAATAGAATGAAAAAATTACATCAGATATAATTTTCAAAGTAATAATTGTCTATTTTTATTTGATTTGATTTATGAAGTATTACATTTCCTTTCTTACTCTGTGGCACTTTACTTGAGATTGCGTCCCACAATCTAGTCTACTGGAAGCTCCTTAGAGAACAGAAAATTACGTTATCAGTGTTTAATTTTCGTGCACAGCTTGCCACAGTGACTAGCTCTCCTTAGAAGAGAAGCTGAGTTATTTGTTACTGCAAAGCATGCTGCTGATAATAAGATTAGAGGTGATACATGCTCATATTTTCACCATTACCAAATAAAGCCTAGCTCCCGTGTGTTTAACTGTTCAAATCTTCACAGTGATCTGCTTTATAAAATGCCAGGCACCCAAGGAGTTTCCACAGAAGTCAGCGGAAACAGTACTCAGCAGTTTTGAAAATAGATTTGGAAACCAGAATAATCATATAATCTAACATTTTTCATCCTGTTGGCCCCATAAAATGTATTTAGATGACTACATAAGGTTTTAGAGACTCTCTTATAGGCAGTTGTATCTTAAGAGAAATTAACATTGTCTCTGGTTTTTAGTATTGGCACTATTAAATACTGTTACAATGTTCAAGGGACATTTTAAAATTTATAT
This sequence comes from Haliaeetus leucocephalus, assembly GCF_000737465.1. Taxonomy (NCBI): domain Eukaryota; kingdom Metazoa; phylum Chordata; class Aves; order Accipitriformes; family Accipitridae; genus Haliaeetus; species Haliaeetus leucocephalus. The sequence continues at coordinate 2,391,909 of NW_010972972.1, read as the reverse complement.
CTATATTTCTTGAGGGTGGCATTACACTAATTGGCTTTTGCATCATTTGAGTTGTGAGTTTCACATAATCAAAACAGTATAAATTTACTTCTGTTTTTTAGTTTTTATCTTTTTACTTAAATACAATCGTTGAAAATAGCTTGCCAGAGGTTAAATACTGTTTTTATAAGAAGTTAGGAGCTTTGGAAATATTTGCTGTAAAGAAAAGAACATATGACATAAAATATACAGTGACAAACTTATTATTCAGTCTAAGAAATTTACAGTAGACCTATCACTGTGGGTGAAATAGTCAACACTCAATGAGAGCTGAATAATGTTTTGTTTTGTTTTGTTTCATTTTATTTTACTTTAAATTATGTGCCCATATATCACTGCCTCACAGCTACTGTTAAGTCACTGAAATTATTTATCTGGGGGACCATCAAATGTCTGTCAGTGAATACAGTGAGAAGGAGATTAGCCAAATTTCTGTCAGGAATGGTTTAGGCTGAGGTGATCTAGGGAAGGAAAGAGGGTAGATAGAAGAAGAAATTATCACTGTAAATCCACTCCTTCTATCAATATATTTTAATAAAGAGAAAGAGAGCAGCTTATGAATACTGTACTTATGTATACCACTCTCTATATAAGATTCTTTGCTCCTCTATAGTGAAGGGAAAAGGCAGATGATTTCAGAGAGAAATGTAGATTAATGTTTTAATCCCCAGCTGGTAAGAACTGGCACTTGCAGTTGGAGCTGGTGGCAAGGATTAGCGTATAGGACCACACAGCCGATTGCAAAAGTCTGTACAAAACTTATTAACTGATATTCCCACCTCTTCTCAATCCATTTCACTATTGCACTGTCCATACCTAGATTTGCCTCTTGTCTCTGGCACAGACTATATTGATGGCCTCAATTCATATTCTTCTGTCTCTAGTTCGTCTGATGAACAAACACTGAATAAATTTGTACTGTTGATGAAATACAACAGGAATTTGGCTACGGTGAACGTGCCAGAAGCAGATCACACACCAAGACCTGGCTGTCTTAAGAAAATATGCTCTTTGGAAAATATCTTCTTAAGTCCTCCAGTTTAGGGGACATACATGTAAATAGAAAACTAGGGGAATAATTTGGCCAAGCCTTTGCCCCTATCCCAGTGTTTAACTCAGCTGCAGATGGAAACAAAACCTACCGATTTTCAAAAATGTTTAAATTCTGAAGTGTGGTAGACACTGTCTAGTGTTTTCAAGGATATCTGAACACATTTTTAGATGCCTGAGGTTTCTAAAAGGCCCAATCCAGCAAGGGATTTCTGAAAGTACCTTGCCAGGAATTATTACCATCAGATCTCCCCTAAACCACAGATGTATCTGATTCTTCCTAGGGAGGTGGTGGTGTTGCACCCTCTGCCCTCAGGTTGCTCAACCAGGACACAAGAGGTGTAGGTTCAACCAGTCACAGCCTCCAGGCATTTAAAAACAATTTGCAGGAGAATTCATGGATCAGCAAACCAGAGATTTGGCTTAGTGCAGGGAAGTTTCCATTCCTTCCCGCTGAAATCCTGCTCCTGAGCAGAAGGGAATGAAGAATTCAAGTGGCCAGAAAAATGGAGGGAGAGGGACTCAGCAGCTGAATAGTTATAAAAGTATTCTGAGATCAGGGAGTTTTGAGAGTCTGCTTCTGTTCCTAGGACTGTTCAAATTTTTCTGTTAAATTGAAATGATCTGGGGAGCAAGGAAGTTAAGCACTGACTAAGATTCATCATCTGCTGAGCCAGAAGAATTTCCTCCAACTTACCAGTTAAAGTAGAATCCACACCACAGAAAAATATCTCAGCTTTTGTGAGATTATCTGACTCAAATAAATCTTTTTGGGCTATATGTGGTGAAAGGCACTAGAAGTGTGGTGTCAGCATCTAAGGAAGGCAAAGAAAAACACTTCTGGTTGTGCCTGGTTCAAGAACTAAACCAAATTTTGGAAAGCTCTGTAGCATTCTAAAGGGTGGTGGAGGTTCATAGAAGTAGATGCAACAGTTTTCAGAATAAGGTGTGTGCACCAATGCCACTGTACTTAATTTATGCATCATACTTGCAAATCTAAATCAAGATCCAAATCCAATCACTCCAGCAGGAGCTTGGTGGGTCCAGAAACTTCCAGTAATGATTCAGTCTTCCAGCTCAGGTTGCCATATCTTAAGTACTGGCCACATTAACCACATCCTCCTTCAGGATGCTTAATTTTTTTTATTTTTTTTTTTTTTTTTTAAATAACAATGAAAAATAATCTTCTGGTCTGTCTCTAGATTTCATTAATGCTGACATCCCCCACCTCTGAATAGCCGTTCCTCTAACATTGTCCAGGACCTATCAAAGATTATAGTTACAATTTTTTTATCTCCAGATTCCAGCTCCGCACAGTTATTCCTGCTCTTGGGAACATTAGAAAATCTCTCCCTAATTGGTCATATGCTATCTTTTAAAGGTCATACCTATGATTCCTCTTATTCACTTGAGAGCAATTCTTTTAAAGGGCAGGCCTGGGTGCAGATTTATAATCATGTTCCTATATTGTTGCTGGATGGAAAACAAGAAAAAACATAAGCAATCCCAAGGAAGGCAGCTGTCATAAGATTTCCAATCCATAAGACTCTTGACTGAGTTCCAGCAAGTTTTTCAGAAAAAGATCCAAACTCCTAAATTTTTCTCCATGCTGTGAAACTGGATATTTATGTCTAGGTACATGAATTCACTTTTATAAAAGTGTTATTACATCCCAGAGCTGACTTCTTATCTGTCAATCAAGAAGTTCCTTTAATAATATTTGAAAATACTAAAGGGCATTTATTTATCCTTTGAAAGAAGTAATTTAGGTCTCAGCAGGTAATTTGCATATGTCACTAGTTTAACTAAGCAAGGATTAGCAAATTAAAATGTAATTAGTTTTTTTTGCATAATTTGTCAAAATTATATGCTTTGTGTGAGTGACAGGTGGGTGGTAAAGCTTTTAATACAAGGCGTATTCCAAAAGTTTCTCTGACTTTGTAGGGACTTCAGTGGAAAAGTAACTATTTATTTTATTATTTTATTTTAGTGAATACGGGTCTATCACAAACTCCAGGTTAATGTAAAGAATTAGATGATTGTTTATAATGTTTGTCCAAACTGTAAGACAATTTTCTTTTCTTTCTCATAAAATCCAGGAGCACTTTAGGATCCCACCCAGAAAAGCTTCTAGTCTCATCAGGCTAGGCTGCTTGTCAGACAAACAACAAAAGAAATGTGATTACCATTTTACTAGTGGAAAACCATAGCCCAAAGAGATTATGCATATGCAACTTGTTCAAAGTCGAGTAACAAAAAACAGGAGGTGGAACTGGATTTTCTGGGTCTCAGAGCAGCTCCTTCACTGCAGCCTGCGCCTTCAAACTCGCCTCAGACTGGCTTTCGCCCAATCACTGCAACACATTCAGGTTCATGCCACATTCAAAACTGTGCAAAGAGGTGATTTAGGCTATGTAACCTGAATAAGTGTGTGCAGTACTAAGAAGATATAAATTTATAATTTTGTATATTAATCCCATGGAATGTCAAAATAATGGAGCATCAGAGAAATGTTTTGGTAAAGCTTATGTGAATTGTTTGTGTTTCGTTACCCTTCAGAAAAACTGCTTCATCTCCGAGATGTGTGTTTTCTATTTAATATGCTGACATAAGATATTGTAAAAAAGCATAACTCTGAGACAGCCAAAAGGAGAAGGCTCCTGACTTTTATTAGTCACACAGTCTTAGAGCATTTCCTACATTGTATAACAACATAATGCAGGGTACTTCTGCAGAGCCCTCTTAAATTTGACTAATGAACTGCCACACAAACAAACTTGCAGCATCTACTGATTAGTCAGCTGAGCCACCTGAAAATGAAGGTATGCTTGGTATTAGGGTTCTTAAAGCATCTAAAGTTGAATTCATTGCAAAGTGGTCCAGGGAGGCCTCCTTAACATATTCGGTCTTTAGTGCACTCTAAAATGTTTATTGTTAACAGTAGTGTATCCACTCAATGCCTGCATGGCATCATTTTGAGAGCACTGGGAGGAACCCCTGTTGCCTTTGCAGAAGGAAAGAATACATGGAAAATCAGCTTGGGCTCATGGCCTGATCCAAAATGCATCTGGGGTCAATGGAGCATGCACTGATTTTAGTGGATTTAGGCCATGTCCTGTGATGAAAGGAGCAAGGGACTACTCTACAGAAACAATCCTGAACATTACAGATTTCAGCACAGGGAGAAGTACAAGGATAATGCTGATGGCTCATTTTCTTGCTTTGCTGCCATCGTGTCTCCGCTAGGAAGGGCTGCTGTATTAATTGAACACAACTTCTACAAATAACAGAGCTGATACAGAAACGGCAAAGAAGTTTCAATGTTTTCCACTGGCTAGCAATCACAAGGGACATCCTGAGAGCTGGCTGTCTACCTAGGTACGGGACGGGGAGGACACCAGCCACAGTTTCTGTATGTTCACGCTGTGGTCCAGCCAGCAGCCGTAGGCAGGTAGGTATTCCTACCTGTTTTAAACTGATAAAACAATGGTCTTTTTTCAAAATCCATGATATTATTTTATTACCTGAGCTGGATTTGCTAATCCAGGATGCCACCTTTGACTCTAAATGTCAGTGTAGAGTAAATAGCTTAGACTCATACGTAGGTTTTGGCTGATCGAAGTATGAGGACGTTTCAAGAAGCATTTGCAATGTGGACGTAGAGTATCATGAAAATGCCTTGTATGTGGCTAGAAGTAAGATTCAGACTTGCACAGACTAGAAGCATGAGACATATCTCCTAAAATAGCTATTCACTTGCTAAGGGTTCCACCGAGGCTTGAAGGATGACAGAGTGCCATTATAAATAAGCTGTTGTCTGCTCAGCTTTGGATGACAAATTCAGGTGCTACAATGCTGTGCCTTTTGCAATACATCATTTTCTTAAAGCATGCAGTGGTTTAGGCAAAACCCTGCTCAGGTGCTAAAAATTCACAGAAGGACAATTAGAAGAAGTAGGACGATTGTATCTGACAGTTCTATAATAATATGAACCCTGTAGAGTTGCCCAAAATATCAGTGCCAAGTAAACCAGAGACATAGTAGATGTTTGGTGTTTTGTCTATAATTTAAAGGATAACTTACATCTCCTGCTGTGTGATAGCACAATTAATTGTATTTTCCCATAGGTGCCTATTTTTAGTGTAGGAAAGGAATAAGGAAGTTGTGGCTGGAGAAGGAAAAAAAAAAAGTTTTTTTAAAAAGACCACCAGAGACCGCAGTGCTGTGTAGCTAATATGTCTCCTTGTGTAAGAAATGGTAGTGTGGCCACTTTCCAGCAGGTCACCAGTTCTCGCTTAGATTAACATCAGCTACATCTGCATCTGGCAGTTGATCTCTAGTGTAGCTTTATTGTTCATATCTAGTTGCAACAATTAAATGGCTTAAAATTAAGAAATTAAAATACATAAATAAAATTTTAAAAAATCATACCCCTTCTCCCCACTAATTCTTCAAGAAGTTTCATCAGTTGTCCACCTATACAAGATGCAGGGTCTGCCAGAACTTCTAAAATATTTTCCACTCTGGAATAAAATACCCAAGCAATCCTCTCTTTTCCTCTCCCCTATACTCGCTAACCTTGTATACAAGAGACCAAGATACTGTATGCAGCTGCTGCAGTCGAAGCAAAACCCAAACACTTTAAAGGAAAGGAATAGGTACACATCCTGAGCTGGTGGCTCGGGGCTGTGCTGATGGGCAAACACATATCCCTGCAACCCAGAGGGATGCAGCTCAGTTCAAGACGTACGCTTTTAGCATTTCTCTGTGGCTAACAGGAGGCAGCTACAGACCAAGTACTTAGACCTTAAGTCACAAGTTACTTAATGTCCTGCTTTGAGCCTTATTCTGAAGTAGCCATTCCTCATGTACCACAACAGAAATTAGCATTTGTACAAGGATCACAAGGGGTCACGGTCCTTCGTTACGCAAGTCCTTTATTGCACCTAAATACCTATTACAGAACTCTGGATTTGGGTGAATGATCATTCAGTAGGTCCTGTCCACCCAAAACGGATACAAATTATTCTGCCTACAGTGCTCATTTACATACCATCTCCATGTCCAGAGTCAAACACATGCTTAAAGTCCTCTTTCTCGAGGAAAGATTTGACGCAGTAGGATTTCAGTGTTTATACCACGTTTATTGTTTGAGAAGCTTAAAGCATAGAATAGCAGGTAAACAGACACAAGGTTTTTATAGAAAGGGAAAGGAAAGGAAAGGAAAGGAAAGGAAAGGAAAGGAAAGGAAAGGAAAGGAAAGGACTGGAAAATGTTGTTTTAAATTCATATATCAGAAGGTGTGTCTAAAACTGGTGAAGAGCAGCCAATCCATGGGCACTGTAGTATTAGTTTATAAATATATTGGAAGGACAGAGTAGCTTACATACTTTGAGAAATGCACACATTTAAAAAAACCCCAAACTTTACAGGCCAATCAGATATATAACTTGAGTGATCAAGAATTAGTACAGACATCTTTGTGCACTGAAATCCCAGGAATATATAAGAATACTTCATTACTAAGATGGAAAAGATTTTTGTAAAATAGTAACAAACTAAGAAATGTTAGGGTTGTGAGGACAGGAAACACGATAAAAATAGAAGACTTCAATTATCCTCAGTACCTATGTAAATGTCACGTCACAGTGTGAAAGTGAAGCTCCATCTTAGGAATTGTAAATGCCTTCCTCATGGATCAGGTAGTTAAGGATACCAAAGAGGAAAAGCAGCACTTGACTTGATCCAGGATAGAAAAAAGGAGCTGATTGAAAAATTTATTGTTAAAGAACATCTTTGTTACAGTGTACCTAAGATGTTTAGAGTTAACAATCCTCATGGGTGAATCAAGAACAAAAATCTACTACAAGAGGTCTTAATTTCAAAACGGGTGACTAGTGCATAGGCTTGTTACAAAGGACCTAACAACTAAAAGGCTTAAACATTTGCAGGTGGTGTAGAGATTAAGGACGTCATTGTAGGCACTCCAAGCAAGTGTATGTCAGTCAGAAAGTTGTATGGCAATCAAAAAACATTATAGAAAGACCAGAACAGAAAAAGAATAAAAAATAAATTAAAAGGCAGTAAGACAGGGCAGGAGGACAAAGGAGGCTATTAAACATATGACATTCCTTAGGAAAGCTATACTCATTTTCAACCAAAGGCACGAATACAAGCAGGAAAAACATATAAGGCAGGCCAAACTAACTCTGAAAAAGAACTTGCTAATGGCATAAAAACTAATGTGGTTAGGTTGTTTGGTTTTGGTTGGGTTTTTTTTCAAACACACCCAAAGCAGAAAGTTCTCCTGCTAGCCGGTAGAGTCAGTATGCAATTAAAACATCAGAGAAATACAGATTGGTTGAAAGTACGATACAGAGAAGAGCTAGTGGATACCTACAAAATATGATCAATATTGGATAACACGAAACAGAGAATATGCCAAAGGCGGGCATGTGTTACAATCCACTTGCACTTCTCTGAAGGTACCAAGAAGCATGTTGCTAAAAAAAGGGTCAGCTGCTATTGTTTGTCTCCTTGGATGGCCAAAGGCTTTTGATAAATCCTCCATTAATGATTCCTGTAGAAACTAAGCTTTTGTAGGACAGGAAGAAATTTATCTTCTAAATTAATATAAATAGGTGAAAATACAGAAAACAAAGTTTAGGAATAGATTATCAGTTTTGAGAATGTAGGCAAGATTACCACTAAAGTCCCACAGGGACTAGAGATCGCTAGAATGTTAAAGACTTGTGCTAGTAACTTATACTGGTTGACATATTCATAAATTACCTAGGAAATGAGTTAATAATGAGGTAATAAAGCTTGCTGATCAAACTAAGCCATTGAGAGCAATAAAACTGAAAAACTGATTGAGAAGAACTGCAGAAAAACCTCATGATACGGAGAATACCATTCATCTGACCAAATCTGTGCATCTGCAGTGCACAGAGGACTTTGTTCCCTTTTTACAGTCTTTGGGAGGAAATAGGTACTTTTATGGAGTGACTTATCTCACCGTAATGCAGGGTGGTTTAAATCATGCCTTAAAAATGCCAGTTTGTCTCCACTGATTATAAAGGGAGCCAAAGCCAAAAAGCTCAGATGTCACCAGATGAATCTCACCTTGAAAGACTTGGACATAAAATGACAGATGAAATTTGATATAACTATTTACAAAGAGGGGTATGGGATAAACAATCCTAACTTTGCGTACAAAGTGCGGAGTATCAACTAGCTATTACCACTCAGATCTTAAAATTATAGTCCATAATTCCATGAAATGCAATTTCAGTGCTCAAGACCAGTCAAAACCAAACCAATCATCAATAATTAGCAAAGGATAGAAAACACAGCAGAAATTATCATGCCACTGTGTAACCTCAGCAACTTGAATATCATCTTTGTTCCTGGTCCTTTCTTTCCAGGGAGGGTAGATTAGAAATAGAAAATATTCAGAGAAGGTGGCAGAGATCATCAAAGCTATGGAATGAGACCAGGAGACTCTGGTCTGAAAAAGAGAGGGTGGAGGGAACTATGATAGTAGCCTATGAAATAGAAAGTAGCATAAAAAAAGTTAAAAGGCACTGACCATTCACTATAATTTTTTTACTACGTGGACAGGTACATTAAATCAAATTACTAGAATGAAAAGTGCAGCAGAAACAAAGGGAACAGCTTTTCCACACAGCTGGAGTTCAGGTGGGGAGTCCATTGCTGCAGAAGGCTGTGGATTTTAAATGTTTCTATTAATTCAAAGAGCAATTTGAAAAATTAGTGTGTGTGGGGGGGAAGAGACACAAGTGCTGTTAAAAACAAAAATACCCTTCTTGCTCTTGCCCCAGAGGTCTGTAAGATGCAGAATTCAGGTTGCTGGGAGGATATAGTGGAGGCAGTGTACCTATGTGTTTGCCCTGTGACTATATTTAGTCATTTTTTCTAGGCCATTGCCATAGACAGTACACTAGAAGTAAATGAACCATAGTCTGACTTAGTAAACCTGTTCTCACATTCTAATGTAAACCTTTTGACCTTTTATTTCCTATTACATTTTCTGAGGGAGGTATAGGTGCCTTAAACCTTTTAAGAGAGATTTGCCTTTTATAGTTATTTTTCCATAAACTAAGCTGCAATATGCAAATTTGGTATTAAAATATAAAGATTAATTCTGTCAGTAGTATGGATGGTGTATACAAGCAAAGGTGAAAAATGAGATTGTTGTACAAGTGTTGTCTTTATAAATTTTAACAGATGAAAAAGAAGCAGTGTCCATTATGTATTCCCAGATTCAAGCTTTTCATTAAAGCTGCTCTAGAAATATTTTGACCTGCCCACAGTACTGATAGAATACATTAAATAACAAGCCTCATATCATAATGAGCTAAGCTTCATCTACTCCTACTGAAATCCAAGCGTTCTGAAAGAACACAGCACCTGATAAGATCAGGCTAAAAGATAAGTTACCACAGACATGGGTTCACTTTTTCTTTGGATGAGAGTGATTTGAAGAGGAATTCTGCTCTAATGAGAGTACTTAATGAATTCTGTAGATCCCATAAGGTTTACTAGAGCTGTATTCATAGAGGTTAATATCATATTGCTTGCTAGAAGTTTTTTTTGTGTACACCTTGCACTTCACATCACTGACTAACTCCATGATCAGATGTTTGCATTTCCTAGAACATTTCTTTACTGGCCAGATAAGAGATCACATACTAAGCTGCCTTCCCTTGCTGCTCTGCTCCTGGCAGGGGAGGTTGGATGGAGATATTTCCCTGTCTCTCCTGCTGCCAGACATTGTTCTACCCACAGGTTGACAGAAATGTATACGGAGCCCCCAGAAGTGATATGGATTTACGATTGACCCTTGTCACATGTAGGGCAGCAGTCAGACATCATGATGCTCTTGCCATGGAGGGAACAAAACTAATGGGTTGAGTTATCAGCTTAGTAGGCAAATATGAGCAGAAGAAGGGAGCAAATAAAAGGAAAGGAATCTTTATTCTGTTTATTGAACATTGTGCTTCCTCCAGAGTAACAGCAACGTCTTTTCCTTTTAATTTTTCCATTTGAGTTTGATCACAACCCGTGCAGATGTTGTTTCACGCTTCAGATGTTTAAACCGACTAATTTTAAGGATGTCCATGGGGCATGCATCTTTTAACACTCTGAGCAGCTTTTCACACTTATGCTCTCTCTAGGCTTTGGGAAATACTGCTTTACACTTGAAGACGCTTTTGTTAAGTGGCCTGGAAGCAGGAATTCTGTCCTGTCATTTTAGCAAATCTAGACTTAAGCTGAAAATAAGGAAGCCTTGAGAAAGTCAGTTTTTCCCATTTTAGAAACCTATCAAATATTTCATCTCTGGTTAGTTAACATGAACAGCATGGACAACTCACAATTGAACTGTATATGTTAAAAGCCCTTTCATCAAACTGCATTTATGGAAGCAATTACCTTAGTGAAAGACAGGAAGAAAAAGCATTATCAGGACACAATCAGAAGGAACTAAGACTCCTACACTGAAACAAAACAGAGTTGTACTAAATTTTGTGAGCATATGGAAGAATCCAAATAAATTTCAGTGGTGGTCTTAACTAAAAATAATATATACCATACTAGTAATAATTATATATATAAAAAAGTAGTCCAGAGGAAATCTCAAGTGAGGGGAAATAATCAGTTTTGGGTCACAAAATGACTGATATGTGGCTGGAGACTGAACTGGTGGTGACTTAAACAGCAACTCTGAAGTTGAGAGCCATTCTGAAAGGTACTGGTACTTGAGTTGCTGGCCATACTGTTTATACATGAATCCAATCTGTCAGAGGAATAAAGGACCAACAAATTAAAAGTCGACAGTTGCTGGTGGGAAAGAGAAGGTGGAATCAAGATTCAGTTTCTCTTCTCAGTCTTAAATTTCTGTGTGCTTCTGCTTGAGAAATTCACTTACACCAAACCTTCAAAATAAGCAAGTACTTCTGCTTTGGATTGCAGCTTTAGACATGCAGAGCCTGATTTCAGGCTTGTGGAATCGGCTGTTGTCATTGATTTCACGGCCCCACAGTATTATTAATCCAAATCTCAGTCTTCCTCACAACCACTTATACCTTGTGCTGGTTTTGGGCTGGGGTGGAGTTAATTTTCTTCATAGTAGCTATGTATGGTTTGCATTTGTGCTGAAAACAGCATTGATAACCCAGGGATGTTTTTGTTCCTGCTGAGCAGGGCTTACCCAGAGCCAAGGGCTTTTCTGCTTCTCCCCCCACCCCACCAGCGAGGAGGCTGGGGGGGCACAAGGAGTTGGGGGGGACACAGCCAGGACAGCCGACCCCAACTGACCCAAGGGATATCCCAGACCGTAGGACGTCATGGTCGGCAGATAAAGCTGGGGAAGAAGAAGGAAGGGGGGACATTGGGAGTGATGGCGTTTGTCTTCCCCAGTCCCCGTTAGGCGTGATGGAGCCCTGCTGTCCTGGAGATGGCTGAACTCCTGCCTGCCCATGGGAACTGGGGAATGGATTCCTCGGTTTGCTTTGCTTACATGTGCGGCTTTTGCTTTCCCTATTAAACTGTCTTTATCTCAACCCAAAAGTGAGTTTTCTTACTTTTACCTTTCCAATTCTCTCCCCCATCCCACTGCGGGGGAGTGAGCAAGTGGCTGCGTGGGGGTTAGTTGCCAGCTGGGGTTAAACCACGGCACACCTCCTGAAGGATTGCTTAAGAGTCCATTAATTCCCAGCTAAATTATCTTTAACTACTTAGCATCATAGGGCTAGATAATCTGCAGGACAGACAATCCAGTCCCTTGTACTGAGTAAGAACAATTATATAAAAACCTCCTTGACAATTATATGTCACACTTATTCTTAAAAATCTCTAATGAAGAAAATTGTATGTCACACCTATTTTTAAAAATCTCTAATAAAGAAAGTTCCTCAGTGTTGTGATACTGCCTATCCATTAGTTTAATACATTCTTTTATCATTAAAATTCCTGTAAAAAAATGGTATTTTCTTCATCTTTTTCTCCTTTGGTACACGGAGAACAGTTAATTCCTCTCTACAACAGAAAGCTTACTCTGCTTTTCAGGAAAAAAAGAAATGCAATTCACTTCAGTGTTTCCCTTTAGGTCATGTTTTCTGATTTGCTGATCATTGGTGGTTTCCTCTGCCGTCTCTTGTTTACATCTGTATTAAGGTATGTTTCCCAACATTTGACACAGTATTCAAGTGCCAACTGAAGCAGAATAATTACTTTAGACCTCTCTGACATTCCTGTAATTTTTTTCTTAAATATAGTTCAGCTTATTTGCAAAAATATGACATTAAATAAAAGTAGAATAATTACCTTTGATCTCCTGACATTCCTATTAATATATTCGTACCTGCAATTCACCCTTTTTGCAATGATATCCCATTAAATTAATCTATAACAATATTTTAGTTTGGATGAGGAATTTTGAAGTGGATTTCCAGGCATTTCTGTTTATCATGCTTTTTTTATCATCAGAGAGAGATCTCAGAGTAGACATACTGAATTCTTTTAGGATGAAACTCACTTGGAAGCTGTGCCCAGGATTGCATGTGAGCACAAGTGCTTCAGCTACTACCTGGCTTTAAGATCACAGAAAGGACCAATCTAGCCATAATCTGAATTTACTCCCTCCTGGAAACACTTAGTGTGTTAATTTTGTGTTTTCGAATTTTTTTTTGTCTGTACAAAAAATCCTTTATTCTGGGCTGCACTACTTGCTAATGTAAATGTAGCTATTTTGGACTTTTACTTGTTTCAGGCTTACAGGCTCATTTGTATCAGCATCCTCTCCAGCCTGAAATAATCCTACATCAAAGCTCTTCTGGGGATCCAAGTTTAAGTGACTTAGTGTTACCATGGAATTTGGTGGCAGAATGGAGAATTGAACAGAAATACCCCAAATCATAAGGCACTAGCTCATTTTTTTCCCTCTGCCACATTAGGAAAGGGGAATTTGTGAAGGTTTTGGTTTGGTGTTTTTTTCCTCCCTAAAGGTGTCAGGTAAAATCAAGTAGGCATATGCCATCTGATGATCTGCTATTGCAAGGAATATGCCTCAGTGGACACAGGTTTTTCCTGTTACCTTTCTTGTACTCTTTCTCAATGTTGAGGAGAACTTCCCCACCCCCTACCCCCCCATTTTTCATTACTGTTTTAGTAATTTTGGCGCACTTTCTGTATTAGGAGACCAAGATTCAGCACCCACAAGTGTTTTTTCAAATATTTTAGTCAAGAATCTTCCATATATATGCTGTAGTTGTACTGGACCAATTTTTTGTTAGTCAAGTACCATTAGGCTATTGCAACAGTAATCTGATTTTACAATATAATATAAGCTGGAGGAAAAGAAACATTAAGTGTTATTTGTCAAGAAGAGTGATCTTTATTAGATCTGACCTTTCTCTAAGCCAACACAATAAAAAGGTGAGTGTCATTTTTATACTTGCAAAGATTAGTTTTGCTTACTGTAAGCAAAAGATGAGTCTCTCAGGGGGCTTAAAATTCTTATTGGAAATAATTGAATCTCATTACCAAGCATGCACTGTGAAGCTCTTATGATTTGCCCCAATAAACTATTAAAATCATGTTCCTACTCAGAGCACTACCTTTCCAACCTCTGCTGCTACATGGTATAGTATTAGTGAATTGACCTTTTATGAAGTCTTAAAGCACCATGTAATTAACTTTTTGCATGTACAGAGTTAAAACTTAATGAAACTGTGAGGTTAAACATCAATACGTCCTTTGCAAGCATTTTTGATATTACAGTTCTTGGCTTTCAGATGTTAATGATACACTTTCTGTACCCATTTTTGGTTTAAAAAAAAATGCAAATTTGTACTGCAGTCCAATTTCACTCTTTGAGCAACCCCAATCAATGAAGAATAACTCTGAAATGCAAAGCAATAAGCCATTGTCGTGGTTTAACCCCAGCCAGCAACTAAGCACCACACAGCCACTCATTCACTCTCCCCCCCACTCAGTGGGATGGGGGAGAGAATTGGGAAAAAACAAGTAAAACTTGTGGGTTGAGATAAGAACTGTTTAATAGAACAGAAAGGAAGAAACTAATAATGATAATAACAACAATAATAAAATGACAATAATAATAAAAGGATTGGGATATACAAGTGATGCACAATGCAATTGCTCACCACTCACCGACTGATGCCCAGTTTTAGTCCCTGAGCAGTGATGCCCCCAGGCCAACTCCCCCCAGTTTATATACTGGGCATAACATCACATGGTATGGAATACCCTGTTGGCCAGTTTAGGTCAGCCACCCTGTCTGTGCCCCCTCCCAACTTCTTGTGCCCCTCCAGCCTTCTCGCTGTCTGGGCATCAGAAGCTGAAAAATCCTTGACTACAGTCTAAACACTACTTAGGAACAACGGAAAACATCAGTGTGTTTTCAACATTCTTCTCATACTGAACCGAAAACGTAACACTATACCAGCTATGAGAAAGAAAATTAACTCTATCCCAGCCGAAACCAGGACAGCCATGTTGGAGATTATTTTATGATCCTGATCCAAAATCCATTGAAGTGGATGGAAATGTATTGTACTCGAGGTTGCATGGTTTTCACACATCTTGTCGAGGTTTAACCCCAGCCAGCAACTAAGCACCACGCAGCCACTCACACACACTTCTGTACAGTTTCACTTTAACAGCCAGGGGAGCTTTGTGTAAGACCTCTAGGTGGCCATCAAAACCTTTTTGCAAGACCAGTAGCTGATTTGCACACCTCTGAACTGAAGTGATTACCCTAGAAATAGGCATGTGTGGATAGCGATTTCATCGGTGGTTGAAAAGTCTTATAAAAGGGATGAGTGAGTATTGTTTTCCCTATATCTTAGCGATACTTGAAATTCAAAGAGAATTTCCCATTTCTCACGTCAGGTTTTTCCAGTGGCAATTCAAGATCTTTCACTGACTGTAAGATTTTTAGGGTATGAATAGGTCTTCTCATGGATTCAACTAGGAACAAGCTGCAGTGTATCAGATACTGTACGAGTTGCTTCCTCTTGAGTACCACAGAAGCTGAATATATTTCTTGATTGAATTAGATCCATAAATATGAGCTCCTAAATTCCATTTACTATTGTGTCTCAGTGTCATATCAAATTAATAAACTCCTAGAACCCAGGGTGTAATCTGCCTAAGTTGACATGCACTGTGTTTAATAGATAATTAATTCTAATTAAGACAATTAAGAAAGATCATGTTTCTAGGGCATTTTCACATTTATTTTTTTAAATGCCATTGACTAATACATTTAAAGCTGTTCTGAAATCCATACACAACTGGATGAGCTCTGGAATTTATGAAAGCCCCACTCCTATCTTATCAGCTGGTTTGCCTCATACATCTTATGATATATACCAGCGATTTTCATTCGCATCTTACTGAAAAAAAAAAAAGAATCCTGCAGAACTTGTCAGACCAGAGCCAAAAGCAGTTTTTCACATGCATCAGGACAGCAATTGAAAGTGTATATGTCACTCAGGAGCAGTGAGTTGTTATAAGGAACTATTTAAAGACAGCCAGGAGGCAACAGGCTATAGGCCAGAAAGTGAAGGCTAGACAATAATCTACTGACTCCCCTTGACTCCAAAGAATAAAGTGACCTTCTGGGGAAAAAAAAAAAAAAAAAAAGAAAAGAAAAGGAAAAAAAAAGAAAAGAAAAGGAAATAGATTTCTGAAACAGCTAGAAAGGAAATCTTAAATTGCATGGAAATTGTGCTTCAAATGTTTTCTAGCCCGTGGTGCCACAACGTATGAAAAGGCCAATTGCTTCAAAATCTGTCCTTTCAGGTTTTCAGGGAAAATGTCTTTTATTATAACCAGCAGTGGAGAAGTGCTTTTGGGAAGCTTTGCAATACCAGTACTCACACATCTGTCTCCAGCACATGAATTGGGTTCCAGCAGACAATTACACAATATTAGGGAAAGAATATTGTAAAATCTAACTAAGACATTGCTTATGGGCTCCTGGAAGCTGCAGCAAATTACTCCTGAGTTAGAAGACTCTGGACATCCAACCCTGTGTACGAGGCAGAAAGCAACTGCATCATTTGAGAGGGATCCTAGGAAGAAACACCAACCTATGCCCTTCTTCCTCTGTCTTTCAGAGACATGTTCCTCCAGTTTGCAGCTTAGCACTTTCTTCTGACATGCAGTTTGATATATTTAATGGTTTGGCTAGAAATCGACATATTACCTGTGCATTTCTCTCTCTTCTATACAAATAATCATAGCAATGGGGAGAGTTAGAGAACATTAAGGACATAGGCCTTCTGTAATCCGGTATCTTAGGCCAAAATCTAGGGATATCTTCCAGCGCTACATGAAGGATCTGATGGAGACCTCAGCTGCATTACTACAAAACACTGAGTCTAATTAATAATTGGAGAGTTCCTTTCCATTCTTCCTTGACTCCATTCCCCAAGGCTGAGGTGTGGCTTTTACATTCTGTCTAATTTCATTCAGTCAGAAGTTAAATACCAGGCCCTCTTATGACAAGTGACAATAGTGAGGTTAGAAGTGGTGAGATATGGGGCACCTGCTAACTTTCACAATTAAATGACAGTGTCCAGAAGGGGCAGTTACAAAAAAATGAAAAAAGTGCTCGTGGCAAAGATGAACGCTGCATCTTTAGATGTAATGTCAAGAAAGTTTCTCAATAGCAGCAGAGAGAAGATTCTGAATTTCTGGAAGTTTTGGGGTTTGTTTTGTTTTGATTTGATTAGTTTTAAGCAAGCAAAAAGTGCTTGTAATAAAGACACAATTTAAAGATATTTTTTAAAGTTCAAGTGAAGCAAAAATCTTCAAGCATTTCTATCTATTGCATTCTCTCAGAAGAGACATATGAATATTATTTAACCTTCCAGCAGTTAAGAAAAGTGTTTAAGCAGAAACTGCCTCTAAGTATATGATATATATATATAGGCATAGTATTAATAGGCATCCTAAGCTCAGACTGCAAAGCAGGCTCAGAGCCAGGTCAGATGTAACTTAGGTGCAGTCAAGGAAGCTCTGAACAAAGACTATAGTCTGGCCCTTTTATAATTCCATCTACTTACCGCAGATTTGAACTTTTACGTAAGTTATCCCATAAACTCTTCCAATTGTTCACCCATAAAACAAACTTTGTTCTCAGAACCATTTTGCTTCAGGATCACGTTGCATCAACACAAACAAAGGAACATTCTTATTTCTGTGCTCCTGAAGGAAAACTGCTGTAGAATATTGTGTCTTATTCTCTTTATTAATTTAATGGAAATCTTCAAGACCTTCTTTAGAATGTCACTAATTCCTGATTTGAATATGAATTATAAATGACTAATAAATCTGTTGGAAGTTAACTTAAAACCCCAACTTGATACGAGTATCCCAGAAGAGAAACAAGAAAGCCAGGCAGGGAAAAATTATACCAAACATTATCTCTGACAGAGCAATTTTCATCTCTACATGTGAAAATGCATTACAAAGGAAGTTAATTATCATTATTACCATTTTCCTTTCAGATTGGTAAACTTAGTCAGAAAGAGATTATGTAACTCAACAGAGATCCAAGCTGAAAAGTGAGGGAAAGAACCTGTATCTCTCTGAATACCTGCCTGTTTGTTTGTAACTCAGCCAACCATGAAATAACAGAAAAAGATTTAAGGGAATGGAAAGGTAGCAATTGGCGCATCACAGCAAATGAGTCAAAATATCTCCAGAATGGCCACCTTTGGTTAGACCTTTCCATTTTTCCTAGGTCTGAAGTGCCAGATGAAAGAGGAGGACATGAGGGCCAGCTTACAGTATTATACTTGCACCAGCTTTTGATAAAACTGTGCAGATAATATTCAGCAATGGTATAAAAAGACCTGGTCTTGGAATAAAAAATCCTATGGTGTGATAAGAGTATGTTACTTATTTTCTTTGTATTATAGATAGCTTCCCTTTTTACTTCATTTATAATGTGGAAAACATTCTTGATTATGATTTTAAATCAGTTGCTGCATATCTCTAATTTCATCTGCACAATTGCATGGTGTTGCATACCTTAAAAGATCAAAAGCTATATATAAAAGGATGGAAGAAACCTATTGGGTTTTTTTCCCTGCAAGTTCAGCAGTAATACCTTTTGTTGATGCTGTTCCTTAGACAAAAGGATTGTTTCTTCTGAGATTAATAGCACCCAATAACACAAAGCCACAGGTACAGGTGATAATGGAAACTGCAGACTCCAAAACCATCCTGGTTCTATGCATTTAGGTTGCCTCCTTTACTTTTAACTACCTTTTGTAGACTGAATTGTTCATAGTCTAGTTACATAGGCAGCTTTCCTTCTACAAAGCCATGAAATACTGCAGTCTTCAATCTAAAAATTCTCAGAAACCATTCAGCAAGAACTGCAATAACAGTTTTCTTCTATAAAAGTGTGGTTCCAAAAAAAATTTTACAATTAAGCATCGACTTGCAAGTAGATCTTGATGATGTCTGTGTAAGTCTGCCTGTGAGTAGAGAGGCATCATGGAAGACAGTTTCATTAAGCACAATTTTTTCACTTACTAGATCACTTTAGAAATCTCTTTGCTTCACTTGGTGTCTCTTCCAGAGGGACTTTTCTCTCTAGCTTGCTTTCCTTCTTTCTCTGGTTTCCTTCCTCTTTCTTTTCACCTATTTTGCATATCTTTTTTTGTCCCACCATTTTCTCCTCCCCTCATTCATCTCACTGATGTTTTTTTCTTATCCTCATACCACACGGACTGTCAGATAGCATGTTACCACTGCAAGTCATATTATCAAAACAGTAGCAACACTTTGACCTTTGTTTTCTGTAAAAAATTGTGCAAAAAAAGAGAAGAAAAAGTTTTCATGTTCTGAAGGAATCAAATTGCTCTGTAAACTCTGATTATCATGGCTTGTGTTCTCTGATATTTGTATCTGCTGATACTAATAATATTTGTAAATAACACAAGATAATGTTGCAGATTCAGATCTTGGTACGATCCTGGCATTGCTCACTGTGTGACCATGAATGTTCCATATTCATGTTAGTGCCGTGGAGATCACTTGGGCTCCTGATCTTCTCACCGCACTCTTATAATCCAGGTACTTTTGGAAGAAGCAATGAAAGATTATCAAAATGGTCACAGTAGCTGATGACAAGAAGCAGAACAGCTCGAGCTCACATCACTTCAGCTGAACATCCAACTACTTTCATTATCAGGCTAAAACTAAGCTTTACTTGATCATCAGTTAACAACATTTATAAGTTTATTAAGTACTCTGAGGTGTGCAATGGAGTATGATTTTGAGAATGGCACTTTTCAAATTGTGTCTATCTCTATGAATCAAGCAAAGGATTCAGTAATGACTTCTGGTTATCAATAAACTGCTCTTGTGAGTAAAGACTTTGATTAGAAAGCCTTATTACTGGGGGAAACATCTATTCCTGAAAGCAACTCAGGTTTCAGAAACAAATACTACAAAAGGTAACAATCTATAAAAGCTAAAATATTCAAGAATTAACAACAAGAAGGTCTTTTATTTCATTGTACTTCTCTACCTTGACCCAAGTACACACAAGTTCAGTGGTTTGCTCTCTGATGGTGTCAGCAGCTGACATTCAAGAATAACCTGTGAAATTAGTGCGCTCCTGCAGACCCCTACCAGCAGTTCCTATAGGTCATCCAAAAGAATAATTTTGAGGAGTCTTTTTAATTCACTTTTATTCTGGAGCTTATCCTCTGGGTTGATGTTCCCACCTAAGTAATACAGTACTTCAAACATAGGCTGTGCTGGGGAGAAATATTTGAAACATCTTCACTAAGATATTTTATTGAAAAGTACCTTTTCATATACCCTAGCTGCCACCAGCTAACATTTGTGGAGCATATATCTGCTGTCAAGAAGGGAACATGCAATGGCGACAGAAGAACAGTGACATGGTGTTGAAGAATTTGGGATAAAAGTGGATGTTTGTTGCTTTTAAAAAGCAAGATAATCACTTAAAGGATATCTAAGTTAATTAAATGTACCATTTGGAGGAAAAATTAACCACAAGGAAAACCATATGGATAATTATAAATGAGATTCAAATACTAAATATAGTAATAGAAGTTCACTTAAAACTCACGATCAATTTTATTGAGCCAATGTGAAGAAGAAACTTAGTCTGCAGTTTTAGAAGATGATAACATTGACAGCAAAGCTATGGCAAGAAGTTCACAACCCCAGTCCAACCCTCACTATTCGCTGCTTCTAATTTGCTCATCTCAGTGAGGCAGTCAACCACAAACCCACAAACAGCTGTACTAGCATGAGAGACAGAGGCAAACAGCATCGTAGGAAGACAGGACTGTAGAAATATCCTAAGCTGCCTTTGTATGCCAAGCAAGGATCTTGTGAAACTATATCCTAAGGGTAGATCCATAGAAGAATTTCAGATATGGTGATAAATTTTCTCTACCAACACTTCTTGGCTGCCTGCATCCTGATGTGAAGCCTGTAATGTTGAGTTAGCTCGGCATCTCAGAGTCAGATTCAGAAAAGCCAAATGTTATCATAGACTGTATCATAAACCCTCCACTTCACTGTCCCCAGAGCACAACCTGGGGCTCTACTTATGTGTATTGGGTCTGGCTGGGATGGAGTTAATTTTCTTCATAGCAGCCTGTATGGTTCTGTGTTTTGGATTTGTGACCAAAATGACCAAAGGGATATCCCATACCATGTGACAAGCTCAGCAATAAAAGCTGAGGGAAGGAGGAGGAAGCGGGCAATATTTGGAGTGATGGCGTTTGTCTTCCCAAATAACCATTACATGTGATGGAGCCCTGCTGTCCTGGAGATGGCTGAACAACTGCCTGCCCATGGAAAGTGGTGAATTAATTCCTGCTTTTGCACTGCTTTATGTATTGAACTGTCTTTATCACAATGCACAATTTACTTGCTTTTATCCATCTGATTCTCTCCCCATCCCACAGGGACAGAGCAAGCTGCTGTGTGGGGCTTAGCTACCTACTGGGGTTAACCCACAACATTATGTCAATTTAATTTACTCATGGCTCTGCTGTCTCTGAAGAGTGCTCTATTCATTGGTCATGCTCCCTCATCCTATCTCTCTCTCTCCCTTCTAGTCTGGTTAATCATGAATTAATTTACTGATAAGAAGAATTTGAGAAAAAGCAGTTTCCCCACTCTGTTTTGTGCATGCATTCCATGTCTGTCTAATTACTCAAACTTTCTGTTCACAGAAGGACTTATGGACAAGTTCATCTGAACAGTGATCTTCCATAGCGAGTGCAATGATGTACAAGAAGACCTGGGCAGGAGCTTTGAAACTTTCAGAGAAAGACAGAGTGCTTTTCTGCAAAGCAACCATTTTATAAAAGGAGGGCACCATCTTCTTTCAATATTTTAAACTGACAGTAGCCTTGGTACTATGCTCTGCAGAGACCCTAGTCTTTCCAGCGATGAGGTTGGGTTTGCTTTGCTAGACTTCCCCTGAGGCCCTTTATGAAAGGGACTGCCTCAGCTGGTGTTTCTATATGGGCTAAGGTTGGTTATAATCACTCACTTCTTTACCCCATTAAACCAGTGGATACCCACAGAAAGATAGATAAGCACAAATGCCCAGAGAGAGGTGCCTGCTGACTGCAGGTGTAGGATATATTTGCTCATATGTAGACACCTATGAGGAAAATAATAATCTTAGGCTCCCATACCGCCCAAAGACATAACAGACACTTTGTCATATCCTAAAAGAGATGTTTAAAAGAGACCAGGTGAAAAATACTTTTTTAAATTCTTCCTAAACTTGAGGCAGAATAATATGAGACATTAATATCCTTTTTTTTGGACCTGGCCTCAACTTAGGTGTATGAAGGCTGTATTTTGTGACATTTGAAAGACATCTTTGTATATAAATGATGTCACTAATCACCATTAAAAAGAGCCCCAAAGCAACACTACTTAAAATTTGGAGGTATTTTCATTCCAGATGATAAACTACATTTGATGAGTGTCTGCATTTTATTTACTGAAAGGATCAAATTATTTGGCTAAACTTTAAATGTAAAGCCATATTTGATGGCTTGTTTTAAGGGCCTTACCTAGAACAGCATTTAAGTTTTAAAGAACTGAAGGCCTTCTCTAATGTCCCTGGGACTTCAGTTTACAGCATACTGAATTGTTGGCTTAAACACCAATGCTTTTCTGAACTGCAAGCTCAAATCCAAGTGTTCCTTTAGGGTCTACATCTCCCTCATGCAATGTGTCAGCACTCCTGTTCAAAATCAGCAATAGCTTGGTATATATACAGTAAGGAGGGCAAAATTCATCCTTTGTATGACAGTCGTGAATCATATTTAGTGTAATGTGCTCTGAAAAAAAATAGTAAGGTAAACACTTTATTATTGGAAGAATCTGAAACACATTTTCAAATATTTATCTAGATCTTTGTATCCTGTGCAAAACCAGCATGGCACTAGCTCACACACGATGTTCAAACTTCACTGTTTTATTATTCGACCACTGTATGCAGTTATATTTCTGACCTACTCTCTTTCATCTGTATACACTCATCAAGAGAAAAATATCTGGGGGTCATGTGGGAATTGTGTTTCTCTCCACCAGATATTTTAAAAGTAAATATTTCCCATAGAGAATAAAATGAAAACAAAACAAAAAACTTCTAAACACCTTTAATAGAGAAAGTAGCTATGCAGCATTTTCTGAAAAATTGGCACTGAAAATCTCCTAGTAAGTATCGAAACAAGCTTGGATTTATATGTGAAGTTCTCCCTTTTTTTAATGCAGCAGCATCAAGGTGTCAAGGTATTCTGCCACATGTTCTGAACTTCCAGAAAAGGTTTCACAGGTTGGAGGGCAGGGACTTAATGGTTTCTCATAAGGTGCTATTACAGTGCAATGAGATTCTGCTTCTGATTTTTTTCAAACCATCTCAAACAAAAAAAACCACATAAAACATATGGTTTATATCTTAAACAACTCACTGCTTTTGAGATGTTTTGCTGAGAGTGGCTATTTGATTTTTCAAAAATACTGATATTAATATGACAATCTCTCCACTGTTTTCCTTTTACCATTTCCTTGAGTCATGATTATTTTTCATTTATTCCATTTCATTACTGAACCATAGGGATTAACTGGGATCTTGCCAACAATTCACCTATGTGTTGACCTGGTCCTGTCAGAATGTCTCTATTTCTGCGCAAACATTCCAAGGGTTGGAGACACTTTCACCTTCTCTCAGAGTCTCTGCCAGTGACTCCTTATCATCACCTTTAGAAATATGCATTTTGTTTATAGTTTGGATTTATACAGCTTTCAACTCCCACATATGGGATTGGGTAATCCTTCAGTATCTCGAAGGCCTTCTGTTGTCTTCTTCTATGAAGATCAGCCAGTAGAGCCAACACCCAGTAGAGCTATCTACTGTGTCAATAAGGCTTTTATTTGCACAGTGTTTTTCAAGTAGCATGACAAAGTTTTCTTTACATTTGTGGTCTCATGTAAATACCTGCCAGCAACAGAGAGAAATAGTGGCTTGATCATGGCTTGTAAAAGTCTACATGGGAGAAATACTTTTGATAGCAAAGGTTTTTTTAATCTAAGAAGGAGAAGACATTGTAACAAGATCCAGAAGGTGAAAACTGAAACTACTTAAACTAATTTCAGGCTAGAAATAATGAAGAGAATTTACCAGTGAAATTAATAAAAGCACATAATGCAACTTTCAGCACTTGAGATCAAGACTGAATATTTACATTAATACACGGAAGAGCACTTGGCTAAACTGTGAGACTGAAAGAGAAATGGTTGGATGGACGCCTGTTCCTGTGCAGTCATTGAATCAAGTTCAATAAACAGGCCAGTCCCTTTTATCTCCATTTGTTCAAAGACAAGAACTACAGTAAAACAGGATAAAACTGGATGTCAATGTAACCTATAAATAACCCTGTCACAATTTTCATTTGTCAAATTTGCTTTTTCTTTTCCCAATAAAACAGGTATCTTTAGTATCTTTTCTCTCAAAAAGAGAGAAACAAACATCATTTTATGATACAATTCACTTTGAGTTGTATTGTTAAATTACATAGGTCTGGATAGCTACAGGTAATCCCATATGTCTGTTACTGCAATTGCAATATTGACTTTATCTTTTTTACACCAGTAAGGATGAAAGCTTCAAAATAAAAAAAAAATCATACAAGTTCAGCCTGGAGAACACCCCACTGTCAGCTCTCTCAGGGAGATTTTGTCCCAGGTTTGGGAAGACTGGTGGAAAAAAAGACTTAGGGAAAATCTTTTTTTTAGAATTACTTAAAGTCTAATATACATGTTACTGAATCAAAGGAGGGTTCAAGAAATCCACAGGACCACATTACGAAATCTGATGGGCTTTTTTGGAAAAGGAAACAGTCTGCAGTTATTTCTACAGAATTTTTAGTCCCTTTTCAGTTCCCATCACTAAACAAACCTCAGGAAGACCTGCCATCCAGTGCTGCTGAGGTCTACGGTTACCAGAAAAGAAAGTTTGTTTTGACACCTGAGCGTAGAGAGACCACAGTGCTGCTGTAGCTTCTACATATTGCTAACATACATTCTCTGACAGCTCACAGGAGTGTGAGGTCCCAAGCTAAACTATACAGAGCATCAAAACAGAACATCTGGAGCATGTATGACAGAGTTGCAGTTTCAATCCCATTACAATTTCCAGTTCGACTGAAACATTAACCTTCTGAGACCTTCTCCTATTTCTACCCATGCAAGCATGAGAAGGGTACCATTAGCCACCTGATTTCATACTGGTTTCCATTACTGTTCCTTAAATGTTTCATATGGTACAGCTAATAGACAGAGGCAGCCAAAACTGGCACCTGGTCCAGTGTGAAATAGAGGAGAAGAACAAATCTTAACACTCCATCCCACGGAGTAGGTTTTACCATTATCCAGCTTTTATCATCTCCAGAAGAGAGTTATAGTCTTGTGAAAAGCTATGCCAAAATGTATTACATATGGAAGTAAGTTTTAACTTTATAGGCAATTTTAAAATTATATATACACTGGGGAAATTAATCGTAGAATCATAGAATGGTTTGGGTTGGAAGGGACCTTAAAGATCATCTGGTTCCAACCCCCCTGCCATGGGCAGGGACACCTTCCACTAGACCAGGTTGCTCAAAGCCCCATCCAACCTGGCCTTGAACACTGCCAGGGATGGGGCAGCCACAACTTCTCTGGGCAACCTGTGCCAATGCCTCACCACCCTCACAGTGAAGAACTTCTTCCTTACATCAAATCTAAATCTACCTTCTTTCAGTTTAAGGCCATTACCCTTTGTCCTATCACTACACGCCCTTGTAAAAAGTCCCTCTCCATCTTTCTTGTAGGCCCCCTTTAGGAGGTCTCCCCGGAGCCTTCTCTTCTCCAGGCTAAACAACCCCAACTCTCTCAGCCTGTCTACACAGGACAGGTGATCCAGCCCTCTGATAATTTTCGTGGCCCTCCTCTGGATCCACTCACCCAGGTTCATGTCCTTCTTAATTTGGGGGCCCCAGAACTGGATGCAGTACTCTAGCTGGGGTCTCACAAGAGGGGGGGAATCACCTCCCTCCTTCTACTGGTCACGCTTCTTTTGGTGCAGCCCAGGATACAGTTGGCTTTCTGGGCTGCAGATGCATGTGTCATGTTGAG